>NW_026017425.1:20453-42570 GCF_020466585.1 Dendroctonus ponderosae
AAAAGGAACCTGTTACTTTTGGAACCGCATATTGTAACCTAATACCAAAGGAACTGCAACGTTGGAACGTGTTACAGAAAAATAACCGTTAAGCACAAAATCTTGTAATGATAGTGCACCTGTTACCCACGTCTTTATAGCATTGACTTGGAACGCCAACAGGAAAACCAATTTTTCAATTATTCTCAACTCATCAGAAAGACGATTTTTTTATGTTTCCCCTTTAGCCTCACCTGTGACTTTTACAGATTGACTCTCCAAATAGTTTTTTGTGCATGTCGCAATTTCCCCCCCGAGAAATAACGCCAACTTCCAATCACTCTGTACATACATCTAATAGATTAATAAGGATGAAAATTAATACTAAATGCAATGTAGAATTAAAGCCGGCTTTAGTTCCCATCATAATGATATTCCAGTCTCATCTGGCGCGTAACAAGCCATCTCAAATTTCGACCAATTTGCCTTATGCCAAGGGGATTCGCATGTAAGGGCGGCATTAAGCGAAAGGCGATATATGCTGCAATAACAGTAATTTCAATAAACCAATAAGAACTTTTTGGTGCTGCCGACCTGAAAGCCCAAAGCTATCGATTGCTGGCCCTTTAAGGGCGATTGCTGCCCCATACAACGAACGGTCTAAGCAAATTATTTTCCGGATTATGATTATTTCAAATTGCCGAATAAGCGGATTAGGGTGATTCTTTAATGCCCACTTGCGCCCAGAATTCATCACAGCGGCACTGAGCTCTTTAATATACAAATGTGAATTACACTTGTCCGGAGAGCTTTGATGTGTCTGAGGGAAATGAGCCCAGCCCTTCATTGTAAGAAGGGTCAGTGACGCAATTAAACAATGCGATAAATGAATGAAAATGGGGAAAATCTTCAGCAAAGATGACGAAACATTGTCGATAATTCAGCCATAAATAATAGTCAAATTTTATTACCCACCACTTTTTCAACTCCCCTCTCTGAGACCATTATGTATTTAGAGATAATGATGCATAAACATAGACATTTTGAGGCAAGTTATCATTTGCATCGCCGTAATTTTTATTGATTTTTAATTTGTTTGATATTCTCCATGCCTTTGGCCGCTGCCTTTAATGCCCTGATCGACTTGGTCACGAACGGGCCGACAATCAGCCAGCTCACGCTTGTTGTTGAGGGTCTTGAAAAGACGTTTTTTGCCAATTAGCTAATGAATTTTTGACACACTCCACGGCATATAATTAAGCTAATAATGCCAGTTTAATTGACACCGCTTTTAAGGGATTTTCCGAAAGAAAGCCGGGACGCATAAATATATTATCGTTGATTACTCGTCTTGAAACCTAATTTATCTTTTTCCTGTTAACTTGAAGTTTTCTCTACCAAATACCCCCATTACTGCTGATGTGCAGAGATGAATGGTTAATGAATGGTTATAATCAATTTAAATAAAATATAAAACAGCACAGAAACGGTGTAAATAAAAGGCGCACATTATAGCAAAGTTGTTTCAAGCGCATAATCAACAGCGTTGGCTTGCTAGAGGGAAATTTATTCGTATATTGGCATTTTACAATAATAGCTGCCATATTGGGGTAAACCGCTAGGCTTTCCAATAAAGGCGTCTTTAATATTCCGGATTTAGTCGAATGCTCCCCCAATATAGAAGAGCGGACAAACGGGACTTTTTATGTAATCAAAACCATATTTCAACCAGAAATTCTGGCAAATATCTGGCAAATCAATCAACCAATATGTGTAATTATTATAAGCAGTTTACTGAGTGAAAAAGTGAAAAAATACAGTCGTTTGATCATGGGACACTTCATATCAGTCAGGCTGTATACAGCTTCCAAGTGGATTGTACATAATTCAATTTGCAATGTAAATTTTATAATAAAATACGTCTTATTTGCCCACACTCAGACCGCAAGTTAGGAATAATTTGCCTTTGAATGCTTGAGCATCGATTTAAGAGCGAAACTGGGCTGGTTTGGGAATTAAGAGAGAGCGTTGGCTGAAACTTCTAATATTTGAGTTTGGGGAGATAATTAAAAGGAGGCGACTGTGGAATTGCGAATTATACTCCACCTATTATCAATTATGGATGAATGGGGTAACCTGCAAATTTCCCTTTTAATCTTGCGTGGAAATTAGGTAATAATTTGATTGTGAATTCGTTCCGGTACATGCAAAGAATTACATTACATTTATTAACTTAACCAGTTGAAAAATACCCGCTTTGATCATTAATCAACTCTTGAACAATCGAGAATTTTGCATCTTCCGGCATCTTCAGAAGTACGGGACAACGCCACGAACATACTTCTATATTATATGTCTTCATTATAAAAATCACCAATTATTCAAACGTTACCGACATTGAGCAAGCTGTTTTGACAAAGGTCATTTTTTTGGCAATAAAACTGTAAATTCGACATCAGCAAAATTCGTTTTTTCCCGAATGCAAATGTTATTAAACGCCCTCCTGCGGCTTTTTAATGTAGGCGCGCATAAAAGCTTTAATCTTAATCCATAAAGCGTCAATATTGTGACAAAGATTTGCTTAATTAAAGCCAGGAACAGAGTAAATAATCACTCAATTACACTGCGAGGCCGGAAAAACGGGGAAAATAATGCGCCATAAACGCGCTGAATGTAAAAATCAAATATAAGCGGATTTCTTTTTCCTCCCATGTGGAAATATCAAAACGCTTCTGAGACTAACTGATGCTGTTTTGGCAAGTCCCACCCAGAAGGCTAGAAATTAATGACTCCTGATGGCAGCCTTAATGATCGAAACAAACATACACTTATCCTCAACTTAGCCGACATCCAGCGACAGGAAAAACAGATGTAAAACAAAACACGCTGCTGTATTAATAGCCCACACAAATCTCTGCCGAATACTATTTCCGAGAAATATTCAGATATATCATTCCACTAAATTAACATTTTGTAAAGGCGAAACGTAAAAATGCGAACGAGTTGTTATTAATAGCCTCTTCAGGGCGAGCGAACGCATTTACAGAAATAATAGTTTTCCAGACCATAATTTAAATGTCCAACAAAGTATCGTTAATCATATGTCATCTGGAAGTTGGGGAAAGTTAACGGTATCGAGGGAGCAATTAGCCGGTCGCAATGTTGAGAACAAAAATCCATATTTAGTGGCTGCAATCCGGGGGGAATCACACAGTTACAAACCCCGACATTTCAGCTGACATATTAACTTGCTAAACGTTAAACTTGAAACACCATTCAAACTGATGGCAGAAGCATGTGCCTGCAATTTTATCTTCATTTTCTACAAACAAAGTGTTTCACCAATCATCCGCCTGCAAAAATGTGGAATCTTCTATATGAAACTATGGAATAATCAAATAGTAGTGAAACTGGAAATAAATCTGGAAACTAAATAAATGCAGCAGAAGACGCAGAAGACAGTAATGTTCAATCACTAGACGCAACGGTTCAAAAGTATTTTACTGGAGAGCAAATATGCACCATACAGATCCGGTAGGAAGGAAGAAGACAACATTACAAAAAAACGAACAGTTAACATAAAGGCTTGTAATCGAATTATACAATTTTTCGAACCGGTAAATAAAGTTTTTATATTTCGGTAGTCTTAAGTCTTGCATTAAGATACTCTAGCTAGTTCACATACGAATGTATTTGATCTCATTATAAGTTTAAAGTTAGATCCATTCAAAAATCAACTTTGAGAAAATCACAGGTAAAAATGTTACATTTATACCGCATCAAATGACCTACAGATGAGGAAACTAGACGTCAACAAGCCAAATCTCAGAAATTACTAAAGAACGACGCGTTTCAAGCCAGAAAAAGGGTGGCCACTGAAGCTTTGCTTATTGGAATTAATTAATTCTTTGCCGATGTCTTTTCAATTACTCGGGAAAATTGATAATACCGGCTGAACGAGATAACAAGGAACCGCTAATTAAAAATGAAGTATATTTGAATAGTTACAAAGTTGCTGCTGAAGACAAAATTTTGCAAGGCAAATTTTAACAACAATAGAAATCTGAGGCAAAAGCTCCATTTTGAAATGAATCGATCTAGTCTACTTCAGTGCCGACTTAGTGAAGAATATTAAAAACATCGTCCATACGCCATTATATTGATCTTCTGAATAATCCACCAGTGAACAATAAGAGATTTTATCAATGTACTTCCGTTATTTCGCCTTCCAGGGCCAAGGATTTTTTTTCATTTTCTACTTCCGAAATATATATATTTCCAGCAGGTCACGCAGCAAGGAAATATTATATCCTGAAGCTTAGTCTCTGTTGTCGGATCGAATTAGTTTCCACAAACTCATAACGAAACAATTTTTTTTACATAATTGTCGAGCCCGGTTTGTTCTCTTCATGTTATGGATCTGACACATCCATTTTCCTAAATGGAATTTCGGCCACAATTTGTCTAGATGCAATGTTTCGCGTGAATAAATAAACAAGTTGAATGAGTTTGGGATGTATTTGTAGCAGTGCCATGAAAAATGTGTATTAAATAATTGAGCATACAAAATATATAAAAGACCGAACATTCCAGTAAAGTGCTTGTTTCTGTTCAATCTCATGCCAATACGAGTTTCCTTAAACTCGGTGAATTTAAACCGAAAATGAAGCTGTCGGAAATTATTCAGTTGTAGATAAATTATTTTCGGAAACCCCTGGAGGATTTTTCCTAATGGCAAAGTAATGTTGGCAGGCCCATCGCTTTGTTAAAGCTGGCAGGTGGTGGCTAAATTAAGTTGGCTAAGAATGTGAACCGACATTTCAAGACGACTGTTATAATCCGATTATTTTCTGCCGGAATAAATTGTTTTCCCTCTTATTACATTACTTGCTTCGCATTCATCGGGGATCAACCGTAAAGTGGATAATGGTTTTCGTTTTCATTCCTCGAGATAATCATTTGCGTTATCAATTTCCGCGTGACGATTTTTTTCTGCCCCGAAAATCATCAATCTTCGCATTGCAACAGAATCACCAGCCATTGAAAGGGGGCGATGTTAACTGGAGGAATTTTCCTAAGTGAAGACGGCGTAACAACAGCTACAGAGATGGTCTAAAAAGACATTTACACGGGGAGCGCTAATTAGATTGAATCCAAAGAGAATTGACTTGCAAGGGAAAGTCACTTCAAAGAGCGCATAGGGGCAGGATGTAAATTGTACCAACTCGGAGGATGTTCATTGTTCAATTTCAATGCTCATTGTAGCTTAATTATTATTAAAATTCCATGAATAGTATAGTGGGGAAAATTAAAATCGTCCGACTACAGGGTGGTTCAAAGTTGGCCTCTTCCCGTTTGATTACTTGGAAATTTTGGGAAAATTCGCGGCTGCAACTGAACGACTGATTTACAATTGTTGCAATAAATGATCTAGAGAGGGTGTCAACCTATGAAAAACCCGCTGTACATCTTTGCTGTTGCATCAGCTTTGCGCCCGGAAACTGATGTTGTGAAGAACGATTAAGAGCGCATCTGTGACAAAGTTCAGGCTCAAATGAAAAATTCTATTCTATTTTCAACTGATTGGAGTGACAAATCTAAGGTTCCACCAGCAAAGGGATTCTCTAAACAGTCTTTCGCAGCAGTAAATCACGGTGGTGAATTTTATTCAAGCGCGTTTAGCAAACATCCTGCCAAGACATTTTCTGGTCTATAAACATTCTATTCTGTATCAACTATAATATTGTCCTTCTATTTTTGGCCTGGAACCCAAACAGCGCTTTGAGATAAAGATCCTGGGCGTACGTCACCAAAAATTCACTTAAACCCCGATTATCAATCACTTCCCTCTAGAAGTTTCATTCGCTACTGATAACATTCCTGCGCATTTGATTGATTAATACCAATGGAGTTTTAAATCATTTTCCCATTGCAACTATTCTGTCACTAAAATTCATAAATTTATGGTGATATTATCTTGAAAAGTGAATCTCACTGACGCCGTTCAAAAAGGTCTCAAGCGAAAAAATTGCACAGTAGCCAATATTTGGCACTTGAAATATGATCCATCAAGATACCATTCTAAATCAAACGGGATTAGAACGATGAGATTATGGATAAAGAAAGCTAGATTAGAAAAACAATAATTCACAAAGGGATTTGGCCATGTCTCGATTTTCGGTATAAAAGCCAACGAACCAACCTAGACTTTCCAGTTTGGTAGCTTAAACTAAGAGTGCCAAAATGAAGATTGCCATTGTTGCCATTGCCTGTGTCCTCGGGACCTTTGCTGCTGCAGAAACCGTAGAAGTAAGTTTTCTATTTAATTACATAAATATTATTAACTCGTCTCCCAATCAAAGGAACTAGGATATGACTGGGACAATATCAAATCCCTGGATCTTTTCGCCGAGCCCATTGGCCCAGCCCCTCCTCAACCAGGTGGCCTCAGAGTGATTGGAGGAACAGTTGCTGCCCGTGGCGCTTTTCCCTATCAAGCTGCCTTGATTGTGAACCTTCTCAGTTTCTGCGGTGCCTCCATCATCAGTGGCGATTGGATCTTGACTGCTGCTCACTGTGTTGACTCGTACGTCCTCAACCAACAACATTTCCTCCGAAAGTTTTGAGAATAATTCGGATTGCAGAGCTTTGGTGGTTCAAGTGGTGGTGGGCGCACATAACCCCAGAACCACTGTTGATGAACCCACTCAGGTCCGATTGAGCGCCAACGGCCGTGTTATTCACTCCGCTTGGGACAGGGCGAATCTTCAAAACGACATCGCTCTTCTGAGAGTGGCCGGTATCCCAGTAGGATCTCCTGGAATTTCTTCCATTTCCCTAGCCCCAGCCACTTCCGGAACTTTCGCTGGATCAACTGGTATCCTCACTGGATGGGGTAGGAACCAAAGCCACTATTCACTCCGCAGATGGTTTTACATCCAGTTGCTTTGCAGGAAGAACCAGCGATGCCAGCAATGCTGTATCCAACGAACTCAGAACAGTTCAACTCCCCATTCTGACCAACGCAGTTTGCCAGAGCTCTTTCGGCAGCATCGTCACTGCTCAGCACATCTGCACCTCAGGGGCCGGAACTCGAGGAGCCTGCAATGGCGACTCTGGTGGCCCATTGGTGGTTAGCGGTGTTGAAGTTGGTGTTGTTTCATTTGGAGCTAGTCAATGCGAAGCAGGACATCCCTCAGTGTTTGCCAGAGTTTCCTACTTCAGGAACTGGATCTCATCCAACTCCGGCATCTAATGATTTTGAGCGAGCGATTTGATTAAATTTTGTTTTTTTGCTTCATTGTTTTTACATTCAATTTTTCCAGCCTTTCGCGTACAAAGGGCTGGAGAAAGGGGAACATTTTAATGGAAATCGAGATGCTCAAATCCTTTTATTTGAGGAAGAGCTGGGTCTACCTTTAGAAAAATGTCGACCAAAAATCTAAATTTCACCTGCGTGTTTTTTGGTGCTCAATCGGTTCGTTTCGACGTAAGAAGGTCACAAATATGAATTTAGAAAGTGATTGGGTCAATAATAAGGAAGAAATAGCCGGGCAAAGGTCGTGAACTCTCAAAAACGCTTAAAATGTGACTAAAATGTCTATTATTTCGGATCTGAAACTTCTAGCATGTTTTTCAATGAGTTCGATGCATTACTCGCGTCCGTGAGTTGAAAATGATGTAGAATTTAAGTACATACTTTCCTGACTGTGTTTCAATTCAAAATCAAATCTATTCCTGGGTTTCAGTCATTTATTGTCTCTATTTATTAATCAAAATACGTTTCGGTGTATTTTTCCACCATCATCAGTTATTCTAAAATAACAGATAGTTTTAAAAAAAAATTAATTAATGTAAAAAAACAACCACAGTTCGTCAACAGCCTCATCACATCACATATTAAAATACATCACAATTGCAATACTTTAAAACATTCTAAAATTAATTAGGGCTAACAGGTGATTAGTCAGGACAATCAAATTTGGGAAGAGACTAGAATTCTTCATTCAGATACTTAATTATTTTTACTTACATATGTAGCGTTGTTGCTGCTTTAAGCCTTGTCCATTATCGGACACAAAACGAATAAAATACTGTTTATATTGATTTCTTTTGCTTTCAGCTATTTTTCTTTGCATTCTGAGGATATTATTTTTGGTTAGCAAAATTCTTCAATATACCGGGTGTCAATATTTTATGTTTATTGCATTTAATTAAAGTATGATATACTGAGCTAAGATTGTCGGTATCCGATCTGAAATTCATAGCATTGTAATATTTTTTAATCGGTATCATTTCATGGACTCTTCTCTTATTATAATTACTCTCGTTAATCAGTATTTTTGTGTTATCAAAATCAAAATTATGCAACTTCTGTTGTGCATGCTGTGCTAATGCTGTACCATTTTCGTTATTTTTTCTTAGGCTATACTTATGTTCGCATATTCTTTTCTTTAGATATTGTCCTGTTTGACCTATGTATATGTTATCACAATTCAAACAGTCTATTTTGTAAATTAAATTAGGCGTGTCTAACTTGTCAATCCTACGTTCAAATTTTGTGAAACTTTCATTTGCTAAGGTGTTTTTAGTTTTTTCTGCTATGTTGATAATATGTGGTTTGAATATATTTTTTATTTTTGTGTTAATTTCCGGTATATATTGTAATGATATATACTTGATATCACCTTCTATTCTTTTATTTATGTTTTTCCATTTAGTCTAATGTAATTTACAAAATAGACTGTATCAATAAGAAATCAATATAAACAGTATTTTATTCGTTTTGTGTCCGATAATGGACAAAATTAATACTCCAAATGGCTTAAAGCAGCAACAACACTACATATGTAAGTAAAAATAATTAAGTATCTGAACGAAGAATTCTAGTCTCTTCCCAAATTTGATTGTCCTGACTAATCACCTGTTAGGCCTAATTAATTTTAGAATGTTTTAAAATATTGCAATTGTGATGTATTTTAATATGTGATATGACGAGGCTGTTGACGAACTGTGGTAGTTTTTTTAAATTAATGAAAATTTTTTTTTAACTATCTGTTATTTTAGAAAAACTGATGATGGTGAAAAAATACACCGAAACTTATTTTGATTAATAAATAGAGACAATAAATGACTGAAATCCAGGAATTGATTTGATGTAGAATTTAAGACATTTTGAGAAAATTTTGACTTTTTCGAAAAATCAAAATTTCACATGCGTGTTTTTTTAGCTCAATCGATTCGTTTCGACGTAAGAAGGTCACAAATATACATTTATAAAGTGTTTGTGTCAATAATAGGGAATAAATCGTCGGCTGAAGATCGTAAACTTTCAAAAAACGCTTAAAATGTGCCGAAAATGTATATTATTTCGGATCTGAAACTTCTAGCAAGTTTTCCAATGAGTTGGATGCATTTCTCGCGTCCGTGAGCTGAAAATGATGTAAAATTTGAGACGTTTTCTGAAAATGTCCAACTTTTCAACTGTCTGTGATCCTCCATCTTCCAACGAAAATGTCTGTATTTGAGTACTTATTCCAACACCAAACCCAACAATCCAGATAATTTCGATTTTTTCTCGTTCCGTTAACTTTGTTATTTCAAAAACCGAACGTCTTCTACGTCTAAGTCCATGAACTTCTCTCAGAAAAATTTCTCGTGATTTTTCGACTTAGTTGATTTAAAACTAGATGTCATTGATGTAGAAGAACAGCCAAGACACTTATTTAAAAATATTAAAATGCAGACCGCGCGAACAAACGCACGAAATCAGCTTTCGCTTCGCGAACGTGCTAATACTGTATAATCAATTTAGCTTACACCAAAGCAATTTTTTGTGCCACAATATTACTTTGTCAATTACGTCCTGATGCTGTTGACGAATACGTAAAATCATGCGGTGGTTTCAAATGAAAGAAAAATAATTTTAAATATTCCTCAACATCAAAAAGTGTGACAAAAAATGTTTACTCAGTAGAAAGTTTCCATAAGTATGTAAGCCATATCGGAGGTAAATATAAATCTAAAGACAGGACGGTTGTCTTAGTTGCTGGCGCTAAAGCAACTCGGGGATTAATCAAGCTTTGAAAGAAAACTTCGCACCACCATGACGATAAATCCTGTCCCTGTTCGGTTCGCTTTGTTTCTGTGCTTTATATCAGCGCAATAAAATAAAAGTAAATCCGTGTAGAGAAAGCGATCTAGAGTGGAAAATTAGACTAATACATGGGCTGTTATCGATTTGAACTTTACCACATCATAACTAATGATTCTTTAAGTAGTTGGAGTTAAGAAAACCAACAAAGGGTAGCGTGCGCCTATTCTTGCAACCATATGATATATTGACAAATAATTACCAGCCGTCGAGATTAACGGCATATAAAAGCGACACCCTTCGTTCGGTTTGTATTTTTATACTATGTATATATTCATTTATTCAGATTTTATTGGGCTATGCACACAAAAAAGGAGAGAGCGTGACCTGCCGTTATTTTTAATTTCCTGTCGACAACGGCCAAATCGCCCCGCATGTATAGTGCATAAAATGTGCCCAAAATTCCAGGGGACGAACAGAATTTAATCACCTCGCATTTTTGTTGTAATAATCCAGGCAGAGAGTGATTAAGTAGCAAAGAACTTAAAGAGGCGATCAGACCTTAAAGTACTTTCGCCTTTGAGCTACTACTGGACTTTTCCATTCTATTCGCAAAAGTCACATAAAGTGCACGAGATTCTAAAGATACACGGAAAATTTAGGGCGTGAAACTCATAATCCTTCCCAAAGAAGCATTGAATTTTAATGTGACCTTTTCCACTCTTTCAAACATTATTATGTCTATTCGCTCTTTGACTTTCTTTGCTAGTTAAATAAAAATATACAAAAATGCATACAGCAACAACCATTTCTTTAACGAACCTTTAGGCAATCGATTGAAGAACTGAGTCCCGCAGTAGACCATGCAACTCGCCCCAAGCACAGCTTTTCACTTATTCCAGTAAACAAATAAATGTGAAGTAAATTACGCTTTTTATCTTGATCACTAGCTCATTCCTCCGTCTTCGACATCACTAAGCTGAGACTAAAGCGGCAGAACTTTTGCGCCTCCCACATGACAATGGAAGACACTTTCATGATCATGTAAAAGTTATAATCGGTCATTGGAACAGAGCCAGAAATCCGCATTTTCAATTGTGTGCAACTTATTTTCGGCTACAATTGCAATTGCACCCTGACAAAATAATAAATGTTTGTTGTGCGTATTACGATGTTTTCCATTTATCCCGAAGTTAAAATTTAAAAATCCAAATGCTTGAAACATTCAAATAGGTTCCAACCTTCGCAAATAAATAAAGCACGAGGAATATTCATTAGTCGTTTCAAAATCATCATAACGAAGTGAAAAAGACGGCTCTGGTACACTTCCTTGACTTCTCGAGTGGATCGTAAAAATACCATTACAGACTGCAACCAGCAATGAAAAGTTTCCATGATAAATGAAAGCACGACTTTTCAAGTTAGTTGCGGCCAAAGTTTCATTGAAACTCCACAGACCGTTAACAGTCATGTCACCACAACAAAGAAACAATTAGAAAACTTTGAATTGAGCCGACTTGTGCTGGAAAATATTGACTGCGCCGCGGAATTTTATGATGGAGTTAGAGAACCCTCTAGACAAAATTTCGTTAGCTGGAAGTTTCAGTTTAGTGAGACAATAGGAGTTTTAAAATAAATAAGGGGCCAAAAGATACGAAATATTCTCATATACTACAGGTGATTTTCATATCCAAATTACACACACAAAATCTGGCATCGGTAATGAAATTTCGGGAAATATTGATATAATTCCGTCTCAATCGCCGCATCCAAAATATCATTTACCCGATAAAATCCCACTACTGTTTCGACTTCATTTAAATAATTTATGACTACAAAAGCAATTAATTCGGTTTCTATTCGGGAATAACGGCAGTTTATTTTATTAAAATTAAAACGGTCTGCTTTTCTGCCTAAACTCGAAAGCAAAGCTCAATCAGAGCGGCCATTCATGTTGTCAATGCCATCAATGCATATTTATATTGTGTTCTCCGGATTCGGAATGATTGAATTTTAAATTTATATTAAATTACTCTATAAAATACGGCCTGCAAAAATCCGCACGGATAAATATATGGATTTCACTGCTCCGATCGAAATATACTTGGATTCTTTAGAACACAGATTAGATTATTTGCTGCATGTTCAATCGTAGCTTCCTTTTTCAGGGGATATTTCCCGGGTTTTATCGAATACGATACATTTTTCATTTCTTCACCGCTTTAAAGTATGTTTTTTTTGAATTTTTAATTGTTCTCATTTGCAAATTTTCTATATTTAAGCAAACGGCAAGGAGAACCTTGAAACTTTACTGTTAAATAAATTGGAGTTTGAAAATCAACTGAACATGTTGAAACTTGTCTGTTGATCATGTCTTGTCTAGATCCTTTGTTTTTTGTTCGTCAGTGTTTGTTAAGCATCTCAGGTGGATTTTCTTCAGGCCGGCAACTAACAAAAATGTATAATTTTGCAAAGTTCGGCTCTGCAAAGCTGCTAGTTGGACAAAAATGAGGTTTTTCGGAACACCAAAAATTTTAAGATAAACGAAAAAGCTCGAAACGGTTTTTAAATTTATTCACAGCTTTGAACAGCGGTGTGGTATTGCAGCGATAACTTATCTCCTTTTGGTCCGACTTACGATCTTGAGCTCATGCTGAAGCAGAAACTTCATAGACATTTTAAGAGGAAAATTTACCCAAATCAGAATTGTCCCCAAAATGTATGATTCTGGAAGATTTTTAACTAAGTGAAGTTAAGGTTCAAATATTTCGTTCATTAATGCAACAGATTCAGATCAGATTCTGCTAATCAGTTCAAAATTTTAAAAATATCACTACAATGCCTAAAGGTTGATTTTTTGAAGACCTATCTGTAAATGAACAAGATAATCGAAAAAATCAAAAACTTTTAGAGATACGAAGTCCATGTTAATGCGTGTGATCTTGATATGCAAAAAAACGTTTCTTTGTCCAACTGAGAGCTTGTAGATCTTCCACCCATAGAAAACGTATCTGAAGCATTAATTCTCTTGTAAAAATAATCACTAACCAAGGAAGAATTGCACTAAATAACGCTTCCAACAGAAATCGAATCGCTATCGAAATTTATCCAGGTCCAAATATTGTTTTGTTCGTTTTCTTCCGCGCGACAGTTTCTGCACATTTAGTCAGTTCTCTGACGTTTAGAGTCACCAAAAGGGCAAAATTTCTTAATAAAATCCCTTAATTAAAAGCGACTTTAGGGCGTGACACTTTAAAACATTTGAATGATGAAGCGAAATACCCAAAAAGAAGTTCGTAAAAAATGAATCCGCCTCAACAATATAGAACTTATCTACAACTTTAAAACATGTTTCAGTATTTTCCAAAATACTGAAACAGCCCGAAGCATTCATCGAAAAAATGGCGAAATGATCAACAGTCTTAAGAATAAATATTGTCTTTTTACCAGTAGGGCAGTGAACAAATGAAACAATGTAATTAAAACAAAATACTGAATAATCCTCCCCAAAACTAATTCAATTGTATGTCGGGTCGGGTAAAAAAGCTCCAGGATGGGAGGGCGAACGAACATTCCCAAGGCAAATTGTTGGAATATACTGAGCCAAACCCGAAATTTCCAATACCCTCAAATAACTACCGAGCTAGGAAACACCATTACCCAAACCCCAACTTTCAGTGAAAAATGAAAACACGTCGCTTGAAGTTAGTTCTTACTGAAATTTCAGCAAAAGCCCCGACCGGTAACAAGCACGCCACCAAAATAGGAAAACATTTAGGAAACTTCAAATTGAGTTCTAAAGGACAATATTGAGTTTCGCCTGGAATTAAGATTTAGAACAGAGAACGGAGATAATAAGTTCCAGAATTATGTTCACTTGCGCTCTATTGGGATCATTAGGAAACATATATTCGCAGCTCAAAGTTTGCTTTTTAGGCCAAATTACTAAATAAATAGGGGACAAAAAATTGCGAGTTATTACAAGATAGACGCACTTCTAACAGAAACTTAGCTACATAATCTGGACTGGAATTCCTCCATTTTAACAATAATAGATAATGAATGATGATTCGCCCATCTGATTTCCAGAACTGAGCCACTTTCGCTTGCAAATGAACAGATATTTGAGACCGTCGCAGGCATAAAATGCAGCTGACAACTTCTGCGCTTTAATATGGAAGAGAATAAATCGCATCGATAATTGGGCAATGATTGTATCAATCCGCAAAATCGTGTTGAACATTTTAACACCCTCCCATGCATTATCATACGAGCGCCAATCAATTTGAATTTCAAACACAGCGACTAATTAAGCGCTGATCTACGTCAACAACAAACTCCAAAACTAAATAAACTGCGAATCCTGCACAGCGCACTGGCAGAAATGCAGTCAAATTAATTTCGCGTTTACATTTCGTCAGTTTCGTTTGTTTAAACCAGTTGTTACTTTGGCTTTATATACTTTAACGCATTTTCGGTTTCAAGGGTTTAATGAGCAGGAATTATGTGAGTTTATTTCTATTTATGCCTGCTGTTATATGGCATTTCATTATGGAGCGATATTGCATCTGCATACCGCTTCAGCTTCAAATAGACTCAATTTCCCATGCCCCATGACTCTTAAAATGTTTCATCAAACAAATTAAATGCAATTCGCGAAATATTCACCAATTAAAAATACGTGATTAGCGAAGCAACAAAAAGATGTTTTTTTCTGCCTAAAGGCGTAATAAGCAAAACAAAAATAGGGGGTACAAAGTTCTTTGCCATGGGATTTCATTAACGCCATATTGCGCCCGATATTTTCGCTCGAAACTTTGTCCAGCAGGAAGTTTTCTAATTGTTTCCCTATTTCGGTGACACGCTTGTTAACGCTCTATGGAGTTTCAATGAAACTTTGGCAACGAACTGACTTGAAAAGTCGTGTTTTCATTTATCACTCGCAAAGTTTTCATTGCCGCTTCTTACAATGGCACTTTTACGAAACGTCCAAAACGGAACATATTAAAGCTGTGAACCGGAATTTATGTGGCATTTCACTTTGAAATCCGTCAGAGAAAGTTTCGTTTCAATATGCGAAGTATCGTTGCAGGATTGATTAGTGACTTTTGCTGCTCATGCAGCTTTAATCGAGGGTATTTGTTTTATTTTACCACCAAAGACCCTAAATATACAAATAACAGGAGTTCGTTAATTTGATTTTGCATAGAACCTTTTAGTTCATACGTCACTTAAAAAGTTTCAAGGCACAAAAATATTCTATTATAATTTAAATATATTATACAATATTGATTTCAAAACATTACAGGATAGATTCGTTTCAAATCTTATAATGCAAATTGACCTGGCCCAGATGTCTGCCTGTTCCTCCCATCGCGTTATTCATATTTAAATATGGTTTCAAATATTTAAACTAGTACAGGTTTCGCGGATAAACATGGAAACCTTAAAGTGATTAATTACGGGCCTAATAAAATATTTACGCTTACCTTTTAGAGCAGGGCGTGGATCTCGCAGAGCGTCTCAATTTAAGTGTTAGCAAGGATTTTATTTTGGCCCGAAACTGCTGTTTGTTCAACTAGTTGATTTTCTATTGTAAATTGCTGGTTTTTTTCGCTTTTTCTCTCTAAAAAATGATTCAAATTATTTCTTTCCCCATAAATTTAATTCGGTAAAGTTTCGAGCATTTGGTTGTGGGGTGAGAGATTTGAAAGTATTCCAATACGTTGATCCAGTGCAGCAATAAAACATCGCCGGCTCGTAAGCAAGTCTGCATTCCAATTTCCTCAACATTCCAAAAGCAATACGTAAAACTCTCTCTATCTCTAGAGAGTAATAAATAAATAACGCAATCCACTATTCGAATGCGAACCTCAAAAATGTATCAGATCGTTTAAATGGGAACGTTGGTCGCTTCATCTTTTTGGCAGATTTGGAAACTTTCGCAAATAAACCTTTGACGGTTTAACATCATTTCTAACGCTTCGGCTGTTCCATGAAAATGGCTTCTGTGTGTGCATTATTAAAATGTGATCGCCTGCCTTTGAATTATTTCCACTGCCGGCTTTATTCATGAATAAAAACTGCCAAATGCGAACTATTGAACAAGCTACTAAATCAAAACGCATATTTGTTTATAAATGCTATTTATAACATTCTAGACATTTGAAAACATTGTTTTTATTCATGTATTTAAAGTGTCGCAACTTTTACAATTAGATGATCCGTTAAGCTATTCGATAACAATACACGTTGCAATTTTCTATGTTTGTGTTGTTTTTGGATTTAATTAGTGATAAGAGGATTTAATTTGTTTCTAGAAATAGATAGCTATCTTCAAATAATGCAGAATTTGCAATTAATCTTATGAAAAATTGCAACCAATTACTTTTAAAAGTAGCATAGCGCATCATTCTGAATCAACTCAAGAAAACAAAGCGCACTCCTGCCAATTTTCGAAATTTGAAATTTGAATTAAACGGCTCGATTATGGTCTTAGTTCGTAACCAGACAACAAGCAAGACGTAAGTAAAGACGTTCGTTAATATTCCACAAGAATCATAAAAATCAAACAAAACATCCCAACCAACTTCAGTGAAACTTTTTCGAATACAACAAAAAAATATATAAATGAACAGCTCTCGCATTTAAATGATCTCGTGGAATTTTCAAGCGTCTTCTCTTTATTTGCCGAAACGCGGTATATAATATTTATTTACCGCCTTCTGGAAATTTGCATTTCAGATATATTCCCTTTTCAACATTCTCCTTCGTAACGGATTCAGGATGCGGCCTTTTGTCGGAATATAATTATATTATTTATTGTTTAGTTCGCTGATGCTCTTGGATTACAAACTAGCTTTGAGATCGATTCTCAAACCAGACTAGTTGCGGTAAGAGAATGAAAAAAAATGAGAATAAATAATTACTCCCAAAATAGGATAGAAACAACTGATGAAAATGCAGTACCTACTGAAACTGATCAGTTTTCCGTGCTTATAGGCAATAGAGGGAGAAATCATAAATATTTTTTCCAAGACTGCATAAAAGACCCTAAAACTTTTCAGTTTCAAGCAACGGCTGCTAAAATTGAACTCTTCTGAAGAAGTTTGTAGTTAAAATTGTTTAATACACAGACTGCACATATTGCACAATTTCCATTTATAAAGTCAAGGTTCATTCATCACTTGGAACATTTTTGATTCTGTAACTGTTTTAATTCGAAACTTGTAAAATCTTAATCAATTTCCAACATTTTAGGTTAAGCAAAAATCCCGATTTACTTAACGTCTTTTAGTCAAGGTTCTCAAAGAAACTATCAAAAATTGAAGACATCTTGGCTCAAAAGAAAATCAAGCAATTCAAATAGACATGAAAAACATTCAAAAAAGCGACTGAGAAAACTAACTAAAATCCGAATTCGAATTCGAATTGTATAAAACTTTAAACATGCATAAGGTCTATTTTCTATTATATTCTTCCTTATGCCTTAAGGTCCCATAACTATACGAACTATCAAACATGAGCGTGTGTTTAAGCAAACTACAAATATTCTAGCTAAATAAACCAGCATCCGAATTGAGTAGAACTTTTTATATTTCTTCGGTCAAGTTTCAGTTATATCGAATACTATAAGTGAAACTTGACTTGAAACCTCCTTGACCTAATATTTACGGAAATTTCAACGACTAGTTGAGTTCAAATTGACAGTTATTTAAAATTGAAATTTGGTAAAATCAACAGTTCAATGGAGTGAAACTCTATCTAAACTGTCAATAATTTGAAATCGATAGTGAATATCAGCATTTTTAATGGAAAATAAAAATGTTTCCAAAAGACACTTACCCAAGAAGTGCATTTGTAAAGTCGAGTTTCCCCACTCTGCAGACATTAGCTGTTTTAGTCGCAACTATGCTGGAACTAGAATTGAGTAAAACTTTCGACTTTTATAAAGTCAAATTTTAATATTAATTTGTTAAAATGTTATATCTGTCTGGAAACTCAAAAATCCATTTGAGGTTTGGGGCAAAAGAATGAATGTCCAAATATGAAAGTTTCTGAAGTTATAAATGCAAGTTTCTCTTATTCTTCTCCACATCTTGCCTGCTTTATTGATTAAGAAAGTTACGAGTTATCTGAATATTTAAAGCAACATTCGAACTAAATAAACCTGGTTAAATTTTACAAAATTTGTACCCAAGGTTTCGTTACATACTTCAAACATTTCAGAGGCTTTTGCGGAAAAACCTAACAAGGATTTCAATCAAGTGAAACTCTCCAACACTCGAAGACAGAGTTGTAGCTGAAAGTTGCGGATCTTCAATGGAACACGCCGCAGGTATCAAGTTTGAGAAAAATCCAACTCAAGTGAAACTTTCAATATTTATACAGTCAAGTTTCCTTTAAACTGAGAGTCCCAGTTGAGTGAAACTTTGAAAGTTGAAGTTGAAATTGTGGCTATTGAAACCGGGAAACGAGAAAAAGGACTTGGAAACTAAACACGCAACAATGTCAGTTTCACACAAGCAAATTTACGATTAGGCCTGGACCTACTTGTAACTGTGGTGCCAGAATCTTGTTTGCAATTGCCGAACACGATTTATTCCGCACAGCTAATGGTCATTCATATTAATATGCATGCGAAATCGAATTATTTCACGGGGTCAGATGTAATATCTGTATTTTCTGCAACAAAGCCGAACGGCCATCGATTTTCGCATTAAATTCTAAAATCAACCGGGCAGCTCAAACATAAATAAGCTATTTTCCTGTAATTCGGATTAGCTTTTGCATAAATCAGTTTCAGTCGAAGCTAATCCCCTTTCAAATGTATGCTCGGTTCAAATGGGATAATTATGTCATCGTACGTTATTCAATTATTCATTGAGTAATTATTAAATATTTTCGTTGCAATTGCTTCAGCTTCAAACGAGACTGTTAACAATGTTATCCTACTAATACTTACAGCAGAAAGTTTCTAATAAAAACATGTTAATTTAGATAAAATAAAGTTCAATTTAGAACTAGACGCTGGACGAATTGAATTGAAAATCATTGCAACGGCGTTAGTATAAAATTCATTAAACCTCTTTGATTATCCCGATTTAAAGGAACAGGCGACTCCTGTTCTTTACAACAATGAAGCGTCGAGAGGGCATATCTTTGCCGATTTTATTGCCAGTAAAACGCTGTCGGCATTTTGTTGCAATTTCAAATGGAATTCGCAAGGAAAAACGAGCACCATTAGAGGTAATAAAGCCCTTTTTATTTAGACAACGTTGAATTTTTTTAAACGTAAACTACTCCCTAATAAATAGTAATAATGAAGTCTCAGAAACAATGACGAAAGTATTTTGCTAGATTAAAGGCTCTAACCCAGTTATAAATTCGCGACCTTTGAGAATCAGTTGAAATTTACAGGAAAGTAGAAAAAAATGGCAAAATGATTAAATCTGTAATTCGACTGATATTAAAGTGCGCGCCTGGCAAATGTCCAGCTTGATATACAATAAGTGATTTACATTGTAACACTAATTATTTAGCTGCAAATACACACTATAGCAGACATTCCGTGTAACGATGTCGAATCATGGAAAGCAGCAGTAATTTGCAGAAACAGAGACATGATGATGTTCAATGGCCATTTAACAGCAATCCCGGCTGAATTCCGTCACTAAATATGCAAACTATTATTGATGCCATAAATAACGATTATGAAACGTTAATATGAATAAAATTGAAATCCTGTTGAAACCTGCTAAAAATTTTTTTTTAGAGAAAATCGAGTTAGATCTTCAGCTGTTAGTTCTTGAATGTTTACAAAATATGTTTGCTAACGACTCTAAGAACACACGAAAAAATTAATAAAGTTTATAGTCATCCAGATGGATGGCTCGATAGATAATGAATTAGCCTTCATTCTCAATTTTGGACGATAACGAGAAAATGGCCCATCATCCCGAGCAGTTTTTAAAAAGTTTCTCCGATTATTCTCAAACGGCTCTTAAAAGTAATTACTGCTCTTAATTGGTTATTAGTTGCCAAAGTCCCGTAGGAATCCTCAAGATTGCTAATCAGATTACACTTTCCGCTAATTAATTCGATGCGAGTGATGAATTAGTTCAACTTCTTGTGTCTGCTATTGGAATTTTCAACTAATTTTTAAGTTTGATTTAATGAATAATGAACTTTATTTACTCCACTTAAGGAATAAAACCTGGAKGCTTAACGAAGAAGCAAGCAAGAAAAAGTGGAAATTTATTAAAGATGAGCGCGACAGTTTGGAAGTACYAAAAACCAAACAGAATAAATTAAATTTTGAATATACGCCGCCAATGACCAAAACTAATGTAAAATTACTTCWAGAAATACTTTCAARTGATTTGGGAGCAGGCAAAAATWATCYGACTAAATTMATTTCCYGRYGGAAATTGTTCTCAACGATTATTTTGCATAAAACCAGTTCAACAGGGCAGAAAGACCGATTGGGTCGATAGCCTTTTTCTGTAGGAAATAAAGATTATTTAAATATTATATATATACCAGTTCAACTGTGTGATTTTCATAATAAAAATAATATTTCGCTGACAGCCCGGGAAGTTTTTCGGCAAATTATCCAAACCGACCGTTCAAGATTAAAATGTCGCATTCTCTGAATATCAATCGCTCGAAACTCAATTAAACGATTCAATTTTAATATCTTTCTGCTGCCATGTTTTAATATGAAAAAAGGTAAAAAATTCGAAAACTGTCGCTGCTATTTAAATATAGATATTAAAAATTCCGAGAATTTTCTGCCCCGCAGTTTGGGCTTTAACAGGGACTTGATGGTGTTGATATAACTTGAAGAGCTGTTCAGAAAGTGAGCAAATTTAATTAATGTTTTTCCTCATATATTCTGTTTTCATTCAATGATATTTACATTATTACGAAACGAAACGGACATTATTGATTCAGCTTTTCTGATAATTACTAAGCAAAGAAAGTTAGATTTCCAGCAGTGAATCAGAGGAATCAGGGCGGGAAATTTATCTCTCATCATTTGGAACTTTCAATCGTAACTTCTCATCGGAAACATGTTCTATCATAACGGAGCATCTGGCCGGAAGTTGAGGACCATTTATTGTAGAGTCGTGTCGCGAATATTGCAGATAAAACATACGCCACTGGGGACATATTATATGCAAATAGATTTTCTGGAGCCACTCAATACTACAAAAGTAAAATGTAAAGATTTACAGCTGCGAGTGCGGCTTGTGCATAACAATGCAAGTGGAGGAACAGCTCTGGATTCAGAAATAATGTTTGAACGGTTTTTGTCTACGTTCAAGTAGCAAATTCAATTTGTAGCATGCTCGACTATTGATTTATAGACTCCTCGACAGCAAATGCAAGTTTGCGGACTTTTCGACGACTGATTTTTCCGATGATATTTTTTCGGCTCAACTGTGGATTGTCTTTCTATTTTAACTTTGAATATCCAAGTTGGAAACACTGGAATATTGGCATCTGAAATTGCAATTTCCAAAGTTAAAATTTAAAATCCATGCAGTGAAGCGAGCAAGTGAGTCTCTAAGGAATCGGGGAAGGTGAGTTAGAAACATGCACATGGTTTTGCTCGGTTAAATGCATGAAAATACTTGTTCCGATATTGACACAGAATATACTTGTGGATTGGAACTTGATTTATCTATACCAAGTATTCAACCTAGAGTTAGGCGCAAAAGAAATGTATCAAGTAGCAATCACGTCTCCAAGACGCTGTTGCCCGAGAAAGTCGAGATAACGCAGGGAAATTGGAGATAAGTTCTATATTGTTGAGGCGGATTCATTTTTTTACAAACTTCTTGTTGGGTATTTCGCCTCAAAAATTCTTCTTTAAAAAAGACAGAATTTCCTCACGTCTCCTATTACAGATTGATAAATAGTGCTCCTATTTCGCAATAAGAACAAATTATTTATCAAAAAGTTATCAAGAACTATCACGTAGAGGGTATCCTGCGACACACTTAGGCTCAAGCAATTCGATTTGCACAGACGATTATG
>NW_026017426.1:0-2068 GCF_020466585.1 Dendroctonus ponderosae
AATGGAGTTTGGAGTTAGAGCCACTTAACCTGCCACCCACATGGTTTGCACACTTATTTGCCCATAACTCCGCCACTGTTGAAAATGTTGCAAAAAGAAAAAATGCCCTGGATTTCCACTGGTAAAAAACCCTGAATGTTGGCAACTGTTCGACTGTTCCATTTGCGCATACCTCAACTCTTTTGCCCGTAACTTCATTACATCTCAAAATATTTCAAAAGTTCCAAAACGCCCAAAAAGCCCGAAGAAGTAGCTGTAAAAACTATTTCAGCCTCATACTGGATAGCGACAACAGCAAGGGAGTAAAACGAGTTCGAACTCAGAGAGTTTGCAACCCTTGAAACAAAATAGTTTGAGAAATTAGCATTCGTTGAACAAGTTGAGATTTATGCAGACCTTAAGCCGAATAGACGATTTTCCGAGCAAAATATTACACAGTCACAAACCTTCCAGTCCATTTAAGGCCGCATACCCGAATTTTGGAAATAATATATTTTCTTAACTGTCTTTTTGCTCAAAGTGTCTTTCTTTGCGTGCATAATAAATAAGGTAACATTAAATTGCAGCAAAATTTCATCATCAATTTCAATCACTCAATCAATCTCACAACAAACAAATCTGAAGACCTCAAATACGAGAAGCCAAAACAAAAAGCAGACCAACAACATGGAAACAACAGATAGTTTGTTCTTACTCAACATTTAAACTCTCCTCGATCGGATAAGTCACTGTGAAAACAAAAGGAGCCCGACTGTTCAGCAAGCGCTCTTATCTCAGCTGTTGAGCATGGAATGAGGGAGAATTAATGGGACTCCTCTAAAAATATCCGGAGTAATCGATTGGGAGTTATGGGAGGTAATTTTGCCTAATAATTTTTTCACGACGAAAAAAACAACAAGCTGGTAGAACACACGTTCGCGTGTGAATATTTCAGAGTGTGGGCTATGAGCGGATCATTGCCTATTGGTACATTCGGCTCGGATATTGTCCGCCATGAACAGCACTATAATGAAATAGTGCTTCTATTCTTAGGCTTTAATTCGGTTAATAGCCTTGGACATCCGAGGATCAGGCCAATCGATAATACAATATATGACCAGACACGCGATATAAAGGGGATGAAGATCTCTCACTTCAGCATTTAATATTTTGTCTCTATTAGCCGATAGCACGTGCACTCAGGCCTCAAGGCTCAGAACAGATCAGTTTCATTCTTATTTCGTTCACATACTGATTGAACACCAGTAATTAATGTGAATGTCCTTATCGGCCGTGATAATTTGAAGTTTCCGAACGCGTCTAGAAACTTGAGTGAAATAATCTGCATATTATGACCAGACCAGGTCAATGCCGTTATTGTTATTCATTTTCACTTGGAAATGCCGTGAGTGATTACGTTTGAGGTGAAACACAATGACATTCAGCGGTTCGATTTGGACGATTTCAATGTAAAACTCTTCCTTTTCACTTTGCCCAGAAACCGCCGATGATCATCAACCTTGCAGTTGCATGATAGAGAAAGTCGTGCCATCTTAACCCAACTGCAACTGGATTTTTCGCAGTTTTACCGTCGTCGGAAAGCATTTTCCTTGCAGCAAGAAGCAAGCAAAACATCAGGAAGAAATTATTTTCCACCCCGACCCCAAAGCCAGAAAAATTCACCAGTTTCATCCCCTTTCAGTCTTTCCAATACCCATATAGAACAGTTCGTTCAGTACAAGCTTTAAAAATTCATCAACTGTTGCAGAAACCTGAAAACCCTGAATAAAACGGGCTCCTTACTTCAAAAAATCGCAACTTCCAATCTAGAGCAAGCAGACACTTGAAACTTTTACAGTCTCTAGAAGACAGTTGAGGATCTAAATACTGAAAATGTTACTCAAATCGCGTTAATCCCCGATTTTCGGCGACTTCGAAAAGTTGGCATAAAATGGGCGTTTTCGCCCAAAAGCATTCTGTGCTTCAAAAAATCGCAACTTCCAATCTAGAGCAAGCAGACACTTGAAACTTTCACAGTCTATAGAAGACAGTTGAGGATCTAAATACTGAAAATATTACTCAAATCGCG
>NW_026017427.1:0-2358 GCF_020466585.1 Dendroctonus ponderosae
CGGCCCACTGAGGCTTTTGATAATGTCCACCGCAGTTGTGGACGAAACGTCTGGAAGAAATTCCTATGAACCACGGCTTCAAAGCCCGAAAAGCATTTCTAAATGCGATTTGACCCGCGGTAAAAGCTTTGACAGTCTGATAAATACAGGGTGTTTTCTAAAGTTGATGACTATAAAAAAAGTGGTGGATTGCTTTGGCTGAAGCTGCGTAAGAATAAGCAATAAAATAATGTAAATGACGCAAATTCGAGTAAAAAAACGAGCTTTTAATGCACAATATAAAACAACTATTATCTTAAGCCCTGCAATCATTTATGTAGCTGTTTTGACTATCAGGTAATTACGATCCGACATTGCGATATTACATCCTCGTTTGATCTGCTGGAGCCATTTTTGCGCTAATTGCAGTAGCGATTTTTCACAGCTTTATTAATTCGGTTTCAGTATCACAATCTGTTGGGCAAATGTTGGCCGACCTCCATTAATGGCTTGATTTCTTGGCTTGTTCAAGCCATGTGCTAATGATTTCAATTGCAGTTTGCCAACAAATACCAAACATTTTACATTCGTTGATTTTTTTCGGGTAATTTTTGTTTGACTGTGCTATTAATTAAGTGCGATAAATCAGCAAAATCAACCGCGGGCCCCATTCATTGTCCAACACTGTGCGAATATAATTGGTTTCAGCATTATATTATCGATTGTAATTACTAACCGTTTATTAATTTTACCCGTTACGCGAATAGATTTTACTTTTAGATTGACGTATAAATCAAAATCTTCGATTTTCAATTAATTCAACGCCATCGACCATAATCGTTTGTTTGAAAAGAGCAAATTGATTGTCGGCCGGTATGGTAATTATTTTTTTTTGCTCGTGTGGTCATGCAGTTTGCCATTTGCTCCAATGGATATTTTTGTAAAAGTGGAACGCAATTATTCAACATTGTTTTGTTGTCTTGCTCATTTCACAATTTTTTGCCAAACTTTAAGGAGAATTTAGTTGGAGTGAATCCGCAAAACAACACTGATCGCACAGTAAACAGCTGCGATTAAATAATTCGCTAATATAAAAAGCACAGCTTTGAATCGAGTTTCGCAATGGAGTTTTTCTTGCTAACATTTATCATCGGCCAATCGAATCAACAATTAGTTACCCATATTAATCACCAATCAATGAAGCGGATTTTGCATATGCGTTAATCAGCCCAGCAAATGAACGCCAATCAATGTTATCTAATTTTTTTCTCGAGTTCCGTGTATAATGAGCGATTGTTTATGGAAACTTGGTCCACTGCGCAATAAAACCGTATGGCTAAGCTCGGATCGAAATGATGTTTCTTCAGTGGGCATAATACGAAAATAATTATAGATCCTGGATGAAGTGCGGGCTGTTGAAAAAAGGACCGTATTAATAACGCTAATAAAGTGAATTAATCAGTATATAAGTATATATAGCAGTAAATAATGCATTTTCTTTGAAGAAAATAATTTTTGTTAGTTTATTTGCATTCTATCGAAAATCTCCAAAACTGTTGTTTTTTTCGCTAGAACGATACGGCGGGTTTTCCTACGTTTGGCATTGTTTGAACGCAAGGAACCTTTTCGAAAATGCAATAAAATATATCTTAATTTTGAAAAAAACACCCAAAAATTAGACACAAATTCTTCTAAATTTATGACTTCAGAAGCTTCGATTTCGAAATAGCATTAATCTCCAAACGAAGAATATATTTTTTCATTTTGAAGTAGAATATGCAGTACCTAAACTTATTACTAATCGCCCTGTATATAAAATATCCGCCCTTAAAGATCGTGACCACAAAAGTGTCGATTTTCTTGGATCTGATTCCACCGTTTTTTTCGATGAGATTATTATTGCAGTTCTTGTTTCCCAATTATAAAAATGACGTAAAATTCGAGGAATTTTGCAAACATTTATATTTGAAAAATAAAATAACCCCTTAGTGAATTTTTAATCGAAATTCAAAATTTCATATGCAAATTTTTGGTGTTTTTTCAGCTCGACTGATTTTTGGGATATATTGGGCCTTTTCTATATGGATATTTAAGGCATCGTGACCGCTAAGGAAACGCTTAAAATGCACCAAAAATGTGAATTTTGCCGGATCTGAACTTGCCAGCGTGTTTTCAAAGAGTTCGTTGCATTCCTCGTTCAGTAGAAGTGAAAATGAGGTAAAAGTCGATGCTTTTTCAGTGATTTGATAGTTCTCGAAAACCCCTTGAAAATGTCGGTCAAAATTCAAAATTTTTCATGCGAGTTTTTTGAGCTCAATAGATTGCTTCCGAGGTCAGAAGCTCTCCAATATGAATATGTAAGGCGTTCGAGCCTTTAGG
>NW_026017428.1:0-1420 GCF_020466585.1 Dendroctonus ponderosae
TTACGGAACATAGGTTGAAAGTTCTATTTAAATCGAAACGCCACAGATGTCATGCGGTGAAATATAGCTGGCGTTTCGGTTGGAGCCGCTAGTTGAGAAGTGGCGGATAGAGTTCGCCACATTTATAATGAAATAACCTGCAAGCGGACGTCAGAAATGTCAACTGCCAGTTTAACGCAGAAAATAAAACGTACATACTGCTACTAAAAAAATACTACAGAACAGTATTTTAATCTTGCAGTACTTATTTTTTAGACTGATTTGCGCAGGCGTTTGTGTCAAAACAGCGCAAACTATAATATTGCATGAACATATTGACCGACCAATAACTCTCTAATAACAGAAACGCCGGATTTAACTACTGCTGTAAAGTTTTGCATCTTTAAATAAAATTTACGATGTGCCATGTTATTGTGACATTGATTTTATTCAATTCTTTGTTTTATATTCTAGTTAGTAGTTTTATTCATAAAAACTTGCCTGTTTTTTTCTTCAGAAAGAGAAAAATATCTCCATGATAAATTGTTTTTAAATTTATTTTGACACTCTTTATGTAAACGGTATGTGTCAATATCTTGGATTCGAAACACATAAAAAATATATTTCAAATTTGATTAAATGAATACCTAAATTAACCGCTTCGACTTGTTATAAAATATTGGATGTTGCCAACCCTTATAGCAAAATACTCTTCTATACCTCATTTGCACGTGCTTATTGACTTTGTGGGGTTCACATTGTAATTTTAAATGTTTGTTGTCTCTCTTTGGTGGATAGAATCAAGTAGCAACAATAGTTGGCTACGAAAATTCTACTATACTTGAAATAATTTAACGAGGATTTCGTATTTATATCTTACATCATATTGAAAGGCAAAGTTTTCCGATGGATTTCAAAATTCAGCTGATGGGCCTTAAAAATCTTTAATTTCTCCCATATTTGTCTGAATTTTTATGTCTTGGCCAAATGAAACTTGTTATTAGTTTTTGGTTTATCCGTAATCCTTTGCTATACTTTGAGTGCACTCATCTATATTTTCAGTCACTTATACATTGTGAACTATTTGAAAACATATTTTTTTTGCAGAACTAGGACTGCATTTTAGGGCAAAGTGTCCCAATTCAGTTATAAAAACTGTGGCCTACTTGGGAGTTGATTAACGACAAAAATTAAAGATGCCTTATATGGAAAAATACTGGAAGAGAATATGCTGTTTTGTATTTATAAATTAATTAATTAATTAATAGCATTGTATCAAAAACATTCCGCAAATACCATGTTCTCAATTTGCTACTGTGTTTAAAGATTGTGTTAAGAAAATTTTATAATCTCTAATTGATGGTTAAAAGAATATTATAATTTATTGGATGCCCTGCTAACCATAATTCGGTCGCATTGAAAATAATGCCTTGACAGTCAG
>NW_026017428.1:2419-2534 GCF_020466585.1 Dendroctonus ponderosae
AAAAGCAAAGGAGTTACATTGGTATATTAATAAGCAAATCCTGCCGTGGAATATGTATGAAACACTTTCATAAGCGCATTAACGTAAGCTGCAAGCCGAAAGTTTATGCCCAGTT
>NW_026017429.1:0-2524 GCF_020466585.1 Dendroctonus ponderosae
AAATAACACTGCAGCGACCTGCCGATGCCCAATTGACAATGTCATAGTATGTTTGTCGGCGTCACTGTTCTGTTGCTGAGCTGGGCCAGCTGCGCCCTCAGCGCCCAGTACCAGGAGCGCTACCTGGACGTGCCGGTCGACCACTTCAGCTTCAGCAGAACCAACGAAACCTTCAAGCTGCGCTTCTTGGTAGTGGAACAGTTCTACGTCAAAGGCAGCCCCATTTTCTTCTACTGCGGCAACGAGGCCGACATCACCACATTCTTCGATAACACCGGGTTTCTTCTGGAAATTGCGCCCATCTTCAACGCCCTGGTGGTTTTCGCCGAGCACCGTTACTACGGCCTGTCCATGCCCTTAGGAGCGCGCTCTCTGAGTCCTTCTGAGGGGCTGCGCCTGCTCACCACCTCCCAAGCGCTGGCGGACTTTGTGCGTCTGATCGACCACCTGGGGGGGCAGTACTTCGGCACCATGCTGACCAATGACACTTTTCCAGTGGTGGCGTTTGGCGGTTCGTATGGCGGCATGTTGGCGGCGTGGTTGCGCATGAAGTATCCCCATGTGGTGCTGGGCGCAGTGGCCTCCTCAGCCCCATTGCTGCAGATGAACAACCTGGAGCTGTGCCAGGCGTTCTACCGCTCCGTCACTGAGTCGTTTGCGGCCAATGGCAACTGCAGCTATCCGGTGAAGTTGTCGTGGGCGGCCATTCGAAACCTGTCGGAAACTGTGCAGGGACGACGCAGTGTTTCGCAGGTGTTCAAGTTGTGCAAGCCGCTGGAGTCTAGTGAAGATGCCGGCAAGTTAATCGACACCCTGGTGGATATTTACGTGAATCTGGCAATGTTGAACTATCCCTATCCGACTCACTTTCTGGCGCCGCTGCCCGCCAATCCAGTGAAATCCTTCTGCGACAAGCTGCGCAGCTTTGGGGTGGTGGAGACCGCCGTGGAGCTGCTCCAGGCGGTGTCCAGTGCGCTGGAAATCGCCACCAATTTCTCGGGAAACACTCAGTGCAACAACATCGAAACCACAGTGGAACAGCCCGTTGACTACGCCTGGGACTTCCAGGCCTGCTTCGAGCTGGTGATGCCCATCTGCAGCTCGGCGCTGGACATGTTCGAGCCGACCCAGTGGAACTACTCGAAATACGCCCAGGACTGCAGCAGGAAGTACCAAGTGACGCCCTACTCCTCCAACGGGGTTCTACTGGAGCATGGCGGGCGCATTCTCAAGTACGCCTCCAACATTGTCTTCAGCAATGGGCTTTCAGATCCCTGGTGCAGTGGCGGGGTGCTGAAGAACGTCTCAGATTCGGTGGTGGCGGTGCTGATTCCCCAGGCCGCCCACCATTACGACCTGCGCGCCGCCCATCCGGTGGACTCGCACTATGTGCTGGAAGCCCGCAAGTTCCACGTGGGGCAGATCAAAAAGTGGCTGAATATTCCGTAGATGGTTGGGGGCGTTTCGCGCCCCCAGTTGCCATAGACAACAAATGACTGTTTCCGGGGGGTGATTAAGCGGCCGCCGCTCTACAGTGCCAAATCAGTCCGCCAAATTAAATCCGGCCTCAGATTATTACATACCTCAGTGACGGTTCATAAATATCCGGACCCCTGGCGGGTCGTTAAGGGCCGCCACCGTCATCGCGAGATATTGCCGATACTCCACGGGAATGATCGGGATAATTAACGGGACTCGTTCGCTCCAGGCCGGAATACATCTGATGTAATATCAAGTGCATGGATAGGAGGGGCGGTTTTTGACAGCAAATGACTTGGAGAGGTGTCAAAATTTGGCTACAAATAAATCATATCTGTCAAAAAAATATAATGTTTCATTCTAGGAAATTGTGGGCCTAATTCGAAAAATCGCCAATGACTTGCTTGTTATTCATTTTTTGGGTTTGTTCCGCCTTTCGCCTTCAATTTTGAAAAATTCTGGACAGTCACTGTCTCTTCCAATTTGAACCATATTTCTTCTATGTACACCTGAAAGGATTCTGTATCTACAAGCCTAAAAATAATGTCCTGCTTTCTGCAGTTCTGACGCTACAATTTCTTAAAACAATTGTGTTTTTACCCCTTTTCCCTCTCAATTTTGAAAATTTCTGGACAGTCTCTGAACGGCCCGATTTGGTCCAAATTTTTTCCATGTTTACTTCAACAGGTTTTGAGTCCACAAGGAAACAATCAACGTTCTGTTTACTTTGTATATACTTTCCTGACTGTGTTTCAATTCCAAATCAAAATTAATTCTTGGGTTTCAGTCATTTATTGTCTTTATTTATCAATTAAAATGAATTGAATTCTGAGAATATTATTTTTGGTTTGCAAAATTCTGCAATATACTGGGTGTTAGTTAATATTCTATGTTTATTTCATTTAATTAATGTATGATATACTGAGCTAAGATTGTCGGTATCCGACTTATTATTATAATTACTCTCGTTAATCAGTATTTTTGTGTTATCAAAATCAAAATTATGCAACTTCTGTTGTGCATGCTGTGCTAATGCTGTACCATT
>NW_026017430.1:0-2457 GCF_020466585.1 Dendroctonus ponderosae
GGACATTAATTTGTCTAGTTTCACTCTTGAAAATTTTGAAAAACACGCACCAACCAAAGAAAGAATGAACAGAAAGAGGATCGCTAACAGCAATCAGCATTTATTCAGGTCAAGAGTGACTCCAAATTTGTCGGTGTAACGTTGAAAAAGAAATATTTAAACAAAATGAAATATTGGTATTTTAGATATAATTAAAGTAATAAAAGAAAAAAAAATTAATCTAAAACTTACCTTTCCCAAACCCGGAAGAATTCTCACTTGACGGGAAGGCTCATACTGCACGAGGGAACCCCATAGGAAACAAAAGAAAGGAACAGTTAGTGATGTATACACAAAAATCTATACAAAAATGTACTACAAAAATTGCCGATACCATAAGACAAAAACGGGAAATAAGAAGAGTATTACTCAAAGTTGAAGAAAACAAACAGAAAAAAACACACACAGTTGGTTAGTAGAAGAGGACCAGGCACTGGGGCTTAGGATTCCATGGGAGGGCCTACGCTTAAATCAAACTCAAATCGGGTTTAAATGGAGTTTATTCGGAAAATACAAAACAAGTGGGAGTACAGCTAATATACAAAAATAAATCGATTTGCCTACACTAATTGAAGACTTTCCATCTAGTTTATTAATCAATTTTGAGGCAGACTAGTTAAAAATTAGAGACAATAGAGTGTTATTTGGGGCAAATTTCCAAAAAGGAACTAAATTAGACGCGATAAGACCAATGACGATAAGAAGTGCCTCCAGGCAAGTTCCCAGTGCTGGTAGAGCTGTAGCTGGAATGGTAGCCTCCAGGTCCATCTCCACGGCTACGCGAAGACCTTTCGGAGGTGTAAGTGTGCCCTCCGGGCCCTCCAGTGGAGGTGCGAGTCACACTTTCGACCGTGCTGGAAGAGCGGACTTGAGGACGAGAGTTAAGGTCACCATAGCGGTTGGAAGAGTCAGCGTTTGAGCTGTAAGAGTAGGAGTAGACTTCTTCGGCTTGTCTTTGCCTACGGTCTGGGTAGGTGTCGGTCACCACATAATGACGGGGGCTCTAAGGAAGAGAAATAGTGCGATCTTAAAGAGGCAAAGATAAAGGAGGTTGCGCTTTGGAGGCTGGTGTTAGTTCGGTTTTCCTCACAGAAAGCGTCTGCAAATCAATCAAAACGCTGAGCTGTGTTGAAACGGTCGTTTATTCATAGTGTTACACTGTGTTTGAGTTGGAGTGCGGATCTAAATCTAGACAGCCTGAGCGCGAGAAGCTTTGCACCTGAGAAGACACTGGGGAAGTGAGTTGAAGTGGGTGCACTTGACACATCCCCAGTGATACGGCGCAATACATTATTATAAACAAATATCACAATAACTAATGGAAATGCGTTAAGCGGAGGCAACAGGGTAGGGTGTTTTCATTGTATCAAAAATTCCTACAAACTGAACCTTAATCTATGGTAATATATATATATATATATGAAGATTAAATACGTTTATACTGTCGATCTATTGCTGTTTTGTTAAATATTTAATAAACAAATTCGGGTAGAATTCAAATTTTTCATGAATCTCCAAAACGCAATCCTATTGTTGTGACGTATCTGGTCATATAAATGGCGGATTGTTTACGTTCTGTGCATAGTGTTTAGTTTTTCATTAATGGTTTTGTGGCTTTAAATAATTTATAGTTTGTGTTAAACAAAAAAATGGCCTCAGAAGGATTCCTTAAAGCGTCAACAAACAATTTACCATGTGTACATATTTTTATGGTTACCGAATTTTAAAAAAAGACGAACGCTTTGATTCAGCCGAATTTAAGGGTGTCAAAGCAGCAGCTCTCCTTAATATACTAATCTGTGTGTATTGGTTTAATTTAGGTAAATAATATATAGATTTTCACTTATTCACCTTAACCTAACCTATACACCTGGCTGCTTTAAGAGTAAAATGAACTGGCAAATTTGTATTTTAGGCATTACGAGAACAATATGGTGATATCGGATATGTGGAATTGAAACGCGAGGGTTCTTTGTGCAATGGACAAGGTAGAACTTGCCCAGAACACAAAGTACGATCTAAGGCATATTCTGTCTGCCTTATCATTAGCTTTTTGTTCGTACTTTCATTAAAATGATCCTCGCAACAAAAAACATTGATTTTCATTTAGGAACATCACGTCTAGCTGCTTTGAACCATAAAACTTTACGTGCATAATCATGGGGAACGGTTAGAAAGAGTTTGTTTGGAGCACTTATTGAGGTATTCTTGCATCCTGGCACAAAACAGCTCTTATTTTGTGATCCATACATGTCACTATTTTCCATTATGCAAGATAAAAATAATCAATAAAATAATGATAATCACATTAACTTGAATAATAAAACAAAGCTGCGAAAACTACAAAATAAACACGAGACCCTTAGTTGATATGACTTGCTACGTCATAATCGGGATAGGCAAGCGACGCTATAGACC
>NW_026017431.1:0-2479 GCF_020466585.1 Dendroctonus ponderosae
CTTGTTATGTTTAGGGGTGAATTTCCCTGTGGTTCCCCATGCGGCGACACTGTTTTTCGCGCATTTAACTTCCTCGGGAGGAAATTGGACTCATTGGAACATCGTGGGAACGTCGTGACTACTTGACCGTATTCAGTGGCGTCACCGGAAGTATGCAATAGACTTAATGACAGAGAAAGTCCACACGGTACCCGGCGGTAATCAAGTCGTTTTTATGTTGACCTGTGATCTTTACGATTTGCACAGATTTTCCTCGTTTCGCGTGCGCCAACTACCCGAAGGCAATTTTCTACACCGAAGATTGTATCGCGATTACATTTCGAAAACATTTAACGAGCGTGCTACGGTTTTCCTTCTTCCTTCACTGGTACCAAGTTATTGGACATAATTGGCCTCGGAGTTGTTATGCATAGAAGCTGCTGGTTAATTTGTGCGCTTCGACTCGCATTTTTCACTTGATGCTGCAGATAAGCCAGAACCAAAGCAATCTGTTGCTGAAATTGCACCGTTTGGTTCGATCCTGGTGAAACACGATGGAAATCCATTTTTTTCTGCCCTAACTCGGTTCCGGTAACAACTGTAAATGTATTTCCTCCTTGTCTTGATCCATAGACTTTCTTTTTGCCCAATTTTTGCAAAAACTTTGATTTTTTCAGGAACGCTGAGAGTCCCTCATTTGCCTCACCAAAGAAACTATTCATATCCTAATCTGAATCATTTGCTTATAGTGCTGCAATTCCTTTCCTACCTAACTTTTTTATCACATGCTTCAAAGGTTTTGCTTCAATAATTTGAAGTAAACGCCCCGTTCTACATTGTATTCATGATTTTTAGACCCCCAATAAAACCGAGAATTTGGCAAAAATATTCCAGACTTGCATTTGCGCTAATCTTCCAACATCCGCCTTAGATATTAATCCCTTCGAAGCTTTTAATTGGGGATTAACTTCGGCAGTGTCGTCAAATGTGCATGATTATCGGCTTTAGGTTGAACCGCAAGATATTTGGGAAATTTCTGGAATGAACCATGCGGGTGTTTGCACAAAAAGCCCAAACTTAAATGTCGATTCGCCATTAAATGATAGATTCCAAACGTTAATCGATTTAACTGAAACTTTTCAATTAAATCTCCAGTAACCTTCGTGGCGTTTTCATCGATCAACGTTTTTTTTTTCCATAATTGAGGTAAAAACTTGTAATAGCTGCGAAATTGGCAGAGGATATTTTTTTCGATCATGAAATAGTCGGTGGCATGAAGAAACTTTCCCAAATTATAAGCCAATTAGTGTCCCACTAATAACTACGTACTTCGCCTACTTAAATGTTAACACAATGTTGGGAAAAGCGCGTGACTTGTCCTGCACGTTCATCTGGCTGAGTCACGTTCCTGTTACTTTGGAAGCTGTGTCAGCAACAGTTTGCCGGAAAAAATGTTACTCCACATGTTTGCAAGTGAACTAACTGCTCGTTAAAAAAACGCAATTATCAGCAAAATAATAACAACATAGATTTTCAACCTGAGCAGCTACAATTGCGACGATAACGCGTCACCAAGTGAGCTGACGGTGTTTAAGACTCCCAAATTGCCTCAAATTCAAAGAGTAATCGCCTAAAAATAGACATGAGGTCGTAACCCTTTATCGCCGTCTATCCATAACATCAGATCAGTATCCATCTATATTGGATTTGAGATGTCAAATAGATATCAGAATTTTGCTTCGTCATTGATTAATCGTTTTATAGGGCAGCTCCAGTCGGTAGCAGACAATGCCTGACTAATACAAATAGCCTGATCGTTCAAACCAATCAAAAAAAAATATATTGCCGACCGAAACCATTGGTTGCGCAATCTTATTAAATTGATAAATCCAGTAATCGTTGTTTTCTTTCATAATCGGCATATTATTCAGAATTATCCTCGTGCAACGCACGTGCAGATAGTTCAAGCCGAGCTGACCTCCTGGTGCTTGACGGCACCTCTTCAGTTAAAATTTTTCAACGGAATGAACTTCTGAGAATGTGTGCCGGCTTGATCAACACCATTAACAAATAGCATTATTTATGGCTAGCATTGAATGCTTGAAGGATTTTTGTTTGTAAACGAAGTGTTTTCCTGCCAGTTACGCGGCTTTTAGTCAATGGGATTTTTTTTGAGGAATTGAGTAAGAGTTGTATTCTTGTGGAAGTTGTTAGCCAATGGCTGTTTGCAGAGTGGGCTTTTAATAGAACAGGGCTGTTTAGCATGCTTTTTTAACCGACGATTTTTAAGTCGATTTTTTTCCAAAAATATCAACTCTTTCCAATTTCTTTAAATCATTCATTCTCACTAAAAAGAAGTAAGGAATGCGAGGAACATTTTGAGCTAAAAGCTTTAGATCAGCGATAATCGACATTTTTGTCCCAATTTAAGCGATTTTTGAGTAGTTATGAGTTTTAACCGATGATATTTTCGTTATGTTAGATTTGAACACTTCATATA
>NW_026017432.1:0-2519 GCF_020466585.1 Dendroctonus ponderosae
GCAGGAAACTCCTCAGTTCGCACCATTATGTCCAATCAAACACACGTAAGTGGCCGATCAACGCCGCTTTGCTCAATTGCGCTAAGAAAAAGGTTTTCTCCTCTGTTTTAGATGCGGCTGAATCCGAATCGATATCAGCTTTCGGCCGACCAGCGATACCTCCTTTTAGCACAAAACGTTAAGAAATTATTCAGGCACTCTTATCTTGCTCAATACACCATTTATGATATTCATTCAGGGTAAGTGAAGAATGCTTCTTATTACGGAGAGTTTCACAATGGCTTATCAGGAATATTGTGTTTTAAACGCCCGCCCGTTTAGGGAATTTTCCAGTTTCACAATGGGGTTTTGAAATCCATGAAAGTCGCGCTTTCCAGAGAAGCAAAATATGGGTCTTTTGAAGCAATTTTATTTTAAAAGCGATTTCAACTAAAATTCAACTTACAGATGGTAAAGAAAATGATGGAAAAACCCAGCCAACAGCCTTTAACTGAATGGATGAAGTTCATTGTTTAGAGCACGTTGTTTGTGCTTTTTTCCTTTATGGTCTGTTGGGGTTTTTCCATGACTCGCTCCTATTTTAAATGCAGCTTCAATTTGGGGAAAAAATGAGCTCCCATCAAATCTCGGTTGATATTTAAACTGGCAGATTTCACTAATGCAGATGCTAACAGTCAGTTCGCATTTTCTCCCATTTTGAATGCGCCGCTTTTAATATCCCGCCCATTCAACATTTTCCATCTGCAAAATTATTTAACGATGTTTTTTAAGCGACGCTCGTTTATTACAATTATATCAACGTTCTGACCCCCAGAACAGAAATGATGTAATTTTCATGTCATTTATGCGGCCCGAAATACGAAACCTTTCATGAAGCTCTGTGTGCTTTTTGTGACGGCGGTTTTGTCGGTTCTTTTTTGCCGTAATTAATTAACGGGATTTCGGCTGTTTTATTTCTATAATTATAAGAAAAGTGGCCGCTGAAAAAATGTAATAAGTCATTTTCGCTTACAGTAACGACTTTCCATTACGGCCGTTGCCGGAAAACGACGATCATCCGTTTCTACTTCTTGCTCAATGGGCTCCGAAGGGGCACAGCCTCATCATGGTACAGGATTACGATGTTTACTATAGGAAAACTCCCACTTCACACATGGGCTACAGAATCACCAAGAGTGCAGTACCGGGGGTTGTTAGTCATGGTGTTCCTGATTGGCTCTATGAAGGTGCGACTTCTTGCAAAGTTTTGATTTAATCAGAGGAACAGTTAAGTGGTGGCAAGCAAAAATTTTTGTTGGCTCACCATGTTGCTCTAAAATAGTTAACATTTAGGAAAATGTTGAATAATTCATGGGGCCCAACTCGTCCAAAAGCGTCTGGACTAATCACCAGTCTTACGAGGGTAGAGAGACTGAAGCCCAGTCGGTTTTGGAACTTTGATATTAGTTAGAATCGGAAAAAACAATAACGTTATTGAAATTTTTACCAATCTAGGTTTTAATAAGTTAATTGAAAATTTTCCCAGTTAGTGAGCCGATTTGAATAGTTTTTCTTTTGAATTGAGGCTCGATTCTTTTGTCGACTAAGGTGTCCAGTTTTCTTGAGCAAAGTTTAAATTCGTCTGCGGGTAATTTCAACTGTTTCACACAGAAAAATTATACGATGTTATAGCCTAATGTTTTCGGAGTAATTTGGATATAAAAACGTCTGTTTATCTTGAGCCATTCGAGAGATATAATTTTTTTATGGCCAGTCACATTGAGATTTTCTGCTCGGAATTTATTTAAGTACTGTTTTTATACCAAAGACCTGCAGAGATTTTCGTACAAGCTTAGAACTCTATTTTTAATGCTACGTAGCTTCATACAAAAGCAAACAAAAAAACAGTATCCTTAAGAGTGAAAACAGAACATTTTATACATAGGGAAAACTTTTGAAACCCAATTGATACCTTTTTGAAACTGACTGGAAAAATATTCACAGTCTAAAGTTAGGGGATATTTTTTCTAACATTTGTCGCATAAAATTATTTTAAAATACACTGTAACACTATTATAAAATAAAAATCAATTCCTGGGCTTCAGTCATTTATTGTCTATTTATCAATTAAAATACGTTTCGGTGTTTTCAACCATCATCAGTTTCTCTAAAATAACAGATAATAAAAAAAAATTCATTAATTTAAAAAACAATCACAGTTCGTCAAAGCTTCATCATATCACACACTAAAATGCATCACAATTGCAACACTTTAAAACATTCTAAGATTAATTAGGCCTAACAGGTGATTAGTCAGGACAATCAGTTCTGGGAAGAGATTTGTTCAGATAGTCAATTACTTTTACTTACATGCGTAGCGTCAGAAGAACTTCCATTGTAAGAACAAATAATATCTAAATTAAACTATAAGTGTGAATGTTTTAAACGATATGTGGATGACTGCATAATGTGCCTCCCAAAAGACAAAATTCAATATACACTAGATAAGTTTAATGCCTTTCATGACACCCTAAAGTTTA
>NW_026017433.1:0-2333 GCF_020466585.1 Dendroctonus ponderosae
CGATGGTAGCAAATAGAGCTCCACAGCTCGATTGATCCTCTTAATATAAGCCGAAGGCTAAGAGCGGGTTTCGAGATTCATATTATTATTAAATTTTTGCATTTGGCGTGAAAACAAGAAACATTTCGGAAATAATCACCTGCATAAAAAATGTGCGCACTTTAGTGTTCTTTCCCACACTAGGAAAAATAGTAGTGCAGCTCAAATGGTCCTCGAAAGATGAGTCGAAGGCTAAAAGCCGTTGTAAAATACATACTAGTAACCTTTCTTTGAATGTTTGCATTTCGTTATTTAGTTGTCTGCTCTTGCTTTAATTGCTTATGTGAAAGTGCATCAAGCTTAGTATTTCTCAATTTTTGCTGGTTTATTCTCATCGTTCTTTTGCCCTTGTATCCTAGCCCTAGTTGATTACCAGGAGAAGAAGATGGTTATTAAACAACCAAAACTTTGTTGAAAAGGCAGCCACTAAAACCGCATGGAAATTTTAAAAAATCAAAATGAAGCAAAATAATATTGAAACAACGTTTCTACGACGTTTTTCGTTTTAAATCGCCGTCATAAACCTGAATTTGACAAAGTTTTAAAACATGCAACCCAATTAAATCCTAAATTCTAATAACTAGCAATAAAACAATTTCGTGCTTTTCCAGCAACAAATTTCCATTGCACCGAAACCCGCAAGGGGTTGCACAACATCCGTTTGCACAATAAAACCCACTTTGGCATGAGAACGGTTTACAATGCACACACGAAACATTCTTTAGTTTAATGGTTGCGGCCAGGAAACCCCGCAGTTAAAACCAAGCTTTTGCGGAACTTTAACTAATAATATTTTCATGTTAACGCTTTATTGCGTTTTTCTCAAACTGCGCCCGGAAGCCAACAACGAATAAACTAGCCGAGCACAGTTAATAAATAATGAAAGATTCAAACTGATTGCGCATTTTCTCATCTTCATCCTGGCTGGGTTCGGTTTGGTAACAAGAACACTTTAATATTGAAAATATTGAAAATCTTCATCATCGAACCAGCCGCTTTTCAAAACTTTGCCTGAAAAACAACGGAAATGGCATCAACCATTTACGTGTTTTTCGACATTACACACAAAACCGAGTGGAACTGGATGAATATTGGCAAAAGCACTTTTCGCTTTCAAAACAAGTGATGTTCGAGAGCTGTATATCCGCAGAGAGATTTGCCCTGACAGCATCGCAAATTAGGTTAGCAAACAAAGTTTTATGAAATATGGAAATGTTTCAGATCGGAAGCCCCCTGAGGACCGAGCTGCGATGCACCTTCATTCCTGCTTATTCGGAAACTCTTTTTGCATGCGGCCGGTTTTCCGGTTCATGAAACTTTGCGGAAACTAATGCGTTCAATGATGCTGAGTGACACTGAACCATCAACATTGCTCAGTGAGATTCAGCTGAAATTGTTGCCATTTCCTGAAGAGAATTAAGCCTGGCTTTAGTGATGAGCGAGACTGGTCTTGATAATAATAAATAATTTAAGTATGGCAACAACGCTGGACCGACAATTGATGACGTGCCACCAAAGTTATACCGAGCAGACTATAGATATTCAGCTACAGTCGAAAGGACTACTCTATGAGACAAACTCACCTTGCACTGAGACAAACACTATGTATGTCGATGAATAACCAATTTTATCTAACTAACTTTAGTTTCCAAAGATTTATCCCACCTACCTCCCGATTTGGATAATCTGAAAAAGAAGGGAAACATTTTGCAGAACATGTGCAGAACATGGTCTGGGTCTTCCGAGAAATGTATGACCATGTATGCAAGAATCTGAAGCTGAATATCTATAGTTTGTACGGTATAACTTTGGTGGCACGTCATCAATCGTCGGTCCAGCGTTGTTGCCATACTCGCCATAAAGTATTTATACAAACATAAATACTAGAAGCATTCTCAAATTATATCAATGCTGTCTTGCTTTTGTTGATTATTCTTTATGGAATAATGGTTTATTTGCAAAGCACAAACATACCGCCTACGCAAAGGTCATGGACAAGTACATGACAAATGCAACCAGCAAAAGTTATGTTATTAAAAAATTTCCAAAAATTAGTTGCCCGCTTAGACCGAGAAAAACATTCCTTTTTCTTCTTCTTTGAAAATCTTATAAAAGTAAGAGAGGCAGGAAGTGGTTGTGTAAGTCTTGGTCTTGCTTTGCTCATCACTACCTGGCTTCAAAGCGAAAATTGGTTCTTGATGGTTCTAATGGCTTCCACTTAGATATCGACGTTCTTATTGGAAGGCGATGCTGCACAATGGAAATCTGGTAATTGCCTTCTAAATATCAAAAGG
>NW_026017434.1:0-2302 GCF_020466585.1 Dendroctonus ponderosae
TTATAAGTAGGGTTGACTGTCGGATGACTAACCTGCGACTTTTCAAGTTTCTCCTGTAGCGCCTGCGCTTCGGATCGAGCTCGTTCGCTGTCCGCCTGCGTTACACGGAGCTCGGCCTGACATCGGCGCAGGTCCGATGAGGTTTTGTCGGCTCGTTCGTGTATTCGGTCGAGTTCGTGTGTGCTGCTGTAGATGTTGCTGCCGAATCGCGTTGTTTTAGCCTGCGCCAGCTCCAAGTCCTGCCGCAGGCGCTCATTTTCCAGCTCTAAGCGCGCAATGCGCTGACGCGCTGTGTCGTAGTCATCGCCGCGACGTCCGAACTCCATCGCCTTGTCCAGTTCGGCCTTCGATTTGCCTGCAGGAAAACGCGAAAATTAATCTACATTCTGGAAGCGTTCGGCAATCCAACAGTTACCGAGTTCAGACTGTGAGCTCTCTAACTTAGCTTCGATGCGTTCTCTATCGTTTTGCGCTCTATCTAATCTGGCAGTGAGTTTCTCTACTTCGCTGTTCAGCGCATGAATCTTCATCTTGTAGTCGGCAATCTCCCGCTCGTGCAGCTCTCGCTCTTCCTGCTTCTCTTGCTCGGCGCGATCCCTAAAAATGGATCTGTGATATTTTAATAATCTATAAGACTGAGAGCGTCCAGCTAAGAGACGGCCTTAAGCTCATACCTTTGCTCCCGCAGCTGATTCATCTGCTTCTCCTTATCGCCGATGGCTTCCTCCAGAGTGCTGAGCGCGCCCTCTGAGGAACAGTGGTGCGCCTGCATGGCGGAGAGCCGCGCTCTTGCCATGTCCACCTGGTTGTCTTTCTCCTTGAGGAGATCCTCAAGATTTTCAACCTGCGGGCACAGTTTAGTAAATTCCTCTCTTAGATCAGAGAAAGCGGTTAGAGGAGGCAACAGCGCATCGTCAAGACAGGCAGTGAGGAGGGCGCAGTAAAAGTTTGTTTGGAGTTAGTGAGACTGGGAAATAGGCCTGGGTAACACAGTGGGTTTCCATGTGTCCACACAGCGATACGGCTTGCCGTATTGATACAGCGACACTTTGCGCCACACTTTTCATATGAAACAGGAGACGCTGCGTTTTGTGATGTCTAGTGGTTCGTTAGCGCAGCTTTTAGCGCTGCAGCGCGTTTTTTCTGTGGTTTTCAACTCAAAATGTCTTAAATTTTACGTGATTTTGATTGAAAAACTTGGTGGAAGTTTCAGATCCGAAACAATATACATTTTCGGCACATTTTAAGCGTTTTTTGATCGGTCACGATCTTTAGCCGACGATTTCTTCCTTATTATTGACCCAAACGCTTTATAAATGTATATTTGTGACCTTCTTATGTGGAAAGGAATCGATTGAGCTCAAGAAACAGGCGTGTGAAATTTTGATTTTTGTCCGAAATTTCCAAGGGTGAGGGTCGATTTTTTGAAAAAATGAAAATTTCCTCAAAATGTCTTAAGTTTTAGATCATTTTCAGCTCGCGGACGCTTCAATGCATCGAAATCGTTTTTAACCGATTGCAATTTGCCGAGATGCTGTTTTTATAGAAAATCGTGCGTTTTTCCACAAATTTCAAAATTTCCAAATCGGTCCGATACAGTTACAGAATAGTTACGCAGAAGATTTCCACTTGCAAAAAGCGGGTTTTTCCAAAATAAAATCGACCTTAGAACCACAAGGAAAACATTGATAACATTTGCCTTGAAAAAAAGCGTCTTTTCGACCTTCAAACTCTTATGACGTTCAAGATTCTCAACTGATTTCGAGTTTGCAAAATACGACTTTTAGACCAAACCACTCGTTTCAGAACGAATTTTTATCGATCCAAATCGGGCCCGTATTAAGAGAGTTACTAATTTATTATAAGGATCTGATGTGCTATATGTATAACAACCGCAAAATATTCATAATATGCGTGCCATTCGCGTTAGTGTTTGCCATCATACAAAGTATTTATTTTACCCCAACTCTGCCGTCTTGAATGAGATTAAATGTTAAGTGTTGTTCCAAGTGCCGCGTCGTAAGAGGCGAGGTGTCGCGGCACATGGACGCACAGAGCGGCATCAACACGCAAGTGTCTTAAAACACCCAGTATTACCCAGACCAACCCCACCAAGTTAAAGCTGAAATTCATAAAAAGACGCTAAACCAAAAAAAAATTGAATACTTACGGAAACCAAATGGCAAATAAAAGATACATACGAACCGAAAATGCACTAGCTACACTTATACACTGCACTATTTTCAATTTTCACTGGTAAAGTTATGCGTTGCTTGAACTAACTATGTAAGGGCGGATCCCC
>NW_026017435.1:0-1451 GCF_020466585.1 Dendroctonus ponderosae
TGTACTTGTGTATGTAATGTGCGGATAACAGACGGATTTTGCAGGAAAACTTCAATACGCGCCGAAAAAATAGCATTTATCAGCATAATAATAATTCTAAAAGCGTTCATAGCATACATAATTTTCGCTACTGTCGTGGCATTTTTAAAAATTTATTGCTTGAAATATGGAAAAGATACAGAAAATATGATGGTGACGTTAGCTAGACAAAGCTCCGATATAATGCTGGTCAAAAGTGTAGCTTTCGGACGTTTTCGGGAAATTTGCTACAATTTTTCGAATGCGGGTCTGAGTTTTTTAACATGGGCAACTTCTCGACTGAGCGACGCAACTTTTCAAACATTTCTCATTTGATGCTGGGAATGGAAAGGAAGTCCATTTTCTCGCGATTTGATGCAGAACTACTCATTGGTCAACAACTGTGGAAGTCTACAACTTTTAGGTAGTTTTCGCTTTTTATTTACGCTTCTAGCGCGAAATTTAAAAAAATTGATTGCTCGAAATATACAAAAGAAACGGAGAAGATGGTGGTGACGTTACATAGACAAAGCTCTAAAATAACCTTGAGCAAAATTTCAGCTTTCGGACGTTTTCGGGAAACTTGCTACAATTTTTCAAACGCAGGTTTGAGGTATTCACTATGGGCAACCCGTCGCCTGAGCGTCGCAATTTTTCAAATACTTCTGAAATTGGGAATGGAAAGAAAGTTAATTTTGTCGCCGTATGATGTAGAACTCATTGGTGAACAAGTATGGAAGTTTACAACGTTTCGGTAGCTTTCGCTAATTTTTCATGTGTTTTCTTAACATAATTAATTCCCGCTTCTGGCGCGGAATTAAAAAAAAATTATTGCTAGAAATATGTAAAAGAAACGGAGAAGATGGTGGTGACATTACATAGACAAAGCTCTAAAATAATGCTGAACAAAATTTCAGCTTTCGGAAGTTTTCGGGAAATTTGCTACAATTTTTCTAACGCGGGTTTGAGTTGTTCATTATGGTCAACCCCTCGACTGAGCGTCGCATTTGTTCAAACATCTCTCATTTGGAACTGGGAACGAAAAAAAAGTATATTTTCTCGCCATTGGATGCAGAACTCATTGGTCGACAAGTGCGACAGACTACAACTTTTACATAGCTTTCGCTTTTAATTCATTTTTCGTGTATTTTTCTAAAACAATTCATTTTCGCTACTGTCGAAATTATTAAAAATTGATTGCTTGAAATATGAAAATAATACAGAAAATATGATGGCGACATTAGATAGACAAAGCTCTGATATAATGCTGGTCAAACGTGCAGCTTTCGGACGTTTTCGGGAAACTTGCTACAATTTTTCGAACGCAGGATTGAGATATTCACTATGGGCAACTCGTCGACTGAGCGTCGCAATTTTTCAAACATTTCTCATTTGAAACGGGGACTGGAAAGAAAGTTCCTTTTTTCGCGATT
>NW_026017435.1:1854-1977 GCF_020466585.1 Dendroctonus ponderosae
ACGCGAAATATTTTCGTTATCGGTTTTAGTCAATTATTCGCCTGATGTATTGTAGGTCTTTTCGAGCGGAATGAATGAAACAGAAACCTACCAAAATGTGTCTGATTAGATTAGCTCAATAAC
>NW_026017435.1:2200-2381 GCF_020466585.1 Dendroctonus ponderosae
AATATTGACGGATTTAATTTACTTGCCTTAGAGCGGTCCCCAGAAAACCCGCGTATTTACAGGAAAAGTGAATATGGAAAGGAGCTGTTCATTTCAAGTAAATTCTACTTATTAATTTCGGTTGATTGAGCTTAGTTTAGTCAACAACTGTACCCATGTGTAATCAAAGATTAACACAATT
>NW_026017435.1:2396-2508 GCF_020466585.1 Dendroctonus ponderosae
TCAGTGCAGCGATAATGTTCACCAGTGTGTCTATTCTTGACTTTGAGAGAAGGGAGTATCCCCGGGAGCATTCCAGGGAGTCGCTCCTCGCTCACGATCCGTAGCGGAAAAA
>NW_026017436.1:0-42780 GCF_020466585.1 Dendroctonus ponderosae
TTGGTTGTCGGAAAAGAAGAAAAGCATCAGCAAATATTGCAATTTTTGAGCTTTCGATTAAAAACTTCTAGTTTTGTGATCGGTTTTTCAGAAATATTCAATAATTTTCCGGAAAAAACGGAAAAACTTATTTTCGTTTTTTTCCCGAATTCGACGTTGAAAAAGGATTTTTGTAAAATTTCTTCAAAGCTATAACTTTATTTTGTAATTTTTTGCGTAAAATGCTTCCAGATTGTCAGTATTTTTAAGTGAATCTACAAAATAGACAGTTTTTGAGTATAACGTAAAGCAAGAAAAAAATTCGATCACAACTCAAAATCCACAGTTTTTAAACCAACTCTAAAGGCATATTAGGGGTGGGAGTGATTAGTTTTCCAACAAATTTATTATAAACTTACGTTTATTCCGTTCGTTTTTTAATACAAAATTAGTTAATTTTTGTCTTAAATGTGAAGCAGGAAAAATATTTTAATACTTTCTACGAAGCGACGAAGGCAAATGATGCTATAAAATTAATTTGTTGTTAATAAATGGCCTTCAAAATTAATCGGAAAACAACTTAACAAAAAAGTCAATTCTTTTCCAGCAACGAAACTGAGTTACTGCGTCTGTGCGTTGGGTTGGCGCACAAAGCCATTTGCGCAACACTGCGCCAACTCCAAAAAATTAACTGCGTTACCCAGGCCTAATTAAAGGTGGAGATTAATAACACAATTTCCAACTAGTCCGACACCATTTTTGATAAAAATTTCAACTTCTCAACGAAATAAAATAATATTCCTTCCTATAGGGTGAAACCACAGACCAAATTTCGTTGCAAGCACCTAATTTGGAGGCAGTAAAAACGCAATTTTCACCATTTCGTCATCTTCGAAACCCTCTCCTCTGACTTAATGGTGAAGGTTTCGCGCGATCAATTTTAATCAGAAAAAATAATTCTGAGCACCCCCAGAAGATACAGAAACCATTCATCCACCTCACATCCACAGCGCCGCTTTCCATTTACACAAAACATTTTTTTTTAGAGATTAGTGTGCATTTGGCTGGTTGTCAGTCCAGTGGTGTCGATTGCCGTCCAAGATGCCATTTTCTCAAACGCAATCCAGCGAGACAAAACGATTCCAAACAAAACCAGCCCAGCAACTGGAGATGTGAAGCCTTTGAAAAAGGTGTTTTTGTCCGATCGGTCTGTGACCTGCAACGATGGCTCCCAAGCAGGGTATTTGGATGGCTCAATGATTCTTCCTGCCTCTACATGCACCTTTTTTTAGGTTTTATCTGCGCAAATCGGCTCACAGCAAGAAATGGATCATTTTTCTTGAGGGCGGCTGGTACTGCTACGACCATCACAGCTGCAGGAATCGATGGGTCAAGCAGCGGCATTTCATGACTTCTTCGAATTGGCCCGAAACCCGGGAAGGTCAGTGGTTTATCAAGTCCATTTCCTCTTTGATTTACGCTAAAAATTCATTTCTTCGTATAAACAGTCAGTGGGATTCTGTCGCCCTCCATGGAGGAGAACCCGTACTGGTGGAACGCCAATCACGTGTTCGTTCCCTACTGCTCCAGCGACTCCTGGAGCGGCTCCAAAAAGCTGGATAAGCGCGGTTTGTTCAGCTTCATGGGATCGTCCATAGTTCTGCAAGTGGTCAGAGATCTGTTGCCTTTAGGCCTGGAAAACAGCACCGATCTTCTGCTAGCAGGTACGGCGTTAAAATCCTGCAATCCCCGCAGTAGGAGTTTAATCCTCAACATTGGTGCAGGCAGCAGTGCAGGCGGAACCGGCGTGATGATCAATCTGGACTTTGTGGAAGAGCTGCTGCATGAGCAGATGAACCGGACGAAAATCCGCGTCAAGGGAGTAACGGATTCTGGATGGTTCCTGGATAGAACCCCGTTTGCGCCCACCAATAAACCGGCAGTGGAGGCGATTCGCAAGGGGATGGACCTCTGGCAAGGCCGAGTGCCTAGAAGATGTCGCGAACAGTACCTGGACGAACCATGGAGGTGCTACTTTGGCTACCGGATTTACCCCACTCTTAAAGGTACTATACAGGGTGATTGAACGATAAACGTGAACTAAAAAAAATGTTTCAGTTCAACTTTTCGTCTTCCAATGGCTGTTTGACGAGGCCCAAATGGACGCAGATAATGTGGGAGCCCCCGTCACCAAACAGCAATGGGACTACATTCATAAAATGGGCGACGCGCTGCGCCACAGCTTCCAAAACGTTTCGGCTGTATTTGCACCCTCCTGCATCTCGCACTCGGTGCTCACCAAGCGCGATTGGCTAAACGTGAATATCGACGGCATTTCCATTGCGGATGCGCTCCACTGTTGGGAGCAGAAGACCAACAAACGAAGGTATGACAGGAGTAATTATTAAAAAAAAATTCAGTCTGCAGCAATTTTTTTAGGCTAAAGCGCAGAAAGAACAACAGGGGAAAAGGCAAGCGACGACAGAACAGAACCAACCGGCTGAATAAGACAATGGGGGCCACCCAAGAGGAGAGCGATGAAATTGGCGAAAACTTCGACAGAAATAAGCAGAAGAACGCACACAGAAACAGAAAACGGAAAAATAATAATGGTAGGTAATCAACTTGAAAACATAAAAACCGTTTAACTGGATTTGGGGTAAATTGCAGGAAAAAACGCAAATAGAAGAAAAGCAAATCTAATTAGACCCATGGGCAACGTTTCCAAGAACAATCTCAGCTCCATCAACCATCCAGCTTGGAGTGGGCAGCAGTCGAAGCCGCGAAATGCCTTCAACAAGAAACATTGCATCCATAGACGGTTGGAACGGTGTTCTTGGCCACAAGTAAGTCAAAAAATAGTAATCGAGTGTGAGATATTTAATGCGAATAATTTTCTTTAGTGCAACCACTCGTGCCCAAAGCTGCACAATCCGTTTACTGGCGAAGAAATGGAATTTATCGAGCTGCTGAAATCCTTCGGTTTGGACATGAACAGCGTGGCAAATGCTTTGGGAATCGACATGGAAACCTTGAACAACATGGATCAGGGCGAGTTGCTCAATCTGCTCACTCAGCAGGCAAATTAGCCGTTTGCAAAGTCGTTGTTTAGTTTTACATTGTTTGTTTCCTGCCTGAAAGTCCAAAAAGAAATTGGTTACTAAACCCACACAGTACAGAGAGTATATTATTATATGCATAAGAAATAGTTCATTTTTGGCAACGAAACATATGTCCGAAGCCTTTATTACGTGTGATAATCAATTGGCCCAAATGCAAACTCATACAAAGGGAATTTTATATAGATTTGTAGATATGTCCTGTTTAAACTTACCTGTACATATTACGATTTTATATAGTGTAAATAGTCAAAGTTATTTATTTGTACATGTTGTCTTCTTATACAATTTCGCCCTACACATTTGCATTTATTGTTTAATTGTCATTTAACTGCTTGAGACGAACGTTAGAAATTAGGCGATTTATTTATTTATTTATTTAAGTTAGACCCCAAAGACGTTTTGCTCGGATTTTAGCGCAATAGGACTGATTTTCATTCTACCTCATTTTTTTGTATATTGTTTAGGTTTTAGACTATTGATAATTATTGTTTGATAACTAGTTTATTTTCTTTTTTACTTGAATATAAATGGCACTTCACTATGCTTGTTGTCTTTAATTGCCCCTTATTTTACCTTTTTTAGCGATTTATTTCCGTTCAATTTCAATGAAGAAATTTACTCCAGCAAGGATTTTCGGAATGGTGAGGTTAGCCCATGCTACATAAAATGTTGATTAAATTTCTCAATTTTACACGAAATTTCCAATTTGCTTTAAGGGGCGCTTTCTGAAAGTTCATAGCTGATGGTTGAATTAGGCGACGGAAAATAATGCGATTCAATAACATAAACAGCAGTTTTTGGATGGGAAAGATTTAGTTTAAGGGATGGAACTTTTGCCGATTTTCGGCGAGCTTTCGGTTTAAGCTGAGTGATAAATTGCTTCTGTTCCACACAAAACCTTCACCACCATCCAAACTGGGGCCCCAAAGCACAATTTTCAACCATTTATTAAAAAGTGTAACTATTTCTAAAAAAATCACCAAGCGTACCAATGAAGTTACAAAACTGAGCGCCGTTTTCTACAGAACGTACACAAAACATCTAGCAATACACTCAGCTATCTTTTGGTCAATCCAGGTTGGGGCAGAATTTTCATATGAACTTAAAGTTAGGACCTAAAAATTGCAATTTTTTTGTCCTTGTGCAGCCGTTTCATCTAAAAATCCCAACTTGGCAACGAAATTACAAAATTGAACAAAAATTTGCTCAAAGGCTAACTAATGCATATAGCTACAAATAAACAAAATTGCCTTTAAATCCAGACACGAGACGCATTTTCAGAAGCATCCAAAGTTTAGGTATTCTTTAAATCCAATTTTTAACCCGCATGTAAATAACCATTTGCTATTAACATCTGAACTTGGCAAAATTTTTTTTTTATTTGTTTTTTATCGCTCGATCAAACAAGGCGAATGGTTCTTTGCGCTTTATGTCTAGTTTTACAGTATGCAATGAAGTAAATAAGGAAGCATGAAGACGATGAGACAAAAAAAGGGACGCTTGGTTTGCGGTCAAAAAAAGACACTTTAATTCATTTTCTGGGGACAATTCAATCAAAAAAATAAATTTTAATAGCGTTTACTCTTCTGTCTCGTGTACTTTAAGATACATACAATCTGTTTCAAGTTGTTAAACTTTCGGCGTTCTTCAATTTTTATAAATAACACCAACAGAAAGCGAAGAAAACTTAGAATCTTACATATAAACAGTGAATCGAAGTCAGGAATATTTTTACTCATGCAATGGGTTTGAACTAGTAATTTTTCTAATTATAGGAACAGCACTATAGAGCTGCCAACAAATAGAAACAACTTACAAAAATGGTCTAATTAAAGTATTTTTGATTACTCCAATTACTTGACATTGCCGTGGTAATAAACGACAAAAAAAGTGAAATTATGCTCTCTTTGAACACACGCACATTCCGTTTCCCTATTATCAGGTTAAAAAAGCGGTATTTAAATGAAGATGTCGCTGCCTTTAGTTCAGCGTCAACGGCGCAATTGAGTAGTAGAGTAGTATCCGTTGTTTGACAGTTTCTACTCGGCTTTTTAGCGTTTCGCAAGAGTTAATGCAAAAACCAGATCAGTAAATCCGGAAAAACGCTTTTTATCTCCAGAGAAGAAACGCGCAAAATCAGTATTTTGGCCAAATTTCTGTTCCTAAAAAACAAAGTGAAACGTATTATCTGACATGTAAATACCTAATATGAAGTCGGGAATAGTTAAGGATTGTATACTGGGAGTGCGGTTGGTGCATAAGTGCTGTAGAGCTCACACAGGAAAAAAAAATTGCCTAGAAAAAGTATTTCCCAATTGTTATTAAAATTTAGCATTTACCAAAAAACAGCAAGTGAAGTGGAAACCACGCAAGCAAAGCCAACTTTTTAAAAAATCTACCGATTTATGCCATCGCTAAATTATTATTTAATCTATGCGCTCCTTCAGCACCAATAGCGCCATTGAGGAGTAGAAAAGTATCGGTTGTTTAACAGTATCAAATAATTACGCAACGTTGGAAGAATCAGGTAAAATTATTGCTGAAAAAGTAATTTTTTTGGTACGTTTAATCAGAAGTGAAAAAAGGCAAAAGCAAATTCCGCTTTGGGCGTTGGAAAGTTGTCAAAACTCACAATCTCAGGCGATTTTATTGGAGTTTTCGGGACTTTTACCTTCAAGTGTCTTTTATAGTCGGTAAAAAAGTTGCGTTTGGCTCTTTGGAGTCTGCATGCAGGGTACTTATATGAAACCTTGCATTTCTGATCCAAGCTTGCAGAAGATGGTAACACTGGAATTCTGGGCGATTGTACTAAAATGTTTAGAACTTTTGCGCTTCTATAGTTTCTGAAAATGTTACGTTATATCTGACTATGGGGCAAAAGTGGGAACTTGGGAAAAAAACGGTTTTGTACTAATATTTATATTTTTGCTCCAGTACTTACCGAGTTGACAATTAATAAAAATCAATGAGAAGTAAATGCAATTTTCAAAACTAGGACATTCAAACATTTTCTCTAGTAGCAAAATTTCAAACCTATTAAATGGCAAATGTGGTTTGGGTGAACATTTCTGGAACGTTGGGGATATTTTATTGGATTTGGAATGGATAAGTAGTTTAACCCTCACAGCTCTTAAGTATTTTCTAATAACTCAACTAAAAAGACAATTTTTCAGAAGCAGTTTGCTTTGTTTCAACGCGGCTCATGCTTGGGAATTATTTTTTTTTTGAGTTGAGGCTGCCAATTTCATAAGGAAACAGTAACGGATACAGCCATTACTTACGAATAAATGAATCATTTCCATTTAAATTTTTTCCATTCTACTAACTGACAAGTATTTTACAGTAAGCAACTTTAAGATTAAGTAGCTAAGAAATTGTCGGTATTTGTTGGTGTTGTCTCAATTTTTGAGAGAGGAAAAACCACTCTTCTTAATTTTTCATTTGTTAATTGGTTAATGAGTTACGGAGTAGAACCGAAAAATTGTTAATTGCGACTTGATTCTTTAGCTACTTTGTACCAGAAATATTTGAAAAACAAATGACAAAACCATAATTCATTGTTTAATTCTTGCTGTTGTTCCAAAGGTTTTTTATTCGAATATGTCCTAATAGCTTTCTTTCTAAGGATACAGGCAACTAGGGATGGGACATTGAGCCTCTAACGTCGATGGTTGCCATCGAAAGGTTATATCGATGTTAGGGAAACATCGAAGGCAGAACATCGATGTTTGACAACATCGACGTTCTGACAGTTGCATACAAATTTAAATGTAAACTAAAACTTAAATAATTTTATTTTTCTACTACTATGGCATTTTAAAGCCATGCATTGTTAAATAATCGACTAAATTTATTCAACTTATAGTTGCCACATTTTTAGGTCAACTGATTGCAAATATCGGTCGCTATGCCGCGGTATCCTTTATATCGGCACTATCAAAGAGTTCGCAGAAAATGTTTCTATCTAGTATCCACATGAAATATCTGATGTTTTCATTTCCGGATCTAACATCGATGTTTGATCGATGTCCCAAGTTTCCAACATCGATGGTAAAAATATCGAACATCGAACGAAGTGCATCGATGTTTTTCTTCCATCCCTACAAGCAACAATGTTTTTTGTCAGACGCTTTCAAAAATTGAGTACTTTACCAATTCTTCTCCCTTCATCTCTATGTTCAAGTTTTTTTATGTTCAATGCAAAAGGTTCTCAAAAATCAATTTTGCTTGCATTTTAGCCAATTTTTCTGGTTGGTTACTGTTGAGCATCATTTTCCCTCAATGCCCCGAATGGTGCCACACGAGAGACCGTTTCAAATACCTTTGTGGGCTCCAAAAACACGATTTAAAAAAAATCCACAAGTTGCTGCTTAATCTATCGGCTGATTTTTGCATTTTGTGTCTATCATTAATGCAAAAAATTGCCTAGTTAATCCGTAACGACCCTTTTCCCGTTGTAGAGTCCAGGGAAGAAACGTGCAAAGCCAGTATTTTAGTAGTAAACAAAGTGAGAATCTTACATAAACCGAAAATTCCGGGCCGTGTGTCGGAGGTGTCTAGGAAAATTCGTTGGCAACGTCATGAGCGAGGTTCTGACTGGCAGTGAACCAGTTTGAAATGTTTCGACAAGATTGACTCCAATAAACGAATCAAATGGAAAGAACCAATAAAAATTGCATGTTTATTGCTTGCTTAATTGTTTGTTATTTAATTAATCATTAATTACCAAACTTAATTCTTCAATTGCTCAATCGGTACCAAATTCTCCATACGAGTCAGTTAATGAAAATGGAACTAAAAGTTCTACATGTACATGACAATAAGGGACAAAGTACTGTTAAGCTTACCGAAAGCTGCGTAGCACCACCTGGAAAGAAAGAAAGAATGTGTTTAATAAAGCGGAAAATATGACCAAAGCCAAACTTATTTGAAATCAGCAAAGCAAAGTTCAAGCTAAAACACTTATAAATTATATATCATTCTTACCAGCTATCTGCAAGCTGGCGGCCCATCTTCCATTTTCTACCCGTTAATTCTCAAAAAGTTAACTACGCACTCACACTAGACGCAATGAAAATCCACTTGGAATAGAAAACTTTATTCCTGCAGTTAGCAGGTAGAATAAGGGCCAGACTGATTCTATATTTCCCATCTAAGAACGCGATTCACACCACACAAAGGATTATCGATCGATTTCGTCCACTGCCAGTAGCAAAATTTTCAAACTTTCCGAAAAAAAAAATACACAACAATAATTAAACATTTAGTCATTTAAATTAAATGAATAACCAAATTAATTTTGTCATTCTAAAAATATTGACTAAACATAAAATCCGCAAAGAAATCACATAAAACTGAATCTGTTGCTCAATTTCCTAGCAATGACAGAAACCAACGAAATTTCAATTAATTAAAAATGTCTTGTGCGCAATTCGAGGTGAGCACAGTGAGGCGCGATGATGAGTCACCAACTCACAGAGCCGCATCATCCCAAAAGCGCAACTCAACGCGGGTCTATTCGAAACCTATATATTTTTTGCGATTCCTGTGACGTACAGAACAAAATTTTTATAGCATTTCGACATCTTCACCATTTAGTTCATGAAAGGATTAGAGTTGAAAGAGCGAAACTGAGCTACCAAGAGTTTATTTTGATAAGTTTTAATGTTCAGGCGACTTAAAAAATATCACGTAAATTTTTTAATAAATAATAATAAAATTCTTATAACGAGAGAGAAAGTACCAGAACCAGCAGCCCCCAAAAATTGTGTTGAAATTATACACTATTTTATGATCAAACACGAAAAAAACTGGTCAACAGTGTAGAAAAAAACCAGGTCCTGATCTATTCACATTACACCTTGTGTGCCTCTTGATAGATAGATTTTTTCACATTTTATTTGAAGTTCCTCTATTTTTTAACAAATTATTTTAAATGGATAATTCTGAGATGCCATTTTCTTCCCAATTGCTTTATTTGGTTTAAAATCGTGGAAAATAAATGGTTTTATACTTTGAAATTGAAATAAAATGATTGTGCAGGTTTTTTCTGTGTAGTATTCAGGTGAAGTCAGATGCAATTATTTGCGTTAATGCAGCTTCCTTAGGAAGCTGCATGAAAACCAAAAAGTTGTTGAGAAAAAGTTGAGCTGTTGAGTTGAGAAAAGTTGTTTCAATGAGTCACTTTGCAGGATTTTCAGCGCTTTTCGCGACTTTGCCTCAATTCAGCAAAACCACCCATCAGATCCCGATTACACGCAGCCACCTTCCTGCAAAGCTATTTCTTCGGAAAGTTGCCAAGTTGCACTAAATAACATTTAATCGGCAATTTTCCTTGGCATCCTGCGCATTTTCCAACTTCCCAAGTCCCAACTAGGGCTTTGATAAACTTTGGCTTGCTCAGATAGAAACTTTCCAAATTCAATGTCGTTAAAACCATCAAACGTTGGGATCAACGATACATTTTTTCCTGAAATTTATTCATGTTTTTGCGCCGTTTCTGGAGAAAATTACAACCGCACGCGCCTTCCCCGAAGAGAAATTCCAAACAGCCGGCGTCTAACCAGTTGATATTCGCGTGTTTCAAGGCGTAGATGTCGAACAGTCCCAGGCCGGTCTGTAGAGCGACGTCGCGACGCTAAAATGCAGCCGATTACGCGCGAAAACCATTGACTGCTGTTGGTTTTTCACTTTTTTTGCTTTGGTTACTGGGGTAGTTTTCTGCAGCTGCAAAGATGCCTGACGAAGGTTTGTTGGTTGTTCCCTAATTTTTTTTTTTTTTGAGAAAATACACTAGCTGGTATCTATTAGAGTTTTTTATGAAAACACGTGCTTTTTCGCTTGAGTAATAATCGTATAATCACCTCGACGATTGCTTGATTATGAAGCTTTCGGCAGGTTATCTACAAAGGAAATGGGTTTATTGCAGTCCCACACTAAAAATATATTAAGTGTGTTTAACTGATGAATGAACTATTAAAAAGTTATTGAGTTGCTCAGCTCACTTGGAAGCAGTATGGAAGGTGCCTCCGAGGGTCGAGCTTTGCTCCAGAAGGTTTTGCTCTAGAGAAGCACTTCGAGGCACCGACATTCAGTAAAAAAGTTTTTCCATTATTCCTCGAACCGTGTGCCATCCACTTTCAATAATTACCTTGAATATTCACTAGTAATTTATTAAATGGAATATCAGGTGCAAATATGTGAGTCACTGCAGGATTCGCGTGCATTTTACGGTCTGGTGGAAAACCAAATTAAAATCCGGCCACAATCTATGAATATGTTCATGATGCTGTTATTTTCTATTTTTTTATCGCTAATTGAACTGAATGCGTTTATAGTGTAATGAGTAAAAAAACGCCTTTTCAACAAAGTTTTGTAACCTTTGGGGGCTTGCAACGATCAAAGGTTGATTTTGAAAATTATTTATTTGCTCACGCCACTTTCAAAACATATTTGCAACCAGCAGACCATTTCGGACCAGCAAAAACAAATACCTTTGACCAGACTGAAGGTTCGTAAAACAGGAATAAACAAATCTGTCGGTTAAACGCCGCAAAAAAACAGCCGCTTGATGGGAACGAAAAGGCAAATTTCCTCTTTGAAACAACACAGCAATTTCGGATTCCAGCACAGTCAAATCAGCTGCAGTTTACTTAAAAAAAATGTCAAAGCCATACACTGCTGCTAACGTAAAAATCGCGTTCAATCACCCGTAAGGCAATTTTCCAGCCTACTTAGTGCGAATATTTTGCAACTGTTTGCTTGGCTAATCTCAAAGTTCTTCACAAGCCGCCACGATAAACGGAAGTTCAATACCGGCGTAATTGCTTATTGTTGTTTCCACATTTAAATCAAACTTTGCGAGCGAGTCTAAACATGAGAGTAACCGTTTATTTACTGGGGATTTTTATGGATCACTCCAATCCAGTCGAGTGTTCCAGCTTTTCAATAAGCAAACCAGCAATTTGATGGTTTATTGCATCGAAGCTTTTATTACTGGCCTGCTGAAGCTGGAAGAGATGTTAACTACTTAATTGAAGCTTAAAGAATCTTAAACTTTGATATAGAAGAATTTTGCTGGGGCTTCTTTTACCGGTTCGGTTTTATCACAAGTTTCGGTCCTTCTGATCTGATAGATAGAAACAACAATGGAATTTTTATTGCGCCGCCCTCGAACTTCACTTATTATATACACAAGTTAAACGGGATAATTCAAGATAGGCCTGGGTAACACTGAGTTGAGTTGCGCTTTTGAGCTGTTGGCGCTGTCTGAGTTAATGAGTTACAACACATCACCGAGTTGCACAAGTCTCAGTCAGAGTGGTTTTGGCTCACAAATTTTCATACTCGAGCTTTCCACTTGCTTTAATATTGCTTAGTTTAGCAGCAATGCATTTTTGTAGAGCAGTTTAAGAAGGAACACTCCTAGCCCAAGTTGGAAGGTTTCTCAAATCGTCGTCGAAAAACCAGCGCAACTTAGATTTAACCTCTCTTGAACCAGTGTCCAGGCAAAAACACTGCAAACTTGTCAATTCATAAGTGTTTGCCAAAAAGATCTCTGTCGTTCTCGAAGAACTCCGCTCAACTTTGACCACTGGCAGTAGGCCTGGGTAACACTGTGCTGAGTGTTGCGCAATACAGTTTTTAACGCTCTCTGAGTTAGTGAGTTATAAGTCATTGATTAAAGCTGTACGAGACCGGAGACCGGAAGAACACTTCTAAAACAAGGTTTAGGAACAACTACAAAAAATGAACGTTTTCCCAGCTAGGACTCTGAATTACTGCGCTGGTGCGTTGGGTTGGCGCACCAAGCCACTTGCGCAGCACTGCGCCAACTCCTAAAAGTTCACAGTCCTGTCCTACTTCAAGAAGATACATTTTGGCGATGGTCTAACGATAGACTAACAGGAACGGGCCGCTTCTTTGGCCACCGAAATCACCGGATCTCACTCCCCTAGATTTTCGTCGTTTGCGATTGATGACTTCGTGGGTTTATTTTCCGAAAGTGGACACTCAGAATCCATTCCCAGTTCACATTCTTCAAGATCAAGCGTTTATTAGAGCGAATTATCTGACGTTAAAAATCGCTTCAGAATCACTTTATCAACGCGCAAATAAGTGTATTAAAGTCACACGTGATGTTTTCAAAAATGTGTCTTAAATCAATGCTTTTTTCTAATCATTTGTTTAGAATTTCTGGTTTTGCACTAATTTTCTTGGACATTTTTAAGTTACATTTGATTTGTCATATTTATTATTCTCTTTCCATCTCATCTTCCCCAATCAGGCTGTAGCTCGAGAGCGATTGCAAATACAGAATAAGTCTTGCTGACCTTTTTGATAGCTCTATTCTTAATCCATATTTGCTCATTGTGGTTGAAGCCGATACTCCGGACTAAAAAATGGGAGCTAAAATTTCAAAATTTTAGAGGCCTGATGTAATTTAAAACAACGGATATCTGAGAAACGGTTGGGAATCCTTCAGAATCCTGGAAAGGGCGTCTTCAGGAAAGTCCTTTAGCGGCGGATTTCATGGATGTACTATTGTTCTAGGCGAGAGTATCTGTACTAAAAAACGGTTTAAATTATCCAATTAGTGGTTTAACGATTTTCATTATCAGACAATTTTAATGCTTGATAAGAGAGGAGCAGGAATTTGCAAACGTTCAACAACAAAACACTTTCTGTTGTTCTTGTGCGATAAAAGTCACTAATTGCAGAAGGTCTAATTTCAAGATTTTGCATGGTTTGTTGTATTGACTATAATTTTTTTAGAGGGCAAAATTTGTTTAGTTCTTGACCAAAATTTGCCAAACGTACAAAACCATCATAAAAATTCCGTCAATATGACCTCAAAAAATCGCCGCAAAGTGATCTTCAAGCCTCTAAAGCTTTATTTAGGACTGTTAACGCACGTGGAAGTCCGCTTGCAGACTCTCATTGGCTTTCGTTTAGAAATGTATCCAATTTACTGACAAACGAAAAAATAATCCCGCAAAAAATAAGGTTTTTCTCCCAGCCACATTTCACTCTTTATTCATGAAGTTCGGACAGTTTGAACGATTATTTCGCATTCAATCCAGTGTCGTGACCAAAGGATGATTGGAAATGCTTAAAAAGTACCGAGTCATTCATAATGCATGCAAAACTTCCTCACCGCTAAAGAAACAGGAGCAAAATATTAAAATGTTGGATCGTTTTGAAGTTAAAAAAATTCTGTATCTGAAGAACAGTTTCAAATACTCAGTCAGTCTTTAAAAATTTAGAGATTTTTATATTTTATCGCAAATTTCAACCTTCTAAGGTATAGAGGCACAAATACGTTTATTTTGTGGCCCTAGAAGGTTCCAACACTAGGATATCTTAGAAACCGTTGGAAATACGAAATCACGCCTGCTGACCTTTTCGATAACCCTTTCGGATTCTAAACCTGATAAACTAAGTTTCAGCAAAAATTCCTAACCTGAAAAGACATAGAAGTAAAAATATTGAAGCCTGCGACACTCCAGGTTTAAAACTCTCATCCGGGCCTTTTGTATAGTTTCTCTTCAGCACTGTATTTCTTCACTGAGTTTGATTCGAAACTCCTCATCTTTGAAGAAAGAGAAACAGAAAGAGAAAACCGAAAGAGCTAAAACTTAAAAGAGCGCTAAACGATCGGATTGAGACTCGAAGTTTGTTGCCAGTGTGCGATAGAAGTCACAAAATAACTTTTTATGCATACATAATTTTCGGATGGATTTTGGCAACCATTTGGAAGAAGTGGAATAAGTTCATTAGCACCTTGACAGTGGAAAAACGTATTTCAACTTCTTTGAAACGTCGCACTTTTTGATGCATCAGCGGGTGTAAAATATGGAAATAAAATTAGAGAAGCTGTTTTGCCTCAACTGTAATGCCACTGGGGAAAATTACAATTTAAAAGGGCCAAAATAGAGAAAAATTGCAACTATAAACTCCTGTTTTTCGTCTGTTTTTATTCAATCGTGTAACCCCAAAACCTACGCCACTGCCACTTGAAGAAAGTGCAATTTGATATCTCAGCTTGAAAGGCCATTATTTTTCTAAGGAAAAGGTAGCATTAGTCAACAGCTCTAATGTCAATCGTTCTAGAGGAAAATGATATTTTATGATGAAAAGCAATTTGTTATTATGGTGGGACGCCAGAAGTGAGTACAACTCTGAAGGTGCCAGCCATACGTGCCAGCGAAACGTCAGGGCCAAACTCACAGTGTTTTTCATTAAATATTTTTTTTTCGAAAACGCCACATTAGGTCATAAAATTAGGAAGAACATTAGGCCATAAAATTACCAATTATCATGGTTCGGTAGATGTTAGGGGCGAAATAATCGGGTTCGAAGAATTGGAATCAAGTTTACAAAACTGCAGTAAATAATCAAAGTACCCAAGAAAGAAAAGTATGCATAGGCCAGGGTGCGCATTTTTATGTTTCAACATACAAACTTTTTCCGGAAGAGMAAGTTTTGCYRCTTTYGGATTTTCYRCTTYCGTGGGGAAATATTTCAATATTTRCTAGCCATATTTTGMAYTAGACGTTTATGAGCTTTYTAAMRSWCTTAAAAGACTCTAAAAATCTTGACGGTTTTGATKTYAATGCGCCAACTATTAAAAKWTTCCAAAAAAATTCAAAACCSTCTTCCCWATTTYYGGMCCAATTCCTGCGGACATTTTGCAATTGTTTGCTTTTGCAAGCGATTCYACATATYTGGGCAACMGTTTTTAGTGGGGCCTTTTATGGATCATTTCAATYCGGTCSAATATTCCAACGTTTCCATAAACAAAACAGCAATTTRATGGTTTACTGCATTGAGCRTTTACTGCATTTAYTASTGGMKSTTWTTATTAGTTTKKMTTATCTGCTTGCTGAAGCTSRGAAAATGTAACGATTGATGATTCCGAATAGGAAATATTATATACTATTTCGGCCTCAARTTACTGAAGTCCAASAGMGGCRCCTGAGATTGCGTSTTKTTGACCGGGACATCGAGTTAGATCASTTCTGGTAGGYTGYAAAAACTCKCAAATTGTCTGCAATCTGAAAAGCTTCTAGAAAAATTTTCACTGGTAGCCACAAAATATTTTTTGCGTTTTTKCAGGAAATGGCTAGTCGCTAAGGATGTGCTATGAKGRCGATRAAAAGAGGGTMTAGAGRTMTAAAATATTAATCGAAACMAAKRTTWTCGCCTWTTCAAGTATACGCAACAAGTACGCTTTAATTACTAGGAAAAGYTAATTAGTTATGGCCATTTCCGTCGGTTTTATTTAGATTKAYGCCGGCTTTGGTTGMAAATATCGCCTCCATCGAAAAGTCTTTTAAAAACATAACTTTTTGAGCTATTTATCCAGCWATATWAWTCCAGGCGTTTTCCAGAAAGTCCAAAACGGTTGAAAATGCCAGTTCAAGCTCAATGATATTTYCAAATTACAATCTCTGRCTCCCAACAAGATAGAAGSAAAAAATATTGYCAATTTTAAKCYTACGGTYTATACTATCTGTGTGATATGCACGGCATATTTGCGAGTTTTACGAACAACATTTAGGAGCAAAATGGACACATTTAATCTGGATCTGGATAAGCCGCAATAAGCTTCAGTAGTTCACAATGAGCCCTGATAAACCCCACTGATCCCTTATTAAGGAAAGCTTTTCCATTATATTCTCTTTAGTTACTGTCTAGTCTGGAAACGTTTTGCCAAACGCAATAATCGCAATCAATAATTCTTCCAACTTTGGGATTGGGAATACTTAACTTAAATTAATTTTGACTAAATGAACAAAATGGTGTTTTTTGAGCAATTTTTGGTCGACAAATTGATACTCGATGGCGAATATTTTTTTAGAAACCTAATTATTTACCAGTTTCAGAACAGAAACAACCAAATTTTATTTGTTATTTCAACAGGGTTTACACATGTTAAAAATCGCCATAGGGCTTCGCCCCTGTTCAGGCGTTTGAAAGTTTAAAACCGACCTGGATTTGAAACCGTTCAAAAACTTGCTTCAGCCCCAAGAACCTTTTCGATCGCCTGTTTCAAGCACAATCTTTCACTAATTAGATCTTATCACAAAATCCTAACATTAAAGAAGATAGCACAAATTTAAACATTTTGCGCCTCACGCCATTTAAACTCCATCTCTTCCAAATCAGATGTAATGGACTTTTAATAGACCTTCTCTCAGACTATTCATAAATGTGGTTGCACCGGAAGTTCCTAACCTTTAAAAAGATATACCTAAGCAAAAATTGGAGGCTTTTGCGAAGTTTAAACACCGCATATTTCAGAAACATTCGCCACATCTACTGTACAATCAGGGAGTAGAACTTTTCGATAGTCCGTATCAAGACCTTTCTTGCACCAATTGGCTTTTGTCACAAAATCCTAACCTTCAAAAAGATAGAAGCACCAATATAATAATTTTCGGTCCTTCGAAGTTTGCAACATTATATCTTCGAAACGGTTAGAAACACGAAATTCTCGTGTTGAACTTTTCGATAGTGCTTTTTTCAACTTATATTTCATGAGTTAGGTTTCGGTAGCAATTCTTAACCTGAAGAGAGATAGAAGCCAATATGTCAAAATAATGGAGGCTTTTGAGAACTATAACACTTTATCATATATCTTACTAAATATCATCATACTATATATCTTTCGGTTCGAAATATTAAACCTTCTCGATGGACTGTATCGATAGCCAAATTTTGCCTCTCTCAGACATTTCTAACCTCTAAAGAGGCAATAGTGAAAAACACAAAATCTTTGAAAATCCGCGAAGCTTAAAACACTCTGTATCTCAGAAACGGTTCGAGATATCCAATCAGCTGATAGGACCTTTTTGATTGGCCGCATCGTGATCTGTCTTTCCCTCGTTGGTTTTAAAAACAAATTCTTAACCTCAAAGGAGGTAAACTCAAAAAGAAGATTTAAACTAACCCAAGTCGCAGTTTAAGACACAGTGTAAATCAGAAACTGTTCGATATATCGAATCACTGGATTTTTTTAACTTTCAAGGACTGAAGAAGGACCTAAGAAGACTTTTGGACTGAATTAAGAAGAAGGGACTAAAAGCTAGTATTGAGTTTGACTAAAAGAAGTTTTATAGTCTTAATCCATGAAAGAAAACAGATGTAATGTGGATTATTCCAGTATGAACGGATGGTTTGTTGCCAGCTTGCGATAAAAATCACAAAACAACTACAAGTTTGTATGATTTGGGTTCCATCCAAAAACTTTCAGGAACTTTCAGAATCCACCTTTTGCCACGATGTTGAATACCTCAAATTGTTACTAAAAAACCTTAAAATCTTGATTCAGCGACAATTATTACATCTTCTCAAATAATGCTGTTAAAAAAACGGAAAATGATGATAAAATAGCCAAACGTCGAGATCGTAGCGAGAGTAAAACTGAAATTGTTTTTATGCAGTTTGGAAACAAAAACCTCCAATTTTCTCCCAAATCTTTGCAGCTTTGCTAAAACATGCGGTTGTCTTCAGCATCCTCTAAAGCTGCTCCAAATAGGTGGAAACACTTCTCAATTATTTAAACACTCGTAGATTCACCGCCCGGCTTTTGATTATTAACTTTGATTATTCACTCACCGGTACCCTCCAGCAACAGCACAAATTCATGCAAATGAGCCAAAGAATATATGATATATTCCAGGCATATTTTCGCGTTATGAGCAAAATTTAGGCCCTAATTGGAAAAGTTTGCGACCATAATCTGGATTAGTCGCAACAGGTGAAGCTATTTCCCGTTTGTTCCTAAGCAGTTCTTTAATTGAGGAGGGCTTTTCGGCTTTATTTCCGTCAGTTGCCAGCACCGCTCTTGGACAATAACTAGAAAAATTTCAGTTTAATCGTTGTTTAAACGTCTAGGATTAGCTATTATGAGTCAATTATCTCACTGAAGTCAGACGAATTGCAGCCAAGTCACCAAATGATATTATTTGTGGAATCTTGGCAATGGCAAGTCGCTAAGGAAGGGTCAAGAAAACGATACCGAAAGCCAGTGAAAGTGGGTTTTCGCAATAGTCCCAAAGGAAATATTACCTTCAACCTCTTAGCAAAGGTGGTTATATTGGGTGTTCGCTGATTAATGGTACGAAGCTAAACCACAGTTGTTTTGAATAAAACACACTAAGCTAATGAAAGCTTAAATTAACCTGATGATTCGAGCGAAGCGCCTCTGAAGGTGCAAGGCACTCATGGGAGCAAAACGTCACGTCCTTTTCCAGGATGAACTAGAGGCCCGAAAAACTCCAGTGGAACTTCCAGGAATACCCAGATCTTGGACACAACAGTGATTTTCCCGATTGAACGTGGCCAACCAAACACTCAACTTCCAGTGGAAAACGTTCCAAAAACCCGCATTTGCATATGTTGCAGTTTGGAATATCGATCCAGACAGTCCGCTCTATTCAAGGATGACACTGGAATTAAATGCGGCCAACTTAGAAAACGAGTAAAACGCGATTGTTTATGTTTTTCAGACAGGAATGAAAAGCAATTTTTACATCCCATCGCATCCTCTAAGCCACACATAAATTCAGTAGTCGTGATTCGATCGCGTGTTGTTCGTGGTGTGTTTTTGCAGAAAAACGCATTTTGTCCGTGAAAATCGTCCGCTATTTCCACACAATTTTTCCTTCAGTCATGGCAACAAAATCATCTTTTTTAATAGCGACACGACGATATTTTTAGACTTTTCAGCACGTGTTACTCGCTAGATGATAGCCATGGCACAGGTGGACTTTGATATAAAATGACTGAAGTGGTTTTGCAATGTTAAGGCTTGAACCAGTTCGGTGAAATGCCGGAAATGGTTGATCATTCCAAGCTGGATAAACGTGGAAGTTTCTACTTCCATGAGGAGTCAAGTTCGAGCGCCGGTTCTGAGCAGTGCTCCATTTGTTTGTCGTCAATCATGTCCTCATCGGCCAGCAGCGAGGAAGAAGACCGAATCCTGCAGAGCTTCAAGGCGAAGATCAAGAGGTTCAAGCGAAAGGCGTCTAGGAACAGGAAACTGGGACATAATGGTGGGTTTGAGTAAAAATTTTCTTTTTATCGGCAAAGTTCAATTACCACCCAATCTGCTCGCGAAGGAATTAACGGAGGAAAAGCTTGAATCGATGGATGTCATTTGCATCCACTGAATTATCCCGCTCAACGACATCCAATCTGATTTATATGCGACTGCTTTGGAAAATCCATTTCTTCGCACACGGAAAAGCGTTGTAAGCAAAAATCATCTAAAATTCATTTGTTGGAATGGTTCGGCAATGAAAAGCGCCCATGTGGAGTTGAATTTTAATTGGAATTCGCTTCCCAGTCAGCGGGAAGCGCTGTTTTTACAGGAACAAAACTATTAAAATTGATAATTGCAGTAATTTGCGCGCCTGAAACAGAAACGTGCTTTAATTTCCACAATATAATCATTATTGTTATTGTGGGCTGGGAATTTATTCGATATTTTCCTTCAATCCGAGCGGGTTTTTCGATGTTCAATGTGAATGAACATCAATGCATGGGAAAACACCGGAGGATAATTTGAAGGAAAACTGTTCCCGATCCAACAGCCGTTGGCTCATTTTTGCAAAAATTGCTGCAGTATTTAGTAACTGTGTTGTTCTGTAAAAAATCTTCTAGGCGAAGTGATTGGGGCATTAATTTCCTAAAATCCCGGCAAATTTCCCTCGCAAAATTAGAGTACTCGAACCCAGGAAGGCAATTTTAATTGGAAACGACCCGGCAATTTCAGATGCACTGCCCAATCATTAATGGTAATAAGGCGATTTTCGCTAAGTGCTACTTATTGCCCGCGTTAATAGGCATTAGTTATGCAATTTCCTAATTTCCTCTGCTCATCTTCGTGCCGTGCTTCAGATTAAATCAGGAAAAATTGATGTCCGGAAAGTATGCGAGTACAATTACATGCGCTCCAATTAAAAGCGCACGAAAGGCTAAGGACAAGCCCTTGAATGCGACCCAGTTTGAACGGACAACCTGCAGGAGCCACAACAGCAGGCCGAAATAGCACAAAATCGGAGACTCTTTACGGTGTACAAACACGCCAGTCTTTTGCAGGGCCAAAGGGGGAAAAAGGGCCGCTTTGTTTTAATTAAAACGCCCTTGAACCAAATGCTTTGGCGATCCTCAAGTGAGATTGTGAAGGCAACAGTATGGCTGTTGTTATCTGCAAGGTTGGAATCAGAATGAATATTATTAGCAGGAGGATATGGATTTAATCAGCACTCGAGCAGGATTTGTGGTATTTTGATGGGTTCTGGACAAACACGTGTTTTTCCCAGTATTTACTTGGCGCTTAAGACACGACAAGTTGCGAATATCAAGCAAAAGTTAGGTAGGATTCATGAGGTTTGCTTCTTCTTCCTATTGGCCTTGTAGAATTCTCTGCAGCCCGTTCAAGCACCGCCTCTTTTTATTTATTCATACTTTAGTCGTCTGTAAGCCATTTTCTTCGCCCTTATTAGTTTTGTTGATTCCTTCCGACATTCCGCGAATTTCCTTCGACTTTCATTAGTCAGAAGTTGCGTCATTCGCTACCTGGTTGTTTTGTCTCAGTTGGTTTAGAAATTCCGCGTTCTTATGCTCTGTCCTTCACAGTTTTCAAACACGTTTTCTGCTGTGCTATTTTAGTTCTGCGGTTATAATTTCTTTAGATTCTGTTTCACACTTTCATGATTGTTCGATTCGTTCTCTATACTGAGGATGTGCGGAGTATACCAGTGGATACTTCAGCCTACAGTTCATCCATGTGCCGTTTTGGTGTTGTCTTGGTTCTGTTGTATTTTTGAGTTGATATTGTGATTCTCAGAAGAATTTTTTCAGTTTCAAACAATTGCGGGTTTAGAAGTGTTCTTGTGTGGCTTTCAATAGTCCGAAGAGCATCCTCGACTTTGAGTGCTTCTCAACGTTCAGTCCAAGCTCGAATTTAAGTATCATTTTGTTCATGTGAAGATTTATCCATCATTTTACATACTTTATAATTTTACATTTTTAATGTGAAACCAGTGGATACTTTCAGGAGACTCGCTTAAATGGTAATCGAGTTTTTGCGGTTTTAAAAGGGTCGTTTTAGCACAATTTTCGACAGGTTTTTAACAGTCAAGAAATCGGAGAAAGAAAAAAAGCTTTGTCTTTCCAAATTCCAAGATAACGAAAATTTAGCCGTTTTTGTTGAAGAATCTTTGGATCTTATAATCCAGGACACTGAATGGCTCATGGGAAACCCACTGATTAAAGGATAGAAAGTTTTAGAACCATGTAAGAAAGCTAATGTTTCTCTCTTTTTCGCATATTAAAAATTCCGCACAATAATGACGATACAGACGTCTCTAATGGGACCTTTTGATAGTGGAAAACCCACAACACACTTGTGCGCATTTTGGTCTTTTGAAGGCATTTTTTAATCGGAAAATATTCATTAAGCTAACAGAACTTAATGAATAAGTGTTTCCATCTCGGAGCTTTCCAAATTGCAACAAGCTCAATTTTTTAAGACAATAAAATTCTCAACAACGGAATGGAAAAGGGTACTTTTCACATTCCAAAGTTTCCGGAATACAACGGATCTAGATATGTTGGGAACCGTAAAATTTCTGAACTGAAAACTTCAAACATTCTTTTGCGCCAAACGACCACAATTTTTCACAAGTTTAATTGTTCTAAAAATGTAAATAAAAATCTCTATCTCTAATCTCTAAATTAAAAGTCACCGTTGCAAAAAGTTTCCAACTTCGGAATTATCGACTACCAAAAGCCCAGACACTTAAAACACTTGAATATTTTGGAACACGCAATCGCATACGATCTTCTGTTAATCACGTAGTATTGTTGCGTGAAGCTTTTAGAACCGTCGGAAATATTATTACTTTTGTTTCGAACCGAAGTCTCGTCCGAAGTTCTTCATTTCGTTTTTTAGTTTAAAAAATTACCAAAAGCCACAAAACAAGTCAATCAGATACAGTTTGCCTTACTTATTCACTGATTGGCACTTCACTCCGCGCAATATCGTCAGATCTCGTGATTATCGCGTCAAATTGTTCTGTCTCGTCTATGCGACATTTTGGATCGCGAGTGCCGTCAATAAGACGTGATTTGTGGTCCTAAACTGGACCTAAGTTTTTCACTAGGTTTTAAGCTTAAAATCTGTCGACAAATGAAAATTTGTATATACAGAAATAGTTAGTGCTGTGCAGAGGTTTTGTAATTGAACAACAATTTTGAGGTAGATTTATGTCCAAGTTTGAGAGGCACTTTATTCAAGTTTCTAACAGTTTTCCTGAGAGAAGCTCGAATACTTTGCAAATTTTTATATTTTATCCAATAACTGGTTAAAGACTAGGAATTAGGTTAAATGTATCCGAGGTAGAAGAAGCATCTGAACTTCCACTGTGTTTAAAATTCAATATTTTTTCTTCTAATTGTTGAATTCCTTAAATTTATGAAAACGCCAATCAGTTCTGAAAACGCTCCTCAAAATTGAGGATTTTATTTAATGAAATTTTCCTAATTTGCGCTTACGCGTACGATTTTATTGTTGATTATTATGATATTTTTAGAATTCTTACTGTTCAACTTTACTTTATAATTTAAACTCTCAAGAGCCAAAATAAAAATCTCACATTATTTTTTTTATACAGCATTCATATTTACATAAAGCATTTGAAGAAATAATTCTTCAAACTAGAAAAACTGGATTCTAGAATTACTACTATTAGGATTTGTAATGTTTAATTAAATATATTTTTTATTTTGCTTACCAATTTTTTATTTATTTTTCGACTGTATGTACTGTAATTTGCTTTTATTATGTTTTTCCGTTTGTTTCTGCCACCAATTGATTCGTAATTTATGCTAATAAATTTGTGTTCTTTCCTAGGTTTATGTTGTTTTATTTCGATTTCGAACAAGTTTGCTAAACACAAGAAGTGACGTTTTCGTTCTTTTGTAACGTTCGAGTTTCTGGTTTAATTAAATCGCTCTATTGTGACAAATTGCCGTGAAAATCACGTCGATATGAGGTGACAAAATTGGTGACTTTTTAATCTCGTTTGCTGCTGGCTGGGTTCTAAGAGACATGTGCTCGTTTATTAAATTAGTTTTTCTAACAATTTTTTAACTGTTACATTAATTATTGCTAATGTTTAGTTACTATTGGTAAAACAGGTGAAAAAACAGGTTCAATGTTGGTAAAACTTTTCAGTTTTCAGACAGTTCCAGCGGTTTTAACAGTAAAGCGGTTTTTGACAAAAACTTTGCTAAAATCATCCACTCCCACAATCTCCAGAAAGTTCCTTCCAACAATTTAAACAAAATCTGTGTTGATCGTCTTTTGGTCAGAAACAGCAAGCAGTTAGGACATGTTAATGGCTGTGCTAAAGACTACGCTTTTAATCTCTTTTCTGTTAGTTTGTCGGTTCCAGTTTGGTGGCTTCWKGCTCACTTRRGTGGATCTTAATAMTCYTTKGATCCTCAAAGCACTTTTCTCTGTCAAATCACACATTTTCGGGAGAGCAAGTTCGCCATCAACTTTACCTCTTCCTGTATTGTTTTCATGCAGTTCTCATGTAGCTCATAGTWTGTARCTTTATAGTCTATGTTGTRTTCCCTAGATTCCCTCATTATTTGTCTGGTGTGTTTTGTGCTTCCATTCAAGATTATAAGCAATAATCTGTGGGGAAAARAACTTTTTTATCACTTATTGTAAAACTCATACTCCTAACGTYCCAGGATTTMATTTTCTTTGGGCTGSTTCTGCTTCTCYCGGTGATAAATAAGCTTCCTGTTGAGTGCCAGTAAGAGTAATCACCGATTCTCTCTGTTCATCGCCCATTATTTTTTCGCCGCAGCATTTCTAATGCTGAAGCATATTCATTTTCCTAGTATATGCTTTTCCGCGTTCTGAATTAATTCAGTTGCCGATTGGTTTAAATTTATKTGTCATTTRGCCCATTTTCATAAATATCTCTAATCTGCGTGATGTAGAAGGAAAATTTAGCTATTTTAMGTRACTGATCTGAATAATTTACGATTGTAAAAAATTCAAAAATAGAGGCAAAAGTTGGGAAATTTTACAGTTCGCCATTGAAACAACTTATATCGGGAGAACGGTAGAAAATATCTTTTGACTCATAAGAATCATTGAGTTAAAGCGTTTAGAGAGCTATCTTTTTCCGGTTACGGTTCTTGCATCTAAAAAACAAGTTAAAAAATTTGATAAATTCAAAAACATCCTCATTTGTGTCTCGGAATAGCTTGAAAATTATCAAAATTTATAACCTCTAGAGAGACAGAGGCATAATTGTAGAACCGTCGTTGGTCCTCCATGTTAAAGAGCTTCTATTTCGGAAACTGTTACAAACGCCGGAAAAATCATGAGATCCTTTTCTGAGTGTTTTTCTTTAATATGATGAGATTTCCAGAAATTTGGAAGATTCAGACTTTTAAACTCACTTAAAAGAACAGTTAGTTGTCATGCTCTCAATCATCCCAAATTTACCCTAAGAGGGTTAAAAATTTGAAAACTGACTGGTTGTATTACTAAGCGAGCATTAAATATAATTTCTTAACAACTTTTGACAGAAAGTAGGAGTTTCGAAGGCTCACAATTCTCACCTCTAATGAAGCAGARTAGTAGGAAACAGGTTYCGATTGGCAGTAAAACCGCYCAAATCTCAAGAATAGTAGAAAATTACTGTAGAGTCATACAAAGCATTTCGACAAATTGTTGGCAGAGCGATCTTTCCGCCKTTAARAATMAWAAAAAACTCTAACCTCTGAAAAAAACAGATCCCWAATTTGATTAACATTTTGATTTAAATCYCCGAAACGCTTCACATTTTCTTACTAATCATTAGAAMTTTGTTCATGGAATATCTCAAGGGCTRTWTTTYACGATTTGGGTGTCAACAGAATTCCAAACCCCTAAARGGATGGAAGCACAAKTGTAAAAMCTCAAATGATCCTCAATGTTAATGAGCTWCTACCTGGAGAACGATKAAAAATATCTGAAAAATGACCGGAACCTTCTTGATAGAGCCTCTCGAGAGCCGTCTTTCCCTAATATGCGGTTTTCATAAATATTACATGTTTAAAAAATTATCAGGCAAATATGCAATTTTGGACACCGGTGAAGTTCAGAGGTTTCTATTTCGGGAACAGTTAAAGATATCTGGAAAACTCATCAAACCAGCGTCTATCTTTCCCTAATAAAGAGGTATCAGAAATTCCAAACCTTTACAGAGTTAAAGGTGAAAATGTATAAAAATTTGGAAAATCTTGAAAGTTCTTCTTTTGACAGAGCTTCTATTGAGACAATTGTTCAAAGACATATACATATACAAAAATTGTTTATTTTCCCAAAAGTTTACATAGTTTCTGGTTGGCCCAAAAGTCACGATAATTTCTAACCTCTAAAGAAATAGGAGCAAACGTAAGAAATTATAAAATTGGCCCTCAAAACAGTCTATATCTTCAGAATGATGGAAACATTTTGTTGAGTTTTTCAAATTATTTTACTAAATCATTTTCAGGGCTGTCATTTCTCCGATAACGTGCTCTGAAATTTGTTAACCTCTAAAATTACAAGATTTTATATTTTCGGGAAGAAAAAGCCCCAATTTTAGACGCAGTGCAAGTGCAGATTTAAAATTTCTTCCCGACAACCTTTGCGGAAATAAGGGTTGTTGTCTTCCCTGCTTTAACGTTTTACCTTCACATGCAGCATTCGGTTCATGGATGTTTAAACATTTAAACCTGACTTTAAATCTTTCGAAGATCTTTTGATGTTCTTTGCTGCTACAAATCCTTATTATTTCCTCATTTCTCCTTTGCGCTTTTGCTTGCTCATTAACCGGAGGTAGCATGCAGCTGATTTTGATCCATTCACTGTTCACTCAAATTGTTCGCATTTTTAGATTCTCTTATTGATGAATTTGGGCCGATATTTTTAATAGTTTATGACCTCAATACCTCCGTGTGACCTTAAGGAATTCAGCAGAAAAAAAGTAGTAGTAGGTAGTCATTGGAAAAGTCTATAAATCATTTCCGATTTTGGTTTCTTTCAAAGTTTTTTTCGTGGAATTTCAACTTGTTAAATGTATTTACCAGATCGGCATCGACAGCTTGAATCTCCTTCTGCTTCACTTCTGAGAGCATTGAGTTGGAAGATAACATGAAGTTTTATAGATTTTTTTTTAATTGCGTACAATGTGTCAAATGTGCGCCATATTCTACTCAATTGCAACAAAAAACGAAGCACTTTTGAGTCAGAAAATGTAATCGCTGTTAGAAAGTTCACACAGTAGTTTTTTGATCATTCACCAGCCTCTTAGTTGAATTCATCCAAGTCAATGTCTCGGTCAGTAACGTACAATCCAAGGTGGAACTCTTGGAGTTCACTAACTCAAAGCTCAATGTACAAGCATTTTCAGTTTCGACTCATCAAATTGCTGGTTTGCTTATTGAAAAGCTCAAACACTCGACTGGATGCGAGTGATCCATAAACAGCCACAGTAAATAAACCGTTGCCCACATGTTTAGATTCGCTCGCAAAGTTTGATTTGAATGTGGAAACGACAATAAACAATTATGCCGGGATCCAACTTCCTTTTTTTCGTGGAAGCTTGTGATGAACTTGTTCGAACAGTTGGAAAATATTTGCACTAAACAGGTCGGGAAATGGAAAGGGTCTATCTTCATGTAAAGCTGTGTATGATGGAAAAGATGCTAAGTGTAGTTGGTGTTTGTTTCTTCAAGATTTTTGCCGAAATTCCCTTAACAGAACTTGAGAAATTTTCCTAATAGTCCATTCTTAGAAATCAGGCTGTGCCAAAAAATCCACAAATAACATCATTTTATAACTTGGCTGCAATACATCTGTGCTTAAATACCGATTAATAAAATGTTGTTGTTGTATTAGGAAAGCTTTCCAGTCTAGTGCTAGTAACTAAAGTGATTAAAGTTGGAAATATCGTCTTAATAACAGAGAACATCCTGGTCTGCCGCTGTTTGTACAGATTACAGTTGAATTATGTTGAGCGTTAAGCGCAAACTTTCCCAATTTGGGTCTAAATGTTGCTGACAAAACGCGAAAATATACCTCGGATATTACATAGAACTGTGGCTAATTTGCATAAAATTTCTGCTGTTTGGGGTTGTACGGGTGCCTAAATAATCAATGTTAATAACCAAAATCAGGGCTATAGATCTGCGAGTGTTCCAGTAAATTAGAAATGTTTTCGCCTGTTTGTCGTTGTCGAACACTTCTGAATATTCGCAATTTTAGAACAAAATATGCATTTTATTTTGAAAAATCCAGTTATATTTTCTTCGATCTTTAAAATTCTTATTTGCAGTTCACACACTTTTTACGACAAATGCTAGCAAAGATCAGGTGTGCCTTCAGTGGTTGTCTGAGCAAACAAAAGTGAAACTTAAATTACCTGGTGATGATGAAAATTCGAAACTTTGTCAACTTATGGAAGAGGTTTTCCTCGAAACAATACTAACAAATATCGGAACATATCTTTACCAGTTCGGTAGACAGAAAATGTGAAACTTTGACCCACAGAAATACAGAAAAAATCGAACGATAATGTGAAAAATTCCGAAAACCTGCCTGATGATGACGCACATTTGAAACGTCTAGGGCATATAAACGCGTTTTCGACATGGAAATTGCTGACAGAAGTAAGAACTGAAATTCACTGATTTCTCAGGCAAAAAAAACACGTCAGACTTTGACTTGCAGAAATAAAGCGAAAAATGGATCAAAATTTAGCAAAATTTAGTAAAATTACCTGATGATTACGTAAGATCGAAACTTGTGCAGCTCAAACAAGAGATTTTACCCTATAAAATGCTGAGAAACGTCGGTCTTAGTCTTTGCTGGTTAACAAACGAGCAAATCGAATTTAAATTTGAAAAATGTCATAAAATCGCCTGATAATGACGTGATTTCGAAACTTTTCCAACTTTTAGAAAAGTGTTTCCTCAACCAAACGCACGTGAAACTGACTTTGAAACGATTCCCTTTACCGCGAAATTAAATGGTCGAAATTGGTTCTATAGAAAAACCAGGTAAAAATAAAAATAAATTTCGAGAAAAATTTGGAAAAATCGCCTGATGATGACAGGCAGTCGAAACTTTTTTGTCTATTAAAAGGCCACTTCTTTTACAAAGCGGGGAGAAAATCGAGCAGTTTCTAAGGAAATTAATGTTGAATTTAGAATTTAAAATGCATTATGAATAAGCAATTTCGGGTTTTAAAAAATCTGCAATCGTGCCTGGTGACTTAAAACTTTTCCAACTTTCAGAAAAGTGTTTGCGCAACAAAACGTACATAAAAGTGACTTTGAAACGTCTCCATTTCCCGAGAAAGTAAAAGGTCAAAATTGGTTCTATAGAAAAACAGGCTAAAAATCAACCATAATTTTTACAAAGAATTGGAAAAATCGCCTGATGATGACATATAAATCAAAACATTTTTGTCCTTTACTGGAATTACTTTAAATTTATGTCAGTGCTGCTATATTTTCTATTCGGTTAAGCAAGAAATAACCGAAGGATCAGGAATTAGGCGAGGAAAATATTAATTTTGTAACAAACTTTTGAATAGTAAGGTCCAGTGATTTTTTCATTCGAAAGACAATTGATGCTTTTTTGACTTTGTCAGGTTTTATTGTATCTACCAATTTGTAAAACACTTTGCTTATCAATCGAACGCTTTATTCCTCATAAGCTTTCACAGAATCCACTTATTTCTTGATCAAACCTTAATCATGTTGTTTAGGTTTTGCTTCGTATAAATTGTTCAAACAGTTTTCGCTGTTTGTAGAGTTAGATGCAAAGATGCAAGTCGACACTCACCTGTTTCCAATTTATTTTTAGTTCATTTGATGATTCTTTTCAGTTCAGTTTCTTCACTAATATTTCCAATTTACCTAACACTTCCTTAATGTATAGAGTAGAACACTGCCTACCAATAGAAATGTTTCAGTCAATCTCCATCTAGTGATTTATCTCTGTAAATTTCAGACAGGTTTTCTAAATATGCATGATATTGAAAACAGACTGAACTGAATGTAAATATTTTCAATAAGATTTGTAGCGTGTCACGAACAAGGTACACTGATTGCATGTTCAACAAGCCCTTAATTCCGGATTGCAGCCATTCTAAGCATCTCGCATGTTAATAAAATTTCATCTTGCATGACTGGCTCTCAGTTTTTCATTCTTCACTCAGAAACAACAGTTTCATACACACACAGCCCTGTAAGCCCCGTATATTACGGCATTCCGTGGATCAAAAGAAGGCGATCTGAGCTAACTTTTAGAGACTTTTAAGTCTATTTTTCTAAACAAATTTACTGTGCAATTCTGCCAAGTCTGGCAAGTGAGGAATTCTTGAGCGTCTTGACAGACAAACTAAATCAGAAGTTGTTATTTGCTAGATGAAATCAACTAATTTTTGAGAGTTTATCTACTACTAAGCCTCTTCACATTGTTAAGTTTTTCATTTTAGAGCTCGGTAATTTAATTGAAATATGGCCATGACTTTGGAACAAATCCACACTTAGTTTCATTAAAAGCCATCTCAACAATCTCAGATTGAACGCGAAATTTTCGTTTTGAAACTAAATCCACAGATAAAGTAGATGAGGCCCACTCCAAACGTAGCCTGCATCGAATACAAAAGCAACCATGAAGATAATCTTCATTCTTCTGCTGCTGCTGCTGTGGAAGCAGACAGACATTTTAAATTTTCGCCAGAGAAATAATAAATAAGCCTTCACCGGTGTGGTGATCAGATGTGAGCAAAATGTGAGAACATAGACCTTCAGGCTCGTTGCAAAAATTCAAATTTTTTGTGCCAAAACATGGGATTGTGAGTCATTTAGGAAAAACCTCACATTTCTGGTGTTGAAGCCGATAAATACTTGAACCTTTTGTCAAAATATAGCAAGCAATTACACTTTAACAGCTTGAGTAAATCGGTTTTCAGCAAAACGAACAGGGTGATTTTAACAATATTTTGTACCGCTGCTCATTTTATAAAGCAACTAATGACCGGCCATTTGGTCGCAAATAATATTTCGGGCGTTGAAGCCGAAAATATTTTTGTTTTCTTTGAATGATAACGCAACTTCAATTAAGTTTTTTGTGATATCGGGATTTTTTTATTAGTCCTGAGATGGATTTTATTGAAACTGTTGAAAAAGCTGTGGATTTGTTCCTTTGTCAGTGCGATATTTTCTGTCAAAGCTCAGTTCGTTTGGTCTGATTGCGGAGGAACGCAATTTGGAAGAAAACGGTTTGAAAGAACGATTAACAAGTAGCACAAAAGTGCCCATAAACGTATCAGCAACATAAAAAAAAACAGTTGATTCCAGCGACCAAATAAAAAGTTCTGGTGTTTATATACCAAGATACTCCAGAATTTACCACTTGCCCGAAGCTGATGAACTCGGTCGCTTTATCAAAACATCAGTTTTACATAAAAACGAATTTGCAGCGATTTTTTTAAAATCATTCGTCTAATTCTCCTGATATATCAAAAAAAGCCATTTTTTTACTTTGACCGCCCGACAGTCGAATAGCCAGCATTTTTTTATAACAAAAAGATAACGCGAGATCGTCTCGTTTTGGGCCAAATAATGTCCCAGTACTTTTTGATCATCCGGTTGTATATCCAGATTCATTTCAGGTCATTCAATTTTTTGAAACCTTGTGCTGGTGACATAAAAGCCCCAAAGACGCAAACGTTATTAATTATAGAACCACCACTAACCTAAAATACACTGTTTGCAACTAATTGAATATAAATGTTTACATAATTTGATCATTTTTTAATGGGGAACTACTTATCGTGTTGAACCAGATCTCCCCTTTTACCTTGTGGGGAAATGAGCTTAAACAAGTTGAAAGGTTTTTTAACGTTTAAGATTTAACACTTAGTTGGTTCCCGCGAGTCTCTCAWTAMCATTWAAGTGTTACTGATTTACTTTTTCGTATGCCATTAATAATAAACAGTGAACCAGTTTACTAATTGCTATTTGAGAAAGTGTTRGTTTCTCCACGTAGTCACGATAGTGRCGAATCAAATTGTGGGAAGCAAATTGTCTTTTTGAATACAAATTCTTGGTTTACTGTTTTTTAACTTGCGTTAAATGTTCGTCCAAATTACTCAATTATGTATTCATTTCTATAAGAGGTTAACAACACTGCAAGTTAAATTGCAAATATTSTTTRAAAATGGAGTAACAAAAGSTAGCTAAACGAAAACCGGATACTGGACAGACAKKGAAAGGAAAAAAGATGMCGATTTGCATGAAACACTTGATGATCTTCTTGACTTGCTCGCAATTATTCGATCAAAWTTATAGAAGTYTCAGGCGTTCAAACRTTTTAATTCTCCAAAGCCAAAAATGTGAATCTGGTTGCATTCKTGGGACTAATTGAAAGTKGAAGTTGRCAGATAAAGYACAAAAACCCCAATGGGAAATCTAATAAAATAAAACGTAAAAATCGTAAAAAGTTGTAGCATGGAAATGGACGTTTTGTGAGACTATTTTTTCTTTTATTTAGTGACAACAGTTCAAGCGCAGCAGAAAATTTTGAGGAAATCTAATAAAATAAAACGTAAAAATCRTAAAAAGTTCTAKCATGGAAATGGACGTTTTGTGAGAMTATTTTTTCTTTTATTTAGTGACAACAGTTCAAGCSAAGCAGAAAAYTTTGAGGAAATAAAACTAGAAGAACAAGCACATCAATTAAGTTGTTTTAAAAACCTTTTTTTGGGGGTATTCMGCGTCAACTWTTTCTCTTTTAACAAGTGAATTTACTCACGTCTTTCATTACAGATTGATAAAGAGTGCTTTGATTTTACAGTAAAGAKCGAATTATTTATCAAAAGACACTTAAGAGATACTTAAGAGACACTTAGARGGTATTCTCCGAAGTGCTTGGGCTCAAGCTGTAAGGAAAAAATTCCAATTCGGAAACAAAGTAATTAAGAAAAGTTCCCTAGCCGTTTCGATAGCAGATTTTCGGATTTAAAAGAGTAAATTGATAAATTGTTTGACAATGCTAATTTACTACAAATTTGTAAAAAATCGCTCCCAGTTTCCATTTTCTTTGCAAATTGTCATTTTTTTACTTTCAACTCTTATTGGTAAATGACGACTATTTTAATTTTTGGGTTTCTCAGTCTATGGATAGTGGCAAGCACTAAAACACTATTTTCTTGGGCCAACGTTTCGACAAGACTTTGAAAACATTGGGAAAGTAAGTAGTAAAGTAACTTCACTGAGCCCTAAAAATGGCTTAAATAGAAGCAAAAAGTTGGCCCAAGAAAGTAGAGTTTTATTGTTTGCTTTTATCATTTCATCTCTTTGTAGAGATTTTATTAATTTTCGTTTAATCTAGCTTTTGTTTCGTTTAATTTTGAAAGGGTTTTCTCAAATTATTTTTGATGTTACACGGAATACAATACATAAAGAAAAGAAGGAATTATAGAATACATGACAAATGGAACCGAGAAAATCCATCAATACCGACACAAACTTTTTACAGTTTGCACAAATTAGCTTCAAAAACAACAAAATTCTGGCATGGTCCTGGGGTCCTCTTAACGTAAATCTTCAGGAAGGATTTTCATTAAAATTGCATTGCTAATGATCATTTTGCATCGCAAATTAGGGTTTAATTTTTAAGCTTGAATGGCCCAAACAATGAGCTAAAAAGATTCAATGAAGCCCCTAGGTTAAATGCTAAGCGCAATTAAAAGTGCGACACAGTGAGACGCGATGACAAATACTCTACAAGTTCAGAGTTGTGCGATCAGTAAAGAAGAGTGCACTTTAAATCCCTTGAAAATTTCGAACTTTACTCATCGTTAAGAACATTGTTCTTGGGATTTGAAGAAACTGCTGCGGAAACTCATTTTGCATCGTTTTTCGAAATCATATTTTTCAGTAACAAAATATACTCTACAAGTTCAGAGTAGTGCGTTCAATAAAGACGAGTGCACTCTAAATGCCGTGAAAATTTCGAACTTTACTCATCGTGAAGATCATTTTGCTTAGGATTTGAAGAAACTGTTGCGGAAACTCATTTTGCATCGCGTTTTTCAAAAATAAATTTCTCAGAAACGATAAATACTCTACAAGTTCCAGAGTTGTGCGTTCAGGAAACAAGAGTACGCGCTAAATGTCGTAAAAATTTCTTCAAACCTTGAAAAGTTCATTCAAATCGTATGTAATCCTCAATTTTGCGCGCTTCGTAAATGTTGATTTAAAAATGAACTCTTGCACGCACGCAACTGCATACTCTTCATTAAAAAATTCCAACTTTTAGTCAATAGCTATAACTCTCGTTATTTTTACAAAAAAAAACATAAAGCTGGAACCCATATTTGCTTATCTGAAACGGTTCTTTGGAGACAAGCTTCAGATGAGCTTGATGTAAAAATACAAAGCAGCCCAAAATATTTCCAACGTTAAAAAATTTACTACGAAAGAACCAATTGAAACCAAATCCACCCTACAGTTGAGAGTACAGAGTCAGTTGATGAATTCAGTAGCTTCAGATGGGTTCAGTTGCTTGTCGGCAACTAAGATTAAGCTTAAAGGTTTAAATATTGGAGATCATTCTTACCAGCTTTTGGTAAGCTGGCGCCCTATCCTCCATTTTCTACCCCTTAACCCTTAAGAACTTCACTATACCTTCACAAACCACCGCACTTGGCATAAGGGCCACAATAATTCAACCAGAGGGATTTTGTCCACTGTTGGTAGCAAACTGAACATTCATGCACCTTTTCGAGAAAAAAAAACATCGAACTACAGAATAAACATGATTATTATTTAATAATTTGCGGGTGCGCCCTTTCGATGATTCATTGCTCTGCTCTTGCTTTACAGTTTGATTTCAGTTTGTTTATTGTTAAAATGTTTGTAGAAAGCGCCTGTTCGCACTACAATATTTTCAAATACAAATTTTACGTCCCGACTAAAGAAAAAACGCTCCAAACCCCATGCGCCGATCTTTCACTAATTTAATATTAGATGTAAAGCCATTTATATTTGTCTGAATTTCACTCAGCTGCAGTGATTAATGCAGAACGCAAAAACCAATATTAATAACCGAATTAGTTTTTTCTAAAAATGTTGACTAAACAAAAAAATCGCAAATTAATCACTTAAAAATGAAACTGTTGCTCAATTTCGAGCGATGATCGAAGCCGACGAAATTTCAACTTAAAAAAAAATGTCTATTAAAAGTTGTGAATTCAAGAATTATTCCGCCACAGGCGCCATTAGAGGTGCGGCGCAGTAAGGCCCGCGGATTTAAAACTCATCAATTCACATAGCGCCTTCAACTCAAAAGCGCTACTCAACACAGTGTTATTTGCGGTTTGGGCTCAATGCATCTCGTTTCAACAGGCAGATAAGCCACTAAGAAAAACTTCGATACAGTAAATCGTCAAATTGCCGCTTTGATTATGGAAAATCTGGAACACTCGACTGAATCCGAGTTATTCATAAACTTCTCCAGTAAATAAACCGCTACTCATATGTTTAGATTCGTGTGTGGAAATTGATTGAAATGTATAAACAACAATAAACAATTGCGCCGGTATTGAACTTCCGTTTTTCGTGCGGCTTGCGAAGAACACTTTGAGATTAGCCAAGTAAACAATTGAAAAATATTCGCAATGGGTAGGCTGGAAAATTGGCTCATGGGTGATTAAACACTGTTTTTACGTTACTGGAAATGTGAGTCTTTGACATTTTTTGCACGGTAACTGCAGCTGATGCAGGTGGGCGTGACGTCGAAAATTCGATCTTGTTTAAAAGACGAAAGGTGCCATTTCATTGGTTTGGTCTTGGTGTTTAAACCTTGACCGAAAAACCGAAAGATAAATTTATTTTTGATGTTCCAAAACCTCCTGCTGGCTGAAGAGCTGAAGTCCTTGACATACTGAATTTGGTTTGGAAATTACTCTGAAACTTTCCTTCAAACTTCTAAGTTGACAAAATCAATTTCTTTCCAGTGGACGGCATGGAACTGGAGACTCTCTACCAAAGATACTGTATCCGTCTGAAGCACGCCCTCTTCCTCTCAGGACTAACAGTATCCACGATAGTTTCCATTGGAATACTAATCACCACTTGCGTTCTCCACGTGCAGGTGAGCTTGTTTCCATGGCCTGCAGGTTGCTTTTTATTTATTTATCCATTGAGACCTTGTGCACGACATTATTGGCAATTCGGTCGCCGACCTGACTAGATTAGTCGGAAAATTGGTTTCGGTTGTACTATCCAGACGCATCGATAAAGTCATGGACATCCACTAAGGCGCCTAATTTCACCGGCTGGTGTGGGGAGTAAAGAAAAAATGAAATTGCTGCCCCCAGTGGGAATGGTGACGCAAATAAGTCCAATTTATTTGAAACGATAGAGTTATTTGAGAATGGATGGGGGGCGTTTCGAAAATATCCCAGCTATTTGGCACGATGAGCATTCAATGTGATTCGACAATAAAACATTCATTTGCTGCGCATCCCAGGGTCAATTGTCGTGTGAAAAACAATCTGTTTTTTCCTGCCCGTTGGTTGGGCCGCTTGGAAATTGCAATTTTTAAGCCTTGAAAATCGCCCTCAAGTTTTTAGATTATATTTAAAATATTCCGAATAGCTAACGATTCTAATTCTGGGCGAATTTTAAGTTATCGCCAGGATGGAATTTGGGAATTAACGGTTCATTACCTTCATCCAGATAACGTGACGTCCAATCTAATTATAACCGAAATTCGATTCAATTTGGATGCTGCATTGGGATAAGAATACGGCCGGAAATAGTATCTCGATTTTTGCGACTATTTATCAAATCCCCTTGTTGATCAGCAGGAAAATTGAATATAAATCCATACAACACAATACTCGATAAAATTCTACTGGAATGGCCAAATTCTCTGCGAAGTTTCCATTATATTCCTTGAGATGATTATCCAGATCTCCCGCATGGCTTAGAAGGTCCGCGCCAGGTATTTCAAAGCGAATTTCCAACTGAATCGCCCCATTCTCATAGTGCTAAGGTGCTTGACATGTTTTATTCAAAACCACATTATTGTACTGAATGATTTTCCGAGAATTTATTTCGCACTGCAAATACATATCAATCCTTCGGAAAACTAAGCCATGAAGTCCCGGCCTGGAACACACCAAATAGCGCCAAAGAGCATGTAAAATCTCGCCTAGACAATCCAGCTGAATCCCCATCTAAAGCTCTTTGCTGATCTAACTGGAATTAATGTTTTAAGGCAGCTGCATATAATTGTAACAAACTACTTTGCTATTAAACGTGCCAAGTAATTCCCCATAACACCCTCGAGGGACTGTCTGGCATAAAAACAACATTTTAATGGACAATTTGCCGCTCAAGGGTTTTACCTGGGATGTCTAATGGAATTTTCATAATTATTTGAGTGCATCGTGCTCACACACTGGAGGATCCTGTCGATCCAGACGTATTTATTCTGGCCTCTAATTCACACACGAAGCTTGATGGGTTTGAATGGATCTTTTATTGTCGGGATTTTACAGGCTTTGTGTGCCGGCGTAATGGCAATAAAGCGAGCCAATATTATATGTTATTGTGTTTAATGTTGCTAAAGGTCCGAGTATCAAGCTTGAGGCGAGGAAACCGGGCAAAATGTTTCGGGTTTATGCGCCAGGCAAAATATGGGAAACTGTTACATTGAAGTCTGGACGTGTGGAACTAGGAAGAACTAAGTTCAAAATCAGTTTCAAGCCTAAATATTGGCTATGGGCAAACCATAGTTGGTTTACAACTAGTTGTTGAGAAATCAGCCTTAGAAGATTGCACGGCACAAAGTGTCAAATTGTGCAGATTATGGACTATGTTCCACAATGAATTTTTGAGAAAAGCATTTGAACTATCAAAGTAAAACCCACATTTGGGTTCAAGTCCAGATATTGATTATGAGGAAACCACTGGAGCTAATCAATTTGCTTGATTGTTGAGAAATAAGCCTTAGAATCGTGCAAAACACACAGCATCAAATTGTGTAAATTCTGGTCAAGGTTTTCCAATTGATTTTGCGCAAATCCCCAGGCCTATCAAAATTGATTTTACGGTTTGCATCAAGTCCATACGCTGGAAGCAACCTTCACCGAGAATTTGCCTCATTATTGAGAAACAAGCCTCAGAAATTTAACAAACCCCAAGAATCAAATTAGGCAAATTCTGGTCAAAGTTCTTGGATTAATTTTGGGAAATTTACTTGAACTACCGAAATTAAACTTACATGTGTAGACTCGAGCGTTTTGTTCGGGTTAGTTACACCTTCCCGGTTCAAATTGTTTATGGAGAAATGAGGCCTTTTTATTCAGTGTAGTATTCAATATTAGTGAGCTCATGAAAACATATTTTAACTTTTAATGAATGATAGTTGGAAATTCGTCAGATACAAATGAAAAAAAATTGTAAACTCTGGTCAAAGTCCAAAAATTTATTCTGGGGGCACAAAACTTGCGATAACATTAAGATATACATGGTGAGAATAAAACAAGGCTTGTATAAGAAGCCATAAATATTCAAACATCAATATCTGGCGTGGAAATTGGCAAATGCACCCTTGAAACCTGTACAAAGTAATATTTATCAATTATATAAAGCGAATTTTTTATCTATAAGCAGCAGCATTTTAATTCTGAGGTCTGTAAGACGCGAACCAACGAAATCCGTTCAAAAAGTTCGAAATTTTATTTTAAAGAAACTGGTTGTGGAATCCGAACAAAATATACGCGGTTCATATAGCGTTTATATAGTTTTTGAAGAAATAGAAACATTCACAGACCGATCTTTGACCTGGTTACTGAGCAATGCGCCTGCCTGAGAGGATTGTACAACAAGAAGTAGTACATTCTCACGAAAAAAAAAATTAGGCGCAATCCACTTAACACCGTTTGGAAATACAAAAATTCGCTCTGTAGTGAGTTTGTTTACGTATCAAGAAACCAACTGGTTTTTAGAAATAGGCCGTAGGCATTTGTAAATCTCAAAGTGAAGAATTTAATAAAATTTGTGCAAAGCTCAAAATTTTATTTTCGGTCCACCACTCGAAAGATCGAAATGTAAAACCCTCTACATAAAGTGAAGTTTGTTGAAGAAACCCGAGATGTCTAAAAAGCGATTTAACGCCTGATTCCTGGGAAATATGCCTGGGAGTTTTGCATAAACCAAAGTAGTAGATTCTTAATAATATTGCCAAAGTTCAAAAATTATTTGCAAGTAAATCAGCTGTAAGATTGAAACGAAATTTACTTATTTGAAACGAATTTTATTAGTTTGGAAAAACAAGCATTTTCGTTGCTCTGAATTTGTTCAGCATTGAAGATCAGTTCTAGTGATTGATAAATGGGCCGTAGAAGTTTCTAAAGTAACAAAATGAGCAAAATCAGGTCAAAGTTCAAAGTTTTATTTTCGACTCACCAGTCGAACGATATAAATTATTTACATCGTTTCGAAAACAAGCATTTCCTATAGACTGGATTTATTTAGCATTGAAAATCAGTTCTAGTTATTAAGAAATAGGCCGAAGAAGTTTGTAAAACCCAAAGTAACAAAATAAGCAAAATTTGGTCAAAGTTCAAGTTTTTATTTTCGACTCACCACTTGAATAATCGAAATGAAAATAACTTTGTGTATCAAGAGGATCGTTTTAAAGAAGCCAGAAAAATTCAGAAAACCTTGTTGTCTCTGGTAACAGAGCAAGAAATGGTGAATAATCTGGTGAAAGTTTAAAAATTATTTGTAGAAAACCAGTCGAAGGATTAAAACACAATTTACATTGTTTCTAAAATAAGCATTTCCTCTATACTGGACCTGTTTAGCATTGAAAATCAGTTCTTGTTATTGAGAAATAGGCCGTAGAAGTTTGTAAAACCCAAAGTAACAAAATGAGCAAAATTTGGTCAAAGTTAAAATTTTTATGATCGACTCACCACACGAATGATAGAAATGAAAATAATTTTGTGTATAAAGTGGAAGTTTGCAGAGAAACCAGAAAAAGTCATTCAAATTCAGAAAACCCTGTAGTGTTTGGTAACTGAGCGCGATGGATTATAGACGTCTGCACAGACCAAAAGCAGTAAATTCTGAATAATCTGGTCACTTTAAACATTAATTAAGAGAAAAACCCTTTAAATATGAAAACTAAATTTTCATTGTATAGAAAATAAAGCATTTGCGACGACTCAGAGTCGTGAACGTACGGGAGCATGGCTTAGATTGAGATCAACGAGCTTTAGAAAATTGTAAAAAATAAACTTCCAAACACAGGATCTGAACGACCGATTAAAAATCGACGGTTTATCTACAATGAACCTCCCTGAAATAAAATATTTCACAAAAAGTAAGGAAAAGCTGGTCAAAAACAAAAATTAATTTTGAGCAATCGATTGGATCGATCGAAATAAAATTCTTACTCTATACAAAGTGAAGCTTTTATAATAAACTGGCATAATTTGCGCTTAGGAATCTGGCCTCAGAACTTTGTAAGACATAAGCCAACAAACTGTACGAAATTTCATTAATGTTCGAAATGCAATATTGAGCAAACGACTCAAGTGATTCAAACGAGAATTTTCAATGTGTTTAAGCAAAGGCTGCTCAAGCAAATATAATAATTCGCACAAGAGCCTCTGGCTTGGTTCGAGAAAAATGATCTTAGAAATTTGATCAAAAAACAGAAGATTAAGGCAGACCTGGCCAATGTATAAAGGAAGTTTTGTAACAGAACTTGTGTGTTTTTATGCATAGAGCTTGGGCCTGCTTACTGAGAAATGAGTTTCGGAAATTTTCGAGACAGACACAAAATAGCAAATAGTGAGAAATTTGGCCAAAGATCGAAAAGTCTAACAAACTACTTGGGAAAACCAAATCAAATTTAGAACTTGTTTAAGCTGAAGTATTTGTGATGAAACATCCTTATTTGCTTGTAGAGATATGGATGGTTCTTGAGAAATAGGCCTAACAAGTTTCAAAAATACCAAGTAGCGAATTTGAGCTAAACTTGCTGGAAGCCCAAAAATCCTAAACGAAATTAAGAGGGTGCCTAAAGCAAAACGGGCTCGACCGAATAAGATAACAAGCACACTCTGGCCTGGTTATTAGGAAATGGGCATTAGAAATTTCAACAATTTATTTTGATTAATTCACTCGACGCTTAGTGCTTTTAGTGCTTAGTGCGTTTATTCTGTGGAACTTTACGTAACAAGGTCTAGCCAGAATCTTGAAAAAATGAGCATTAGAATTGCGCAAAAATAAAGAGCCAAGTTGTGCAATTTTCTGGTCAAAATTCTAAAATGCCAGGCTGAAATGCTGCCTGGCAAATCAGAAATGGGCTTTAGAGGCTAGAGCCTGGAGAAGTAAAACATATCCAAACAAACCTCACTGCGTCTACATGCTTCTCTAAATAAAACCTATTAAAAATCCCCTGTTCCAGTCACTTGTGAAAAACGCCGCAAATTTATCTCCACCCTGTTTGGCTGAAACAAAAACTGCTCCATTATCTGAATAAAGCTCTCGGTATTTTGTAGACTCTAAATTACATTCATTGGAATATTCTTTGCCAAAGGCTGTTTTTCCTGTTTGCTTCAAAGAGCGCGAACTTATCAAGGGAGTTTCCATTCACTTCCATAATTGGTTCAGCTGAATTTCGGATGGTTAAAGAAATAGCAAATGCTCGAGGCACCTTAAGAAAGCAAACAAATATTCCTCGCCGTTTGTGGATTCAGCATTTCTATTATACGACACGCAAACCACTGGGCATAGTCGGATCCCATTATAAAGCATTTTCCGATTCTCATTGGCCCGGAGTGTTCAATTTTGTAATTCGTGTTGATCACAAAGCCACTGGACATGTTCAAGCAACAGTTGCAGCCCGCATACTACATGTGGGTCAATATTTGCAGAAGTGCATCCAGTTCAGCGCTTTGCATGGTTTTGCTCTTTACAATACTCGCCCATAAATTCGCTTGTTTCCTTCGGGAAAAGCATCGCCAAACAGGGGCTTAGTCCGACTTAGATCCCCAATAAACCGGGAAAATAGGGGGACGTAAGTAGCTGGAGTGAAAGTCGTTGGATAATGACGGGTTTTCCATGCCCAAGTATACGGGAAAAACTCTACCTACATGATTGTTTTGGAGGCCTGACTGGATTCTAGCTGATTTGGACTGAATAAAGTACCATGAGATATTGCAAACAATTATTTTTCKACTCTTATTWTCATAACTTTGACGCCTTGTATTTCGAAAACCTTTCACTTTTGGATTAGGTAAATTAGGCGAAATCATCATGTTTTCACTCCAGGAATCTGTGGCAGGATTTTCGCCTGCACCCTGTTTCCTAGCGGTTTAAGATCGCACAGTTAAGTTGCTTATGTTACCGATGTCATTCTAAATAAACTTATTTTGCAGGATCTGCACAAAAGCATTTTGCCCATCACCATGATGTCAGTGGTCACTTTCGCCCTCATAGCCATTCTCATGGCGTCGCAGTTTCCCGTCGTTTTGGAATCTGAAGCATGGGCCCTGATGTCTTCTCTGGTAATAACGGCTTCCGCTGCCACTGCCATGCTTCTTCTAGGTATGTTTTCTTCAATTGAACTCCTATTTTCTCTGATTTTTAATGTTTCATTGCAGCTGGACGACATGCTCCGTTACCTCTCTTCGCTCTTCTTCTGGTCATCCACACCATGCTACCACTGTCCAGATCGGTAGCCTTGGCTTTGGCCACTATAGTGACTGTTGCTCATGTGGCCACCTCCATAGCACATCGGCTTCACGAAGACGAAGCAGCCGATTTTCTTCAGGTGAGGCTTAAACTGGCCCAGTGAACTTCTTTGGCTTATTGTTGCTGTTTCCAGCTGGTGCCAGAAACGGTGATTTTGGTGACTGGCAGCTTGACTGGAGTGTATTATAGGCACCTGACGGAGGAGGCGCACCGCAGGACTTTTGTGGGCACCAGAACCTGCATTGAATCCAGAGTGAAGCTGGAATGCGAAAAAGGCCAGCAGGAGCAGCTGCTGCTTAGCGTTATTCCTGCATATATCGCTGCAGAGGTGAGAATTTTTTTGAAAAGAGAATTGTGGTCAAAAATAGTTAAAGTTCTTCCATAGTGACTTGTCAAATGATATCTAAGTGGGAATTTTTAAAAAAGTACTATTTTTCTGTTTGAGAATCCTGATTTTTTCCGGTACAAAACAATGTTCTGTGATGTTCAAAACTTTAACAAACTTTTACACAAATTCTGTCAAAATTGCTTTTATTAACACCTCAAGTTGTAGATGCCGCCAAGTGAAGGGTTAAACTTTAGGCCTTTTATAAAAGGGACTCGATTTTGCACGCTTTCTATACCCTAACAATAAAACAGTCAATATAATAAATTGTGAATAAAAATGCTGAGCAAACCTGAGCGTTTTCTTGAACGTGTCCGAAGGCTTAATCCGCTAGAATTGCAATAATTTGGAATGTTTCTGTAAGTTTTGCTAGTTTTCTTGAGAAATTGCTTTCGTTGCCTAAGTTGTAAATAAGGGCAATAA
>NW_026017437.1:0-2377 GCF_020466585.1 Dendroctonus ponderosae
TTGAATGAAGCAGAACTTGAACGCTACACTGTTCTCATCAGAACCCGCGTTCAGTTCTGCGGAAGAACTGAACGGGTTCTGATAAGAACAGTGTAAGCGTTCAACCAAACCACTTCTGAAGATGCAAGCCACTCGTGCTTGCGAAACGTCAGAAAGAAATTCTACCGAACGACGGCCTAAAAACCCGAAAATCCCATTAGATTCAACATTCTTATTGTCCGAAGACACAAAAATTCAGTTCGTATCTCATTACTTTCCTACGTATTTTCCCATTACAAATCGCTTAGAGACTTGCGTCCATTTACACCCACATAACAATGTGACAGGCTTGAGCTTCGGGCTATAAGATGATGAACTCCAATAACTAAGCTGAAAAGCTCTCCCTGTTCCCCATGTCTGTTTACTGCTTATTTCGATCGAGCAAAAAAGGATGTTACTTTCTCAAATAAAAAGGGAGAGAATGGAACGTGGTCGAAGATGGAAAGTACTTGAGGATCAGAAGGTTGACATCACTTTACTTAATTTCAATGAACAACAGGGGATGTATTGGAGTATTTCTGTGGCAAATAAGCCGATTACTTTGAGAATTAAACCAAATTGACAAGTTTAACTAGACTGTTATACTATATAAGCCATTTTTATTCCTATGAAAAGACCTGGAGACCCAATGGTCTTTCTGCCCATTGACTGTTGAATTTCGGAGCAGTTTGTGCAATCTTGAATTCAAACATGAGCTAATGCAAGACCGTTGTTAACAAAAAATGCAGTTATTTTTCTAAATCGATGTCGTTACTTGCTTCTACTCCGAACTATTTCAAAGAGTGATTCGCAGTTATAATCGAATAAAGCTGCCGACCAGAGTCTTTAGCGATACATAAAAATATTCCATTAGTTTAATTCGTTTATAATTCAGCCGTCGAATGATTTGGGGTGTTCACACCAGGCCCTTTTCTTACTTTCCTCATTGCAGCCACTCGTCTCGCTACTTGCCAGTTTAATCAATCTAATAGAACCATTCACAACTATGCCAATAACTTCATATGCGCATGAATAGGACCGGATTCCCAAAAATATGAGCGTATAAAATTTGTCATTTTACAAGTTTTTTTGTTAGCATTGGTACATACGTTTTAGATTGAAAGAGAGTCTTTATGCACCTCGTACGGCAAAAAATAGAAAACCTTTAGTGGAGCAAAAACTCAAATTTAATTAATTATTATAGGAACTGGTGTGTGTACACTGGACCATGCTCGAAGAATATCACTTTTAAATATTTTTAGTCGCAGCAACATTTTGAAATAAAATCGCGTGGACACTATCAGAACAAGCTTAAGATAACGCAGTTTTTCTGTATTAGATAATCAGAAACGCATTTTCGGATTTTTCCAATTTTCCTTACTTTATTCATAACACCATGATTATATCCATTGTGAAAATTAGCGGTGCTTGCAGCTGGGAAAAATATTTAATAATAAGTTAATTTTTAATGCTAAGATGTAAGGCGTCTGGAAATATACGTCCTCATGTGGAGAAAACGAAACTATTATTACAATACACACTAAGACAATTAGTTAATCAGCATGAAAATGGAGGCAAAATAAAATAACAAGGAAAATCCTGCATGGTCAAAAACCCAGAAAATGTCTACAATTTCTAGCACTAAAAGTTGCTTTCGGCAAACTGTTTGGTTCTTTGTTTGTCTGCCAAATTGGGTTTTATTATGTAAGAGCTGGTAAATTGAAATTAGATTTTTTATCTTTTACTTAAAATATGACAAAAACATGAAAGCTAAAAGAATGAAAGTAACTGTAAATTGAAAGGATTTTACTGGCAATGCCGATCCTGCCTAGACATAATGGTCCTTCCAATCGAATCTGTGTTTAAAGGCGATATTTCCCGACGATAAATCGGCAAATATGGCCGAGTCATATATTATCATAAAACGTCATTTAGTAGATTTATTAAAATCATCGTCCCGAACGGAATCCGGTTATGAGAGGTAATCATTTTTAAAAGATACTTATGGCTATTTGTAGTTTTTATAATCCGATTGATTGTTCCGAAAGGGGGGCCCCCAATACTTCATAAATCTTTCGCCAAAACAGAATTGTGCATATTCTCGTTGGTATGTGCAGGTTTAGTCTTGTGTGACTGGTTTTGTCATTCGCATATTGGATATTCCCGCATAAACCGTGTATATTTCCGACCTCTGAGGAAAGCTTCTTTGATGAAACATTTTATTCAATTTTTTTCTGTCAAGGTTGGGGTTCGAATCAATTGGATTTTGATTCAGCAAGAGTTTCATATATTCAAAATTAACTAAATAATATAAACATTCTAAACATGCTAAATAAAGCACTGAAATATCAGGAAACGG
>NW_026017438.1:0-2487 GCF_020466585.1 Dendroctonus ponderosae
CGTAGATCATGATGTTCTGTTAGAATCGCTGAAAACTGTTTTCCAAAATTCACAGCGGGTAGTGTACAGCATCGATTTCTGTGGAACCCAGTAGCTGTCAAAACTTTCACATTTTTACGAATAACTCGGAAATCGTAAATTTTTCAGGTAAAACGTTTGACACAAACTTAACTTAAATTTTGACGACAAATCTGAAAATGAATGAAAAAAGGGGTGGTTCCATTTAAAAAACCAAAGTTGGTAACTACCACACGTTTATGATACACCCCGTATATTCGAAAGTAATTTTAAAATGTGGACCTTTTAAACATGAAAAACTTTCGTAGGACGTATTTTCTTGTAAAGTTCATATTTACTGAGATATCGCACTTTGACGCACTAATGAGCAACCCTGTATAACACCTATTGTTTAATCATAGCTCAGCTGCATCCGTAGTTAGAATAAATGGTTTCGTAAAATCAGGATTCGATATAATCGGATCATTCATTAAAATTGATTTACAAATGAATGTTTGGTTGAATGAATTGAGAAAAATTTTGTCATAAGTGACTACATTTTTATTTAGACAATTAGTTAGAGGCTTTGTAATGTTTGCAGTTTTTTATAAATTTACTGTAATAACCTACCCAACCTAGAAAAGATTTTGTTTCTTTTTGGGTGTTGGGAATCTTAAAATTGTTTAGTGTATTAATTTTCTTAAGATTTGGTTTTATGCCATCAGGAGTGATAACATGTCCTAAAAATTCAACGGATTTCTGCAAAAAGTTTAGATTTGTCTAATTGAATTTTCATATTAAATGATGTAATTAGAGACGATACGATACTGAGAAAGTATCGATACTTACTGCGATGAGTAGGAATCAAATCATCTTGCGATACTACTCATATGAGTATTCTGAAAGTATCTATACTTACTCAAATGACTAGTAACCAAATCGTCTTGCAATACTGCTCAGATCAGTATTCTGAAAGTATCGAAACATTACCTGCTCACAATTTTATTGACTGACTCGATATTGAGTGACTACGTATAAGCGTCATAAACACATTTTCCGTATAAATTTTCGATAAGTTTTTCAAGACCGAAATTCACTATTACCGTGAATTTTAACTGTAAAAAAGTAGTTTATAGAAGGGTATGTAATAAAATTCATGAAATATATTTTAATGCATTTATTGCCATAAGGTAAACAAAAAAAAATTATTTCTGAAGGTTTCCCAAAAAACAGTTGCTGCAAATATTTAGGGGACAAACATTTTCTATTGTGCGTCATAGCAGTACCAGCTTTAGGAAATAGACATTCACTTATAAAAGTTCGGAAATACCGTTTGCATATCTTCCAATGGGTCACATTTCAAAGGTATTATTCAGTTCCATTTTGTTTTGACATCGTCAATAAGTTTTAAAACTGACTGTTTAGAACCATTAATACGTATCTTTTTTATTCAACGCACAATTTAACGAACCTTAGATATAGCTGTTTTCACACTTGGCCATTTTAAAGCCTCTTGAACAATGTGAGTTATTCTGCCAAACAGGGCAAATATTTCATTGAACGTACGAGTAGCTAGATAGAGCATATGCATTTTACTATTTTGAAGAAAATTACATGTCAGACCTAAGAAACCGCGCTCGTTCATTGTTTCTGTCCAAATGTCCAATCTGAGACAAATATAATCTTTGACAATTTAGCTTTAGCTATAGCTACACAAGCTTCATGTTTTTCTTGGGTCATCTTTTTTAAATTAGCTGCACTAGGTAAGTACCTTAAAATTAGATTAAATCACTTTCGGAAGACGTAAAAATTATTTTCCTTTCACAATGTTGGAAGGCCGCAAATAATTGCAGACAGAAAAAACGCTAAAGCCTGCACTATTTTGTTGTATATTGAACCTCTCTATAAAATAGATATATCTATTATATTAAATAAAGAAAAACTATTAGAAATAATTTATTTACCTATATTGGCCGAAACTTGTAAAAATGCGTCCTCTAAAGTGCTTTGTGGAAATATGTTATCCGTACTAGCATCAAAAAACCTTTTTCCTTCCAACATGTTTTCTAATTTACAACAGTTAGATGTTGATGGCTGTTTCATATCCAACTCAAGTTCTTCAACGGACTTTGCACAGTGTTTACACTTTTGACAATTCGATTCGATACGAGTACTTTATTTCGATTTCAAGTATTTGTATCGAAAGAACGATTCAATTACCAAAGTACTCGGTGTCGAAATCAAAAGTATGGAATACCTACTTGTATTTACTTGTGTCGAATCATCCCTATCTAAGAGGCGGCACGTTATGGTGTCATGACGCATATTTTTTTTTGTTGTTGATGCACCTAATCTTAGATTAACAAGCATCCTAAGTATAACCTAAATTATTACGGTTTGTTAACTGTGATATTCCCAGCGGTCCATCACAGGTTTTCGCATGGTTTCGCGCACTAAACTGTTGTGGCTAACCCGCACTATACTCTGCTT
>NW_026017439.1:0-2481 GCF_020466585.1 Dendroctonus ponderosae
AAACCCACTTGTTTCAAGGAATGGCCTCGAAAGTCTATCTCTTTTGATAGAAGAATTTTGATTAAATTTTTCTAAACCAGAAAATGGGCATCAGGGTTGGAGACTTTTTGGGTTTAGTTAATTTCTCTACCCAGCAGTTTCCAGAGCAGAATTTATTGGATCCCTAGCTGGCAGCGATAGTTTTTTTTTGGTCATAAAATGGTGATAATGTGAGCTTCCGCTTGTATAAAACAACCAAAATCCCAGTGGAAATGCATGTTTCTGCCACCCTGCCAGAGTTTCTAGAAAATCGTCTAGGATTTTGCCACTTTGTAGCCATTTTCCTTGACGATGACGAGTATGTGGAAGAAACGACGTTTGCAGTAAAGAACACACTGAAAATTCTCAGGGCCAAAACCACGTATCAAGTGACTGAGCACATCATCAAATTGAGCAAAGAAAGCTCCTTTGAAGCTGGACAATTCGGTAACAAATTTTCCCCAACAGTGAAGAGAGCATTGCTTTTAACATTTGATCTTCATGCTCCAGTGTGCGACCTGATTCGCAATGGAGTGAGTGCAATATTCGGTCCAGAATCGCCAGAAAACAACGAAATCATCCAGTCAGTAGCTGCAAGCTTGCAAATCCCGTACTTCCAGAATAGTTGGAATCCTCAAGAAGAAGCAGCCACATCGGTGTTCAACTTGCGTCCGAACTCGGACGCTTTGTCCCGCGCTTTGGCCGCCCTCGTCCGGGAAAACGACTGGAAAACCTACACAGTCATGTACGAAAACGAGGACAGTCTTTTGAGGCTCCGAGAGACACTCAAACAGAGGAAACCGAACGATTTGTCCATAGCCTTTATCTGTTTAGGATCTGGGCCGGATTATCGGTGAGATTTTCAATATTTTTTTGGGAATTTGCTCAGTTTTTTCTTAACCAGAATAAACGATTTGCGTTTGAGGGAAGGCGAAATTATCCCATTTCAGGGGAATCAGTTACAGTTTCCATTTTGCAACTGTCTGCTAGACTTGAATTATAAAGACAGCGCGGTGAAAAATCGATGTTTCAAGGAAGACGAATGCTTCTCAAACTGAAAGCCTTTGGGAGGTTTAGTAAGCACATTTGGAGCAATTTTCCTCAATAACTCAAACGGATTTCTTCAGCAATTTTTCTATCCTGATTTTATCATCATTTAGAATTTAGTTTTAGCACCAGAAATTTGTTTTCACTGTTACCAGCTGAGGGCTTAAGGGCCTTTTCCTGCCGGTATCTTTTGTGCGTGTTTTGATCAACCTTTAATCGATTTTTCAATTGCGAGTGATTTTGGTCTGGTTTTTTATTGCTGCGGCTTTCTAAACAAAAAATATTAACTGAAACACTGTTAACACACTTTTTCATTTGCTTGCAGGACGGTGTTGAAACAAATCAAAAAAACCTTAGATACGAGGTTCATATTGGACTGTAAGGCTGATCGTATATTAGACATTTTCCGGCAAGCCAAAGAAGTGGGGCTCCTCAAGGATTACCACAGCTATATTTTAACAGATTTGGTAAGTCTTAAAAATCAATTTTCAATTAATGAGCACAATTTTTTGATGTTGTCTTCTTTGCTGCCTTTTCTAGGATGCGCATTCTTTAGACTGGTCAGAGTTCAATGAAGTGGTTTCAAACATATCCAGCATCCGACTTATGGATCATGAGAGTGACGCTGCAAAGAATATAGGAAAACTTTGGAGAATCGATCCGAAACGCATTAAGGTAAGTCGGGCCCAGTATTAAATTTAAGACAAAATCCAATCATTGTACATACTTTCCTGACTGTGTTTCAGTCATTTATTGTCTATTTATCAATTAAAATACGTTTCGGTGTTTTCCACCATCATCAGTTTGTCTGAAATAACAGATAGTAAAAAAATGTTTTCATTAATTTAAAAAACAATCACAGTTCGTCAACAGCTTCATCATATCACACACTAATATACATCACAATTGCAACACTTTAAAACATTCTAAGATTAATTAGGCGTGATTAGTCAGGACAATCAGAAATAAATTGTGGAACATCTTAACAAATTTCAAAGGTCAAACAAAACACAAATAAAAGTATGGCATGTCATGTTAATGGACTGATAAATGAAACAAACATTTGCATACTAACAGCAGATAAATGTAACAAAACTGTAATTATGTTAAAAAGTGAATACAAAACGAAATGCTAGGCTTAATAAATGATATAAAAACATATAAACCGGAAAAAAAAGATCTTACTACCAATATACAAACAAAACTGAATAAAATAATAAATTTATGGCATCAAAAGAAATTCATAATCGATAATTTGAAACGAACACCAGCTTGCAACAATGGCCGAGCACCATTTATATATGGCCTACCAAAACTTTATAAGGAAAACATTCCATTACGACCGATAGTTAGTAACATAAATGCTCCAACGTACCAATTATCTAAATATCTGTCAGCAGTTTTGAGTAATGTATT
>NW_026017440.1:0-2136 GCF_020466585.1 Dendroctonus ponderosae
GGGGGGTCATGATCTCCATGAACCCCCTCTGGATCCGCCCTTGCTTCCAATATGCCCATTTTCACCTGACCTTCAGACCCCCGGAACTCCTGAAAGCGAAATATTTGATTAAACTACATTTACATTAACGGTTGCTGAAAAATTACCCTTTAGGTAAAGTTGAGTGAAATTTTGCATTTAAACTGGAAAATTTTTAAGCCGCAACTTGATCAGGTTTTAACGCAATTATTTTTTCTCCTACTCGATTAGCTTAGAAACTCGTTTCTCTAAACAGTTGATTATACAGAGTGTCCCAACATTGAGATGAATAAAACATCCCCTATCGCAGCCAAGATGGGATAATGGACGATTTTAGGACAACAATGCTCAGCCAGTGTGGAGTGTCTCCATTCTGTTGGAAAGTGCCATAACAGCGTTATCATCACCGAACGAGTCTTGGCCTTCCACAAAGCCGCCCCCATCAGTTTTATGCATATTTGAGCCGCTAGCGGCACGCAATTAGCAGATATCAGTTGGGAGGTTGTAAGGAGGACCGGAAAGTGCTCCCTTAAGACGTTTTCCCCCCAATTCGCAAGACTGCTCGAAGGGAAAACAGGAGTCGGAGTAATTTATTCATGGCGAGATTTCGACTTGGATTAGCTTGTTCGCCTAATGGTTTGTTGTCTAAGAAGTTGCGCCATTATCAGTCTGGCTTCGCATCGTCCAGCTTCTGTTGTCCAAACTTCTATTCGTCCATTTTCTTCCGGACATGAAATATTCGCCATTAAACCAGAGAATAAGGCCCTAAACTCAGCGATCGTATAATACTTAAGGTCGTTTCCATGTATTGTACTCTGGAGGGCACCCTTTCCTCCTTTCTTGCCCAATGAAATATTTGCTTGCGAAATTATCGTCATAACTGCGTTTGATTACTTGGTTTTCCCAGTAATATAATGTGTGGAAATTGGAAACTATAAATCCGGGGTTTGTTGGCCAATTTCCTATTTTCCCGCTGATATTCCATTAATACTAACTTACTAGAGAGGCATAAATTCTCACATTTCACGAAGCTTCCATCAGGGAAAACCCACTTTATTTTCTGCTTTTTAGGTAAAGATGTTCAAGTTTTTTGCTTCAAAGGGCAGTGGTTTTTCGAAACTGATAAAAGTCCAAGTCGTAAATTGATTTTTGAAGTGAATGAAACTTTTGTTTTGAACAGACTTCTGTTGAAACTACCTTGAATTACATACAAAAGCCATCATTGCTCTGATTGGACTGGTTTTTTTCATGTGCAGAGACTCAAGTGTCGTTAGGAAATTGGCAAACACTCAAGTTGTAACTTGATCTAGTTAGGACGCGACGAAAATTTTTTATTTTCAGTTTTTGCCTTTGTCATTCGTGGCACCAACTTTGCCAGTCTCTAAAAAATCGTCCTTGCGATAAATAAAGTGAAAATCTCTCCTTGTAGAGTCGGAACTGTGTTTAACAAACAAACTGTTACAATTTCAAGTTGTAACTTGATCAGGTTTTGACGCATCGATTTTTTTCCAGGTTGGGTGTTTTCAGTTTGATCTTGTTTCTAGTTGTTGTAACTTTGGCACTTGCTAAAAACTTTGTTTTAAAGTAAAAAGAATGAAAACTTGCTGTTACAGAGTATCAAGTGTTTCTAGAAAACCGACAAAATTACAAGTTGCAACTTGTCCAGATTTTGAAGCCACGAATTTTTCTGAGCGCAGACTTAGTTTTCACTTTGTCGCTGTTTGAAAAAATGTCTGTGATAATTAGGATTTAACTGAATTGGATTGAAATTTTGTATTTGTGGAGTGCGAAGTGTTTCCAGCAAACTGCCAAAATTTCAAATCGTAACTTGATCAGGTTTTGACGTACTGAATTTTTTGTGAGAGTAGATTTTCAGTTTTCCCCCAGTTGCTATTGGTTCCACTTTGGCAGTGGCTGAAAAATCAGTCTTTCTGGGAATTTAAATACAAATTTGCAGTTTCAGAGTACAAAGTGTGTCTAAGAAACTTGCAAAATTTCAAGTCGATTCTCGACCAGGCTTTGGCGTTATGGATTTTTTTGCTTGCAGATTTTTAGTATTTACTTTGTCGCTCTGCCGCTAAATTTAACAGTGTCTGAAAAATTAGTCTTTCACTGAAT
>NW_026017441.1:0-2477 GCF_020466585.1 Dendroctonus ponderosae
AAGTATGAACATTTTGAGGGTCCGCAAATCTTAAATACTTTATATCTTGGAAACGGAGAAAAATTCTCAATTTTTTGTAATGATTTTTTCGATCGCCCCTCTCAAGAGCTTTCTTTAGCTGCTTAATTTTTTTGCAAATTCATAACCTCAAAATAAATACAAGCCAAAATATAAACATTTTGGGAGTCCGCAAAGTTTAAACACTCTAAAATCTCAAAAATAGAACAAAATTTGAAAGTAGTCCTAACGACCTTTTTGACCCAACATGACTAGAGCTAATTTTTGCAGTTTAGATTTCTTGTAAATTCGTAACCTCAAAAGAGATACAAGCCCAAGTATGAACATTTTGAGGGTCCGCAAATATTAAATACTTTATATCTTGGAAACGGAGAAAAATTCTCAATTTTTTGTAATGATTTTTTCGATCGCCCCTATGAAGAGCTTTCTTTACCTGCTTAATTTTTTTGCAAATTCATAACCTCAAAATAAATCAAGTTAAAACATAAACATTTTGGGAGTCCGCAAAGTTTAAACACTCTAAAATCTCAAAAATAGAACAAAATTTGAAATTAGTCCTAACGACCTTTTTGACCCAACATGACTAGAGCTAATTTTTTCAGTTTAGATTTTTTGCAAATTCGTAACCTCAACAGAGATACAAGCCCAAGTATGAACATTTTGAGGGTCCGCAAATCTTAAATGCTTTATATCTTGAAAATGGAGAAAAAGTCCCAATTTTTCGTAATGACTTTTTCGATCGCCCCTGTCAAGAGCTTACCTTAGCTGCTTAATTTTTTTTGCAAATTCATAAGCTCAAAATAAATACAAGCCAAAATATAAACATTTTGGGAGTCCGCAAAGTTTAAGCACTCTAAATCTCAAAAATGGAACAAAATTTGAAATTAGTCCTAATGACCTTTTTGACCGAACTTGACTAGAGCTATTTTTTGTAGTTTAGATTTTTTGCAAATTCATAACCCCAAAAGAGATACAAGCCAAAATGCGAACACTTCGCGGGTTCGCCAAGCTTAAACACTCTGAATCTCAAAAATGGAGTTAAATTTGAAACTAGTCGTTAGGACCTTTTTGACTGCCAACGACAAGAGCTATTTTTTGCAGTTTATAGTTTTTGCAAGTTTCTAACCTCAAAAGAGATACAGGCCAAAATATGAACTTTTTTTGGACCTCGCATAACTTAAACGCTCTGTATCTTGAAAACGGAGCGAAATTTGCAATTAGTCAAAATGACCTCCGCTGATTCACATTTATTGCACCACTAACCTCAAAAGACTGAAGCAAATGTATGAACATTTCGGGGTTCTGAAAGCTCAGCCACTCGAAAATGGCTTCTTTGAAGAGATAGAAGCAAACGTTATTTTCATAATAACATAATCAGCAGATAAGTTTTGACCAACGCTGGTACGGTTTCGTCTGTGGATTGTAAAACATAGTCATGCTCTGAGCGCGGCCAGATCACCGTTCAATAGCAGTTAATTTTGCAAAAGAGACCGTCGCAATCCGCACTTACTGATTGAAGGGACCAAAAGATGTTTAGTTGCAGAGCAATTGAATTTAAAGTTAAGTAATGCGAAAGAAAGAAGCATAAATCGAGCCGTGGCCGTATCATCAGCCCATGTAAACGGGTTTACATGGGCATGCGAACGGTTATGGTACGTCCTTATAAGAGCGGACGTTTATATGTTGTTCGCGATATTTATAGTTGCGGAAAGTAGACCGGAGCAAATATTTAATAATCTTCCGTAATAATTCATCTTCTAATGTCTCCTCTTGGAGCCGGGGCCGAACCATAAACCGTGCACCGCAGTGTCGTGAACGTGGTACCCACCTAGAGGCCGAACACAATATTAGTTGGTACGCAGTACCTCTTTTACATGTCGAACATGAATGCTTCGTTCATGTCGATGATTCGGAACTTGTCAGGAAGAAGGCAGGCAGGCGTACCGAGGGAGTACTACACATACAACCAAACAATACATATAGAACCTATTGATTTTGAGACGCGGTACTTACCAAGTCATTCAAGTCACTTATGTCTCAAGCATATGGCTCGCGGATTCGTATGCAAATCGACGAACAAAACAGTCTTGTATATATGAGGACGATGACAAGGAAGATTTTCTTATGGGATGCTTCGTTTAGTATCGGAGATGAACAATACTTCGACCTGTCGTATTCACCAGAAAGGAACCAGCCAGCGAGTGGTTGGTTATCTGATATGCTTGAGGTGCCACAGATGGGCTGGATTAATGGTGATTTGCCACTCCTTTTGCCTCTTCTATGTGCCAGTTATCAATGGTTGATTTTGGAACTTGTTTTGTATTTCAAAGGCCGAAAATTCACCCAAAGCCTGTCTGGAGAAGTTAATCGAAAAACAGTAGTAGGCCTGGGTAACTCAGAGATTTTTTAGGGTTTCCAAATTTTAATAAAATTTTTAAGGCTTTTAGAGTGAAGTCTCT
>NW_026017442.1:0-2306 GCF_020466585.1 Dendroctonus ponderosae
TAGTCTGACAAAGTTAAACATCTTGTTCCAGACTCGAATGGCGTTAATATACGATGCAGTGAGTGTCTTCATCACTGCGTTCCGGGATTTATCGCAGAAAGAGCAGCTGCAAATCAAACCTCTGGACTGCGATCGCTCTGAAGTCACTGAATATGGCACGAAAATGTACGAAGTCATCAAAAAGGTAAACTTACTGGGTACAGATCTTGCGATGTGCATGATATAATGAGAACATTTTAGCCCTCCAAGCAAAGCAAGCCTTTGCTGTCCGGATATTTAACTGGTCCGGTACTGTTTGACCAGCACGGTCAGAGGAGGAACTTAATCCTCCAGATTGTGGAAAGATCGAAACCGGTCGATGGAGCCTTCCGGTTAACTGGCTACTGGAATTCGGCGCTTCCCAAAAATATCAGTTACACAGTGACATCAGCTCAACGTGAGAAGGAGCTGCAGAAGGAAATCCAGACCAAAAATTTCAAAGTGGTGTCCAAGTAAGTGCCTTTGGTGGCGAAATCATTTCCCCACCAATTTGATTGACAGAAATCTCGATCAAAAACACCAAAAAACTGATGAAAACACACACAAAATAATCGATGACCAACCACGAAATTTCCCGGATTTTCACCGGAGTGAAATGCGTCTGGATTTGCGAGCGTTTTACTCCTTGCTTCCAGTTCTTGTAGCCCAAAGCTTTTTCGATTAAGAGCCCACTGAGGCCGCTCTGCTGCAGCCGCATGATTCCCTCGTTAATCTCAGCCAGCAGCGGATGGTTTTTGCTCAAAAACAAATTGTAGGGAACTCGTTTGATTATCTGCACCAGCTTGAAAGTGGCAGCGTTTTCCTGCGTATAAACCTTAGCTAGAAGATACTTGAAGATCAGTTCTCGTAGAATATGGTTCTGATTGGGGTCCATCCCTTCTACATCTGTCTCGTTTCGCCAGTATTTCCGCAGCTGATTTTTATCAATGGTTTTGAAGGTGGTTTCAATCAGGTCCTCCAAGATGAAAGATTCCACGGTAATTTTCATGTTCCTCGCCAGAATATCATCGACATTCCTCGCTTGGCAGGCGGTTACATAGCAAACCAGCATGTGGTAAATGGTGCCTTGCATCAAGCCTTCCATAAGCAGCACTAGGGAAAGCAGTGGAAATATCACGAAAAATTTCGTTTTGTACTGGTCTCGGACAATGGATTGAAAACTCGCTTTGAATGGGGAGCGCAGCACAGTTATCCCGATGATGCAGAGCGCAAGAAAAACCCCGAAAATGGCCAGTGCAAGCTCAGGACGAATTTGGACTAGGCCGACGAATCTGGGGCAATTCGCTGTGGGCACAACTAAAGCGCTTCCATCCTCCATATGGGAAACAGATAAATCGAAAGCCTGTAAATCATCCACGCATGGATTCGTCCCAATCACCACATCACACGTGTGGTTGATTAGGTGATCAAAAATTCCCTTTGAGTGATTTCCTGGCTTGCATCGATAAGTCCTTGGGCCATGGTATTTTAGGTAGCTGATGTTCACTCCCAGATAAACCGCCGTCATGTTCAAAATTGAGCTTTCAACGTCTGGAAAGCAACCTTTTTGGCCCACTATTTTATGTGTAAAACTCAACAGTACCTGTGTATGGCTGGTACTCATAATAACAAACTTTCAGTGTTCCAGATGCATTTTTCTTGGGCAACATGGTTCGACTTCTTCGTCAGTTCTAATGCTGTAATGACGGCAAGTTCATGCTTGCATTACTAAAGGACACTTAATGCGTTTCCAATTGATATCCCTAATTAATGGCTTCATTAGCGGTCGTTATGCGGTACTTATTGCCTGTTTATTCAAGGGCTCGGGGGCCATTAGTTGGTCGTTACAGATTGTTCACAATTTGCGGGTTTTATTACGCGTTTGCAAGCAAGTTTGTTTGGATAGCAGGTTTGACACTGGAATAAAAACTCCTTTTATTCTCAAAAAATGCCAAGCTTTGAAGCCTTTATTCGGATTTGCCTCAAGCTCTGAGAAAGCTTTAGATTTTCGTTTGTTTCATCAAATTGTAGAGATTGAGGATTTTTTCGTTGGTTGAAAAGATTTGCTCGCTTTTGGATGAAATTTAGGAAAAAGTCTTGAATGATTGATATGAGAATGACCCGAATGAAAAGTTGAAAAGGTGGCAATTTTTTAGAGTAAAATGAGTTTTTATTCCCGTTGCAAACTCGATATACAAACAAAGTTATTTGCTTGCTTTTTACACGTTTTCCTTTTATCAAGTTGCACAGTTTCAGTTAAGGGCGGATCCAAGGGGGGGAAGGGGGGG
>NW_026017443.1:0-2472 GCF_020466585.1 Dendroctonus ponderosae
TGTTCGTGAGTTCTTATGTAGGTTTTCTGATTTATTCTCGTATTATTTATATACGATTTGTTTAAAGAGTGTTGTTCAGTGTCTATATAATTTAAAATGCTTGTTACTTCATATTACATGTTTTCAAATGTTAGCACATATAAACATCATTTTTACTTTAGTATTGAAGAATGTCACGTTTTAAATATACAATTCCCTTCTCAACTCACACTGAGCAGAACATGGGTATAGTTTGGAATCCTTCACGAACTTTCATTATTAGAAATATTCTTATTACCATGTTCTAATTTAAAAGTTAAATGACTTTAGGTGGGTTTGGGTAAGCCGAGTAACGAATCCTGATAAGACGATAATAAAACAATTAGAATAACTTACGAGTAATTTCTATATTATGTGTTTTCCAGACCGCTTACCATCCCACTCATAAAATAACAATAAAAGAAATATAAATGTATTTTTATCACACCTGGTATACAGGTAATGGTGCGTAATTTATTAATAAAAACACCATAAAAATAATTTAATTTCTTAATTGATTAATTATGATAAATTTCCATAGTATATACTTTATTCAAAGCAGGATGCCTTATTACAAACCGCATGCGATACATATTAATTTCTTATTAAATAAATAACGCTGCCAGCAATTTGCATATTATTTTCATAAAGGTAGGCAATTCTTCAATGGAATATTTAAAATTCAGTGGGACGTTGTATGCAATTTTATGTCGTATGCAGCTACCGGTTAATATCCATCAAGATTAGAGAATGATATCGGCAAAGCTGTATGTTAAATTAATAGCTTCGAGAAGATTTTCTGATCGGCGTCGAATAAGAAATCGAAAATAGCTGGATACCAGTTGACAGGCCTTTCTTAATCATGTACTTGGGTTACCAGTTATCGTTAATTAATCGGAATTGAAGAAGGCCCGTCGAAGTGTCCGTGTTAATTTTTCAGTCAACTAGGTTTATACTTGGTCGCTTCAATCAGACAGTTCGAACATGTTCATTACCTAAAACCTCAGATATTACAAATCATATAATAGTGTTTGGTACAAAAATGAAGCTTCGTATTTTGTGTGTTATCCAGAGTTTCAAATGTCCCACATAAAACTACGCATAGCTTCTTTAGGAACGATTTTTGAATAATAGCAATAATAAGTAATAAAACCCCTAAAACAGGCAGCTGAATTGAGATTTCGGTTCGACTTTCGGTGATAACATTCATCCCTTATTTGCAACCCCTACGCATGTCCGAACTTTTAAGCCATGATGTTGCGGAGCATCATCTTCTTTTGATTGGCACTTTTTATATTATTTCTCTAAGAAATAACTACTAGCTCAGATATTAACCATTATGGTCTTATTCCAGGGTAACTGGTAAATATTTAAAATAAATGTACTTAAGAAAAATATTGCAGACAACTGCATTTGAACCACTTTTTATCTTTCTGAGCTGTTTGTCGGATTTTTACAAGAAACGTCTTTAATTAATGCTAAATTATCGCTGTGTGAAAACCGCAGCCTTTCATTTAGTTTCTCCATATTAAAAAATATTACTAGTGATACAATTCCAAAATGCACAAAAACTCACGGTTGAGTTAAAAACGTTGGGATTATATATTCCTATCTTTCCTAGGTTTCAGTCAAAGTGTAAAGTAAAATTTTTTGAAACATTGTTTATTTCATTCCGTTTCGGCGAGACAACAGCGTCATCATCAGATATAAAATTTTACACAAACTACAAACACCAATTCACAATTAAAACATGTTGTATAAAATTCATAATTTACAAAGTGTTAAAACATTCATTAGTTTTTGAGGGAAAAAAATTTTTCTTCCTTCTGGGAGAGCAAAACATCGGAAAAAATTACCTCATGATTGGTAAAAATTAACGTCCCTTTAAGTCTTTGCCTTCTTGAAAAGCTTGAGTTTGTCTGAATTATTTTCTACATTTACGAGAGTGGTATGCATGTATGTATATAAGCAGAAATAGTTTTAATTTTTCACTAGTGTACCGGGTGTTCCATACTTATGGCTTTATTAGGGTTTGGTAAATGTTGCTAAGGTTGTCGGTATCTGATCTGAAATTTACAGCTTTTGCATGTTTTTTTATTTGTATCATTTCTTGGATTCTTCTTTTATGATAATTTGTTTCCCTAATTAATATATCTGCGTTGTCAAAATCAAAATTATGTAACATTTGGTGTGCATGTTGTGTTAATGCTGTTGTATTTTCACTAGTATTTCTCAGGCTGTATTTATGTTCGTACATATAAGCGCTATGTAGATGATTGCCTTATGTGTTTACTCAAAGATAAAGTTCAATATTCCATAGATAAATTTAACAATTTTCACGACACTATAAAATTTACAATAGAAAAGCATAAAAATCAATCAATACATTTTTTAAACATGACAGTAAATTATGATAATTCAGGTGAAATAAAAACAAATTGGTATACAAAAGAA
>NW_026017444.1:0-2458 GCF_020466585.1 Dendroctonus ponderosae
TCGTCCATCAATTTGCAGAAAAATGTATTACAAACTTTTGAAAATCATCTTCAAACGACCGGGTATTTATCATTGCAAATGAGATTGCACATTGCCGCGCACTGTTAAACATTGTTTTAAGAACTAACAATCGATGTCGTGCAACAAAATTGTGCCTAAGATCCACTACAATAAAGTTTTTGAAAAATTGTTGGACCCATTTTAAATCGCCTGATTGATTGTGGGCGCAAATTCGTATCAAGAAAAGATGAAATTAAATTAAATCGTTTCGATAGAATCCCGGTACCAATTCCCTATCTCTTACTCTCCGTCTGTAGTCCAGATGATGTCCATTTGCATTGTATTGCATGATTCAAAGTTCCGAACTGGTAAAATATTACTACCTACATGTTTAGTGATTTTCATCGGAGACAATTGTTAAACCAGATGTTGAGCGGATATTTTCTAAAGAAGGCAGGGTCAATTTATGAAAAACGCTCAAGATTAAGGGCAAATAAAGTGTCACAACTATTATTAATAACTTTTAATGCAATAATATGTTCGATTATTTGTTATTTTATTTTGTAACAACAAATTATCGATATTTAGATATCTATTTTGTAATCTTTCATATTTAACATAAAATGATAAACATCATTACTGTTTTGCAATAATATAGAATAAATATGTTTTGAATTTAATTGCAAAAATATTTGAGTTTACCTCGATTATTTCAGAAAACATGGGTTCCGTTCATTCTCGATGTTAAGACGATACGAATCTCCCTTCAGCTTATAGTTGCAAAATATGTAAAACGAATTTATTAGAGCATATTTTCAATTCTCTATATTATTTCTATGATTAATTGTGTTTACCACGCATCAAAATTGATTTTTTTCCTTCATATACCCTTTGATTCCTTTATGATTAAATCTTCTCAATTTAGTTTAATTTTTTTAGCCTTGGATTAGTTGAGTTTTTTCTTTTTTTGAACATACGCGCGATGGCTTACATTATGTATACATATAGTGTGTCAAGTGTATCCTGTCTCTATAGCTCTTCCTCGTTTTACCGTCTATTTTAAACAGATAGAACGTCTTCCAATCACCAAAATTAATTGAGTTTTTAGTCCTATTCAGATACAAGTTGTAGCAGACGCTGATGAACAACATACACAAGAGCAGTCACAAAAACATGCTACAATGCGAAAAGTATTAAGTAATGCCGAACGACAAAAACGATTTCGTGCTAAAAAAGGAGCATTAAGTAATAGATCAACTCAAAGTAGCTTTCATCAACTGAACGTCAAAGGTTATACAAAGCAAATAAGAAATTACGACAAAAAAATACAGAAACTCAAGAAGAAGAGTTTACACGAAGCCAAGAAGAGCAATATGTACATCTCGTTAAAGAATGTTAAATGTTGCAAATAAAAAAGGCTCTACTCAAGCGGAGGTTACTCTGAGACACTTTTCAATATAAAAATGAGTCAGAATGTCCTTCAACAGTGCCTGAAAGGCTCTTGATGACAGACGAAAGACGAATCCAAGATTTGTCTGGCGTCCCTTTTCCAACCAAATGTTATGAGTAGAAGCAAGGGGTTAATTCAAATGCAACCTAAGCATGCAAGACATCCGCTAAGGGTTTCAATTAGGGACGTATGTAGATGTGAAACCGCCCACAGCGATAGCATGTAATAATCTAACGGGATCTATGTAAAACATGGCGATAGTATCAATTTACACGGTCCCTCGGATATTTATGGGCGACATGTTTGGGATAGCAGATGTTGATTCGGGTTATAAAGCGGTTAAATATGCGCTTACCGCTTGCTGCCATGTTGTATAGGCTCTGATGCTGCCCTTTCTTCCTGTAGAGCCGAATCACGAAGAACGACAGCAGGCAGACGAGGAAGATCGCGACCGTTAGGCCGATGTAGAGCAGCGTGTCGCTTTGTGTGCTCTGGATATTTGCTGGAAATAAACCGAAAAATTACTGGTAAGCAACGAAGCGAGGCGAACTGGCTTTATTTGATTTCAGTTTGCGGGAATTTTTTGGGGGCCCGCGGGCGGTTTGTTCTCCTGCGGGAATTGTCGGTGGAAATTCCGATATTTTTGCGGTTTTGCCCAGGTTGTGTGTACCAAGTTCATTGTGGGAAATCCGATAAATAAACAGGATTGTTACCGAGCTGGTGGCGAAACGTCAGCATAATCCGGTTTCGGGGTCAGAATGTTCGCCAGTTTTCCGCGTTTCAAACAGCCGGAAAACAAAGGCGACTCGCCATCGCGGTGCACAAAATATGGCGGCAATAATTTTCACTGGCTCTTATTTTCTCGCTTCCTTTCACTAATGCCCGTCTTCATTTCGTTTTGTGAAAGGATCAGTTTTGTGTCATCATTAGGAACGTCGCCCCCCCGGACTACGAGCTATGAATAATGCACCTTGCAATTTGCTTGAAAAGGGTCACAGTGCAACGTTA
>NW_026017445.1:0-2206 GCF_020466585.1 Dendroctonus ponderosae
CCCCCCTGATTTTAAAGCTGGATCCGCCCCTGATTGGGTCAATATTGGGAACAGCAACTTCAAATAACTTTGTTAAAATGTACGCTCCAGTGAATTTAATTTTATTATTTTTCCTAGAATATACAGGGTGTTTAGATGGTAATGACGAAAATTAGCGGGTCCGAAGGGCAATTTTTTCGAGACCTGCGTGCAAAGGTAGTGTTGAGCTAATATAATATATATTTCTTAATCTCTAACTTAGGCTAGTTTTTAAATTATATTTTTCCTTCGAAGGCGTGTAAGAATTTTCTAGACTTTCTTTGATTGATTTACATTATCTTTTAATGTTATCGGGTCTTTTGTTTCCACTGTGTAGAAATTTGCACTCGCTACTCGGGGTGTTTTTTGTGGGTGTGAAAGAATTTTCAAGACTTTGTTGGCAGGCTCAATATAAACCATTACGGAAAATCACTCGACACTTCAATTTGAGTTGCATTTTCTCCGAAAGTTACTATGTCGATTAGAAATTTAAAGTCGCTGCTTAAGTTGGTTTGAGAGTTACGATTTTTTCTTTGTGGAGGTGCAGACACTTTTCTTTGCAGGCCTGAATATAAGCAATTACGAAAAAGTCCGTCACAAAGTTACTGTATTTTACGATTCGCAGGTGAAATTTGAAGTTTCTGCTCATAATGATTAGGATGGTTTTTGTGAGCGTTTAGAATTTTTTTAAATTTTTGCTGCTGCTTACAAAAGATTGTAAAAAATGAAGAAATGCTCCGATTTGAGTCAAATTTTCATTAAGTCATAACATTTTTTGATTCCACTGTGAAGAAATTTGAACTCGTTGCGTATGGTGTTTTGCGAGTTATACATTTTTCTTTATGAGCGTGCAAGAATTTAAATAATAGTTTAAAAGTCGAAAAACAGTAAAAGGTTTCTTCAACCAATCGATTGCTTCCTTCAAACTTCTTCATCTTCAACTTCTCGAAACCTCTGTTTTCTGCGTAAAACACATTATTTTCGAGAAAAAATTAAACTAGTATTAATGCTGGTCTTCGAATCCGCACAGTAACAGCTATTTTAATTCGAGCATTGAAATTGAAGCAAATTAAAATTAATTTACATAATTTGCATCCGTTTATATCAAACTCATTAATCAGTCGTCAATAATTTCAAAGTTCGAATTAACAATCTGTTGATTCTAAGACGTGCAATAATACGATTTAATTTTTTTTCTCGAGAAGGGGGCTTTGTCGGAAGAAAACTCAAGAGAGTTTTTCGTCTTGGAATGGAACAAGCAATAAAAACGATATATACAAAAAATTGTTTTTTGCTAAGTCAGTAGGGCATCATTTTTATCTTCAAAAATACTGAATGTCATGTCGGTACGGTGGCGCTCATACCAATGGTACCGATAGAAATATGTCTACTTAAAGGCTATTGAGATCTGCAAAATCCTCCTAAATCAATCAACCATCATAAATTATCTCAAGCAGTTTCAAGATATATTAACGCATTTTTAGGCTGGCTTATGGAACTTAAACACCATGTATTTCTGTAAGGATGTCTATTTGATTCACCAACAATACATTGAACACATAACTTAAAAAATCTATTAGTAACATTTTAATCCAGCTTTTCAAACTTTTCTCATTCCCATGCTTTGCGTATTTGCATATTACTGACCTAGTCGCTAATTTCTCAGATACTTCTGGAAACTTTGTCTTTAATCTTCCACAGCGACTTCCATTTATCATGTTAACGTAAAATACCATGTCAGGATTCCAATTTAACTTTTCTCTGGCAAGCTTTCAAGATTTAACGATTTTTGCTTGGACGTTTCAACCGTTTTCTTTTACTAGCCTCAACTTGCGAGGCAATCCGAATTACCAACCAGATATTTCAGGATAGGCGACCTGAATTTAAAACAGTAGGCTTTTTCTTCCAGGAGAAACAGCGACCGACAATATTTTTCTTTTTCTTTACAAGGCATAAAAAATCCTCGAGATATTGTCTTCATTAGCTTTAGCACGATTCGCTCAAGAATTACTGAAACTATTTATTTGGAGGTATAATTAAAGGACGGAAAAACCTACAGAAAAATCAATTGCTTGAAGAAGTTCTAGTGATAAATCGTTGTTTGCGGTCAATTGTTTTGTTCGAGAGCCAATAATGTTCTTTAAACCGAATTTATGGTTGTAAGAGATCAGCTTTGAGCTTCATCAGT
>NW_026017446.1:0-2190 GCF_020466585.1 Dendroctonus ponderosae
AACGCTTATTTGTACATCATTCTAGACAGAAATAAATGGCCTTTTTAGAAAGTGATCCATGGAAGGGGAAATGTTGGCAGTTTTCTCAAAAAAGGCTTTGAATTCAAGAAGTTTTAGATTTGCGTGGTTTTTTTTAGTTGCAAATCCACTTGAACATGACGCTGCTTTTTTCGAAGTTTCTCAAGAACCATTCGAGTTACAGAATTCGTTTTGGCATCGTTGGATAGAAAATCTGACAGTCTGACAACTGTCAACTGTCACTCGAGAACGAGTAATTTGACGTTTCGCAGCGCCACCATCGGTAGGTAAACTCGCAAAAACACAGTTCAATTTTAGTGCAGTATCTTTGGTGAACGAGTCGCTCGATGCGAACTGCTCACATAAAACGATACTTAGACACTTTAGGGTAGAACTAAACAAAATAAGTCACAATGACATCTAATCAAAATAAGTGTCAAATTTGACTAGTTAAAGTGTAGTTATAATTTAGCCGCCAGTGGGCGTTTGATGATCGGGAACGCCATATTCACACATAGTCATAGTGAAATGGTCAGGGCCTGTGGCCGTGAGATTGTGCCATACACTGCAATAAAATTGAACAGATTTGCTCAGAAAACCATCTAGGAGAGCTTGAGCCGTTCTGAGCCACTAACCTTTTCAGGATGAGGTCCTTAGCCGAAAGATCCCATAACGGGCTGCTTTCGTCGATTTTATGAATGACCTCGACCGGCCAAATTAGTATGCCGGGCTTTTCCAGCTTGAGCGCCCTGAGTGATAGTTCCCCGGCCCTTTCTTCAGCCAAATAGGCGACGATGTTCGTATGGCATTCGTATCGCATGTCGTAATCCCTTACCCGGAATATTAAGCATAATTCCCCGTCCCTTTGACAAATCTGTAATGCGAAAGGTAGCGTAATAAGATGAAAGATGCGGCTCAGATGTAAATTAGGAGATTGGATGGCTCTTAGAAGCCATCCAGACAGGGGCGCGCTGCTAAGGTTCATTAACATGCATTTTTTTCGGGTGATTTGGATCTCTCGAAACCTCACCACTGCTTGTTTGCTGAAGCATACCATCGAGTGGCGGTTCTTGGTCGGGCTGACCATCTTCAGGAACACAATGCAAATGAGGCTGCCGCCCACAGCCGCCCCCACCACCAACTGGACGACCAATCCAATGATCGCTTCTGGACAATATTCGTTGATGTATCTGCCTCCATAGCCCACGGTGGTTTGCGTCTCGATGCTAAACAGCAGATATCCGGAGAAACTTTCGATTCCTGTTGAAAATATTTTTCAACATTTTTTTTAATTATTTTGTGTACTGCAGGATGGTTGTTAAAGGGTGAAAGCGAATCAGACAGCAAGAATTGTCGTTTTTGGGCGCCGTTTTGTGACAATCGCGTCGATTTGACGTGATGAATTTGGTCCTTTGGACCGCAGATTTTGACGTAGGTACTTATCGTGGCTGGCTGAGTTACCGAGCGCACTCGACTGTCGCCGAACCAGTTTGTTGTTAAATGCGCAGTTGCATAATTTTTTTTCGCAATTTTTTGTGAAAACCCGCATATTATCCTTCCAAGGGAGGCTTTCCTCACTGATTTGCCGAATTTGCCGACCGGGCGCCGTGTTTACAGCCCAAAAATCGCGATTTTTTCACCCGCCTGACGTTTACTGTCAGCCACTTAGGAGCTTTTGACGTTTGGTTCAGAACGTCAATCGTTTTCCATACGAACAGAAAATGACAGAACTGCTGACCACTTCCAGTTCTACCAACCGTTTATGCCTAGAAGCACTTTTGACGAAAAGTCGGGATTTTCAAATACCTTCCAAGCAGCTTTCGCTCGTTCCATTGGAGGCGTCCACGTTTTCAATGGAAATGATGGCCCAAAAGCCAGCAAACATCAGCCAGGTGAGAACGAAGGCGGCGGAGAGAACCAACAAAATCCATATCCAGGAGCTCTCGATCAGCGTGTTGGACAGATCAAGGAGGAAGCGAAAGGAGCGCTCAGTGGAGCTCTTCTGGTGGATGCTCGACTTGCCGCTTTTCCGCACCAAACGCCGCACAAGCTTGAACTTGTGCCGATGACTGTAGCTTTGCACACTGCAAATAAAGCACTCAAAACAGGTGAAATGCTTTAAAATGTCTAGACTATCTAGTCTGAATAATCTTACACTTTACCCCAACAAAG
>NW_026017447.1:0-2435 GCF_020466585.1 Dendroctonus ponderosae
TATCTGTGAAACTAAAGAACATTATGTACTTCGTAAGCATAATTAGATATTTCCTTATGCTTAGCTGCGAAATAGAATATCATGAATTTGTGAAGTTTGCTAAATAGGATATCATAACTTGGCTCCTCTGCTATTGATGGTCACAAATCTCGGGCGCATGGTACGATGTATTTTGGTGAAACTTGCTGTGAATTTGTTCCTATGTAAGACTCACATTTTGATGAAACAATCGAGTTCAGTCGTTTTAGACAAGTGGTAAATTCTTGAGTGTCGTGGTACAAAAACAACCAGAACTTTTTATTTGGTGGATGAAATCAACTCATTTTTTTTTGGTTGATGCACTAAGAATTTGTTCACAATTTTGTGCTCTTTGTAAACCCTTGTAGCATTCATAGTTTCTATCTGGCGTGAGGGTCGTCTGGAAGAACGCATAAAGCAAATTTCTAAAAAAAAAATTTAATATCAAAAAAAGAGAACGAAATTTACCAGATTTGCTTGTAAAATGACGTCACGCGAAAATGTTACTGTGACGTAGAGTGGCTATCCTACGCTAGTTATATGCCCATAACCAGCAGAATGTACACTTGCATATTGCATAGGAGCAATCTAAGCGTCTTTAAGACATTAACATTTAAGGCATAATAAATATAATTTATATCAAGTACAAGTACTTTATGGTAATAGCTTCCTTGTAATCTGACCATGTAAGAGCTTGTTTGACTGGATATTCCGGCTTCTGAATTTAAATTTCTAAACAATTGATTATGGCGTACACTTTAATATAATGTGCACGAAAAGGTATAGGTTTTTTAGACGTTTTTTAACTTTATTAGGTGGCATCCAGACTATTAAAGTCTTTAACATCTCGTTAATTAATGGAAGGGATTTTGCACAAATTCTACTCGTTGTACTAGCGGAAAATTCAAAAACATCACCTAGTTCAGTAAAAGTTTTGTGAATTCGAATTTTTTAAGGAACTAGATAAATATTTACAAAACCCAATTTTGTAGTCTCTCTAAGTAGCTTAATTATAAATAAAGCTTTATTTACACCCAGGTATAATCTTGCATCTAAAGCGTCTAAAGCGTCATTTATAATGTTAAGTCTATTGCGTTTCAAAGCTACGGTTGGTACAGGAGCGTCACTACTTCGTTTTCTGTCTTTTTGCCACGCAAATTTATGTGGAACAACATCTTTTTTCATTCTTTTCTGAATTCCCATCATTTTCCACTTCTTTAAATTTTCCATGTCTTTTTCAAGCTGTGAAATACATTAAACAAAACTGCACATAATGAAGCAAAAGTGAAACCTAAATCTAACGAACACACAGGGTTTAGAACCCTATAAATTATATTGCTTTTATGCGAACTTACATCGAAATGATCCTCACAGGCATAAATGTTACTTTTTGCAGAAAGATCGGTGCAGTTTCACCGCGCTGCTTTCAACCACAATTTCCGTTCCTTTTCGTTCAATGGTACTTTACAAATGTTTTTCCTGATGTAGACGTAGTGGTACTTGTACACTGTGGCACCATATAGTACTTATAAACCCTTTTAATTTCAATAATTGAGAAACAAGCAAACCAAGACACAATATTCACATTAGAGCATGGAAACACGTATAAGCGATGAATGTGGCGGAGCAGAATCATGCTTCGGGGCGCCACATTACGATCAGCCAAAACTCGTCGTTTCGGCTTTGCGTAAGTTTAATCTTTCACTGCTGATAGATTTGTTACGGCTATACAGAATGTGACAAAAAATTGTAGGGCTCTTATTTGTTCGTCAATAATCAATTTTATGAAATAAAAAAAATGTGCAAGGACCCCATTATTGATAGAAAAAAGTTTAAGAACATATAGTTCTCTTGTTACGTGGTTTAATAGTTTTGACCTATATGCCCATTTGCATTGAAGACAAAACTAACTGTTAATTATTTAAAGACTGGTCTAGTTAGTAGATTAGTTTATTATTTAAAAATGTTTCAATTACCTAATTCATATATAAACTTGGTAAGATGGGTTAAGCCACATCTAATATGAGCGAGATTTTGAATTTGGTGATAAAGAGCATAAAGTTATAAAAATACTGTAATAATGTTTGTAAATATACTTGAGCAGTAGCGATTTATTCTAATCTAGTCACTAAATTGTAAACACGATCTACCGCAAGAATGTGGAGAACGTTTAACAGTGAACTGACAGCAATGTTGGAAAATCCGATGCCAATATGCAACAATTGGTGATGTCATTTCGTGTTCGGTATTACTTATCTTCATACTTATGGTTGCTAATCTACATAATATATATTTTTTTTAGCCATAATAAATCAAGAATCCAATTGGTTTTTACAAGAGGTACTTTTAATAATGTCGGATATGAATGTAATGTTTCGCAAACAAAATCATTTCTATACAGACATTTAAAATTCTGA
>NW_026017448.1:0-2416 GCF_020466585.1 Dendroctonus ponderosae
TTATTAGGTTGGTGGAAATTGCAATGCTGCCGGATCGACCGCAGATTTTTTAATGTCACATTGCGTTCGGTTGTTGCATGCGAGACCGCATTGAGATAATTGAACACTGCTTTGCGAATGTATGGCGGGTATGGCAACAACGCTCGACCGACGAGTGATGACGTGCGACCAAAGTTATAACGTACAGACTAGGTATTTCATCGAATTACGCTCGGACATGACGTCACTGCCAAACAGCTTGGTGCAGACTATTTACCTGCTGGTGTTGATGATGATGCCGCGTTCCCCATCGGCGTCCGGCTCGTTTTCTGCTAGTAAACCAATAGCCAATCGGATCACGTTGAATGTCCCGCAAAGATTCACCTGGGTGAACCGTTTGAGGAATAACTTAGTGCTTGAAGTTGTTCACTTACGTCGAGGATTTTCATAAAAATTTGCTTGCTATGCGGTTCCAATGTCTTGAAGTCGTAAATAGGCGCAGTCGAGAATACTGCCGCACAGTTTAACACTCCATTCAATTTGCCGAATTTCCTCTTGGTTGCGTCCATGGCGTTCAGAACGTCTTTTTCTGAAGTTACCTGAAGATCGAAACTCGCAGGCTCATGAGCGAGCAAATCGCTCCTACGCACTTACATCGACCTGTAAAAACAGAACTCGATCGTGGCCAAATTGAAAGTTTGCGTCTTGCAGCGGTCGCTGCAAGTCCAGGATAGTCAAGTGGGCCCCTTCTTGCAGCAGGACTTCGGCTGCCGCCCTGCCCATGCCTGAGGCGCCCCCAGTTATCAGGAAAACCGACCCCTAAGGTTCAAATTGTGAATGTATCCGAGTTTTGAGCAGAATTTGCTCATATTAGTTAGATACTTACCGAAATCAACATTCTTTGAGGGAATAATGGTTAAAAGTCTAATTTCGGCTCGCTTGCCGAGGTCTCGGTTTTATGTCCATATTTACACAGGCATGATTGTAATGTGTGGCTTTTGAAGTGTAAATAATTTAATTTCGTGCCACCAGCAGGAAATCAGGCTCGTAAGTGTACAGCGTGGCCCAAACTTTACTAGCCAGCGTGTTGAAGGTGAACACTTCATTTGTAAGGCGGGAGCGACTGGACAGTTGAAAAGTCGTCGAGTTTTACCCATAGTGATTTTTTCATTGAGACGGACTGCATGATGATTTTCCAGCAAACGACGAACTTTAACTTAAGCGTGACCAAAACGTTCATGTTGAGCGATTTTCAAATATTTTTATTCCCGACGACAATAATTTTTCTAATTTCATAGACAACAGAAGACTGAATTTTTTCTACATAACCCCCCCCCCCTGAATTTAAATCTGGATCCGCCCCTGTTTCAGGGAACTGCAAGCTTCGCAATCGAAGCCTCCATTGCCTGGATGTGGAATGTCTGAAAAACCATGTCTGAGAGGCAAAAATCGGGCGATAGAAGTGGCCAAGCAACTGCGATTGCTTAAGACAAGCGAAACTATGAACATGTGATATATTACTGTCTAAGGGGATTGATGTTAAAAAATCTTCAAACTCCTTGTCCTGTTATCGGCGGCGATGATGTCCAAGTTGGGGGTGACCAGCAGGCCGGACACCCACCCGAAGCCGCTTTTGCTGCCGAAGATCTTCACCAAAGTGCCATCGGGCTTGAACACTTGCACCTGCACACAAACCGGGAGTTACTCTGAAGCCTCCTGCGAGCGGGCGCGACTTACTCGAGCATTGCCAGCATCGCCAACCAGAATGAAGCCCAGCTGGTCGACAGCGACCACTTCAGCCGACCGGAACTGGCCGGGGTTTTTTCCGAACGAGCCGATTTCCTGCAGGAGCTCGCCATCCAGACTGTAGGTTTTCACCTGGAAAAGGCGCCATGGTTATCCAAGAGCAGCGGCAGCCGCATTAATCTACCCGGTTGTTTCCTGAATCGGCCACCACAATGTTCGAGCCATCCAGAGCCACGCTGGTGGGGAAGTTCAGCTGGGTGATCCCGTTGTGGGCCCCAATAACGCCCAGTTTGTTGCCAGAGTCCGGATCGATGAGCAGCACGCGGTCGTTGCCAGTGTCGCAAATGATCAGCTCGTCGTTGGGCCCCATTGCTTTGAGAGGAAATTTTATTTAAACTGGACGTGTTGAAGGCCCTTTTGCTGGCTGACCTATTCCGTCCGGGCTGCGCAGCTTCAGGCTGGAAAAGCTCCTCAAGTAGGCGCCCTGGCTGGAAAAGACGTGGATGCAGTGCTTCCACTTGTCCGAGACGAAAACCTGCTGGCGCGCAGCGCTGAATGCTAATCCAGCTGGACAGAGCATGTCTGGATGCGTGAGCCTGCATGTAAAATTGGGAATACATCCCATCCGCGGATATTAGGGCGTGGATTGTGTGTGGATTTTGATTTATTTTCCTTCCTGGGTGGCAGTCAA
>NW_026017449.1:0-2412 GCF_020466585.1 Dendroctonus ponderosae
GAATAAAAACATCGGATATTTGATACTAGATAGAAACATTTTCTGCGAACTCTTTGATAGTGCCGATACAAACGATACCGCGGCATAGAGGCCCATTTCCAGCTGCACCGAAAAAAGCCTCTTTTGCAGTCAATTGACCGAAAAATGCGGCAACTATAAGTTGAATAAATTTAGTCGAATATTTAATGTCATAGCAGTAGTAAAATAAAATAATTTAAGTTTAAGTTAATCAATTTGAAATTTGGCAAACTGTCAGAACAGAACATCGATTTTGTCAAACATCGATGTTCTGTTTTCGATGTTTCCCTAACATATATTTGGAGTATATGTAATACTCCAAATATATGCCAAGGCTTAAAGTAGCAACAACGATACACATAAAAACTGATGGTGGAAAACACCGAAACGTATTTTAATTTATAATTAGACAATAAATGACTGAAGCCCAGGAATTGATTTTGATTTAAAATTATTAAAGTTAAGTTAATCAATTTGAAATTTGTATGCAACTGCAAACTCGATCAGAACATCGATGTTGTCAAACTGCCTTCGATGTTTCCCTAACATCGATATTACCTTTCGATGTCAACATCGATGGCTACCATCGATATTACCTTTCGATGTCTACCATCGATGTTATAGGGTCGATGTCTCATCCCTATGCCTAGAGATGGGAGAAAAACATCGATGTTTCGCAAACATCAATGTAATTCGTTCGATGTTCGATATTTTTATCATCGATATTGGAAATTTGGAACATCGATCAAACATCGATGTTAGATCTTGAAATAAAAACATCGGACATTTGATGTTCATACTAGATAGAAATATTTTCTGCGAACTCTTTGATAGTGCCGATACAAACGATACCGCGGCTTGGCGGCCCATTTTCAGCTACACCCGAAAAAAGCCTCTTTTTGCAGTCAGTTGGCCGAAAAACGTGGCAACTATAAGTTCAATAAATTTATTCGATTATTTACCAAAGCATCGTTTTAAACTGTCATGGTAGTAGTAAAATAAAAATATATATTTCAGTTTAAGGTAATCAATTTGAAATTTGTATGCAACGGCAAACTATCAGAACATCGATGTTTCCTTAACATCGATATTACCTTTCGATGTTATAGAATCTATGTCCCGTCCCTATGCCTAATAAGTCCCTAACTGCTCGGAAAAGTCCAGAAGCATCCACCAAATTGTCCAAAACCTTTCGGTAAGATGGCCGGACTTTGATGTTACTTCTCCCATTAATGGGTGGAGGAAGAAGGCAACGCCCAAGGATCAACAACTTTTAAATTTTACCGTCTAAATCCTGCTTCCAAACGCCCGCAATTAAATCGGTAGTTTAAACCCGCTAAGCGGGGGCTTAAACCGGGCTCACCTGTTACTAAGCTGGTAGTAGAGCGGGAATGTGGAACCATCGTGTTCAAGTTGGAGGAACCCTGAGCAGTCACCAAATCGCCCACAAAGGCGGACTTGGGGCGCATTCTGGGCAGGGAGGCGTTGGCGCAATGGTCGCTCAAAATAGACGCCTCGTGGTAACCGGAACTATCGCTGCTATTCCGGGAATGGCAGATAGTCAGTCCGTTGTCGATTGTTTTCTTGGTGGAAGAGGCCTCGGGCGCCTGGGGCGGCTTGGGCGCGGGCCGCCTTTTCCTTTGGGGCGGCTTCGGCCGCTCGGGGGGCGGCTGAACCACCGGTGGAGTCACCGATCGGGAGTCGTCGCTTTGAGTGGGCGAAATCGATCGATTGTCGCTGGATACCGAGCCGGAACCCATGCTCTAAGCAAACCAACACGCTTGAAAAAACATTCTCTTTGTGCACGTGGACACCTACCGATTTTCCCCGCTTGAAGATGAGATTGAAGACGCCGCCTCCGGCCTTGTTGTGCATCTGCTTGCGCTCTTCTTCTTTCCGCAGCACCATGATGTCGGCAGCGGAAAAGGCCTGGTTCAAGTTCGTGGTGCCTTTGGCCACCACGTAGATTTCGGTGATTTGGTAGTCGCTAAGTGTGAATTTCGGATCCAAAATCTGGTCCAGATTACCTGCAAAGTTGCGTAACTAATCACAAGGTTCACCTGACGCAAAGAGCACCTTAACAGGCAATCGCCTTTATCGCGATTCGCTACTACTACGCGGTAACTTGCCGAGAAGAACGAATAAAGTTGCCGAAAATGGGACTCGGCCTAGTCCACATAAGCCCGATGTGCGGCATTGTTGTTTGCCTGCCGAGATAAGCGGCACTGGATGCTTACAAATGATAATGATCGCAATTGTTGTCAATCAACCTGTTTACTTATTTAAGCAATTGCTCTTAATCAGGTGTGGAAACAAGTCGATGTCCCTGCAAAATGCCCCGGAACCATAAAACGTCTCAAGAACCATGAACAGAGCAAATAGCGCCATACACAC
>NW_026017450.1:0-2426 GCF_020466585.1 Dendroctonus ponderosae
ATTGAGTTGAGGTGCCTCAGGAAGTCTTCCAGTTCAGTCAGACCATGGCCCCAAACAACAAAAGTGTCATCAACATAGCGGAACCGAAAAACATTCCTAAATGTAATTTAACCGGCCGTGAAAGCCTTCGTAGTCTGTTAAGCTTTATTTGGCATATTTTTGCATATGATGTCAAAGTTTGCTAGGCAACCTCGAAAGCTTACGGCATAATGGTTGGCTTGGGCCATGACGTCGGCGATCTGCGCCCAGCGCAGCCGATCTTCTAGAGTGAGCTGGTAGGGAGGCGCGCCCACCACGGGCGTCTTGACAGTGTTGCCGGCTGTGGCCATGTAGCCGAACACCGGACTGCCCACGGCCGCCTTTTGCTCGCGGCTCCACTTCCGGCTGAAACCCCATTGGTCAAATGGCTGTCCCCGATGCCGATGATCCAATGCGCACTTACCTCCACATGACCAAGCACACCAGCGTAAGCCCTATGATGATGATGGCGGCAACACTGGCCCCGATGGCCACTCCTAGAACTTCGCCATCGAGCTCGCATTGGCTGCCGTAGTAGTTTCCAGTACAACTGCGGACATCCGAGCTTCGATAATCAGTTTTCTCCCCAGCTGGCTACTCACGTGCAAACTTCCAGTCCGTTCTGATACCGGCACTCGCCCCTGTTGTTGCAGTGGGCAGGGGAGCACTGCTCGCAGTGGCGCCCGGCTCTGTGCTTGTTGTCCGGCCAAGGGTCTCTGAAGCCCGCGCGACACTGGCACTTGAAGCTGCCGAAGGTGTTGATGCAGTCGGCCTGCAGGTGGCAGTCGTGCAGCTCTGGCGAAGAGCACTCGTCCAGATCTGAAACCCCCATTATACTCACTGAAGCCCTTCGGGGCTTCAGAGGGTCCCACCTTGGAGACTGGAAACGGATCCAGGCGGACTGTCCACCCAGAGCGCGCTGTTGCCCACGTTGTTGCTGCGCCTCTGGATCACGCCCAGCAGGTGCTTCTGGATGTCGCCCCTAACGGAGGGGCGGGCGGTGTCGGCGTTCTCCTCCAGCTGCAGCGTGACGTTGACAAACACCCCCGCCTGGCCCTGGGCGCGGTCTCCTTGGTAGATGTTGTTCACCGAGGCGCCCAGATACTCGTCACTGAAGGGCGTCATGGACATGGCGGACTCCAGCTGGAAATTGATTGATGAGCAGGCGAGTTGGGGGAGTTTAATCAACGGCGCACCGCCCGCTCCGCTTCGTAGGCGAGCTGCTCGTAGCTCTCGCTGCTCTTCTCCAGCAGCTCGTTGGCCCAGACGATGCGGCGCTCGTAGATCCGGTCCACCCGCAGCGACAGCAGGACCGACACGATTTTCCTGCAGGGGTCGCGATGCTTCCTGCGCGCCGTCCCTGGCCGACAATGGCAGGCGCTCACTCCGGACTCGGTGCGGCAGATCTCGTGCTGGGACACGTCGCAGGTTGAGTCATCGCCCACTATGCAAGTGTCAATCCTGGAAGCCCACCAGTTACATATACAATAATAATCATAATAGCGGTTGCTAGCTAGAAGTTTTGCACCTCTTCTGGAGATTTCGAGAACTATCTGGGTTAGCTGGAGGAAACTATATAAGCGACGAGGGGAACCAGACAGAGAGAGTGAAGTGACAGCAACGACCGGGTGCAGAAGAGATTTAACCCCGCGAGTCGGAAAAGCGAGTTTTCCATAATTTTGAAGTTAGTATGTTCCTGTTCCGTAGTTAACGCGATACCGAGTGGAATAAAAGTTGTAAGCTGAAGAAAGAGTTTGATACTCGGCCATCCACAGTACAATATAAAGGTTTTGTGCCCGGTTTCTCAACATTTGCCCTTATTGGTTCCATAACTATGCAGGGGATAAAGTTATAAGACCGATAAGATTTTATGGGCTACCGAACGGTGACAGACAAAGTCATATCGAGCTCATAACAATCCGTTGGATAAGTACCTTTTTAATTCGACCGACAGAGGGAACTGTTTGATAGCGTATGTTCCATTTTTGACTGGTAGTACGGAAGGTGCAAAATACCGGTAAAAAAGAACGGGGGGACCGTTTCAAGGGCATCGCCCGTCAGTTTTAAAAGGAAGATTTTATGTACAAAAGCTGACCCAAATTACGATCATCCTATTCAAGTACGTCGTTCTACCGCCCAACGAGAACTTCCTCAACTTCGTAGAACTCAGGGCTTGAGCTTATTACAAGCTCCTCCCTACGCGAAGAATCTGGGGAAAATTTGATTCAAACTCCACCCAACCTGAGGGTGGGAATCTGTCAATAAATAAGGGTAAAATCACAGGCCGTACTGTTTGTTCAAATTCGCATCAGCACAGCAATTATCAGTGATTTCGTGTTAGTGTAAAAATCAACATCAGGTGAGTTTCTCACAGAGTAGCCTTTTCAATATTTCTTATTGCTTTAACA
>NW_026017451.1:0-2423 GCF_020466585.1 Dendroctonus ponderosae
AGAGACTTCACTCTAAAAGCCTTAAAAATTTTATTAAAATTTGGAAACCCTAAAAAATCTCTGAGTTACCCAGGCCTACTACTGTTTTTCGATTAACTTCTCCAGACAGGCTTTGGGTGAATTTTCGGCCTTTGAAATACAAAACAAGTTCCAAAATCAACCATTGATAACTGGCACATAGAAGAGGCAAAAGGAGTGGCAAATCACCATTAATCCAGCCCATCTGTGGCACCTCAAGCATATCAGATAACCAACCACTCGCTGGCTGGTTCCTTTCTGGTGAATACGACAGGTCGAAGTATTGTTCATCTCCGATACTAAACGAAGCATCCCATAAGAAAATCTTCCTTGTCATCGTCCTCATATATACAAGACTGTTTTGTTCGTCGATTTGCATACGAATCCGCGAGCCATATGCTTGAGACATAAGTGACTTGAATGACTTGGTAAGTACCGCGTCTCAAAATCAATAGGTTCTATATGTATTGTTTGGTTGTATGTGTAGTACTCCCTCGGTACGCCTGCCTGCCTTCTTCCTGACAAGTTCCGAATCATCGACATGAACGAAGCATTCATGTTCGACATGTAAAAGAGGTACTGCGTACCAACTAATATTGTGTTCGGCCTCTAGGTGGGTACCACGTTCACGACACTGCGGTGCACGGTTTATGGTTCGGCCCCGGCTCCAAGAGGAGACATTAGAAGATGAATTATTACGGAAGATTATTAAATATTTGCTCCGGTCTACTTTCCGCAACTATAAATATCGCGAACAACATATAAACGTCCGCTCTTATAAGGACGTACCATAACCGTTCGCATGCCCATGTAAACCCGTTTACATGGGCTGATGATACGGCCACGGCTCGATTTATGCTTCTTTCTTTCGCATTACTTAACTTTAAATTCAATTGCTCTGCAACTAAACATCTTTTGGTCCCTTCAATCAGTAAGTGCGGATTGCGACGGTCTCTTTTGCAAAATTAACTGCTATTGAACGGTGATCTGGCCGCGCTCAGAGCATGACAATCCACAGACGAAACCGTACCAGCGTTGGTCAAAACTTATCTGCTGCATTACGAAGATAACGTTTGCTTCCATCTCTTCAAAGAAGCCATTTTCGAGTGGCTGAGCTTTCAGAACCCCGAAATGTTCATACATTTGCTTCAGCCTTTTGAGGTTAGTGGTGCAGTAAACTTGAATCAGCAGAGGTCAATTTGACTAATTGCAAATTTCGCTCCGTTTTCAATATACAGAGCGTTTAAGTTATGCGCAGTCCAAAAAAAGTTCATATTTTGGCCTCTTTTGAGGTTAGAAACTCATAAAGTCATAAAGGTCATAACAACTAATTTCAAATTTTACTCCATTTTTGAAATTTAGAGTGTTTAAACTTGGCGAACCCCCGAAGTGTTCGCATTTTGGCTTGTATCTCTTTTGAGGTTATGAATTTGCAAAAAATCTAAACTACAAAAAATAGCTCTAGTCATGTTCGGTCAAAAAGGTCATTAGGACTAATTTCAAATTTTGTTCCATTTTTGAGATTTAGACTGCTTAAACTTTGCGGACTCCCAAAATGTTTATGTTTTAACTTGATTTATTTTGAGGTTATGAATTTGCAAAAAAATTAAGCAGCTAAAGAAAGCTCTTCACAGGAGCGATCGAAAAAATCATTACAAAAAATTGGGAATTTTTCTCCATTTCCAAGATATAAAGTATTTAAGATTTGTGGACCCTCAAAATGTTCATACTTGGGCTTGTATCTCTGTTGAGGTTACGAATTTGCAAAAAATCTAAACTGCAAAAATTAGCTCTTGTCATGTTCGGTCAAAAAGGTCATTAGGACTACTTTCAAATTTTGTTCTATTTTTGAGATTTGGAGTGTTTAAACTTTGCGGACTCCCAAAATGTTTATGTTTTAGCTTGATTTATTTTGAGGTTATGAATTTGGAAAAAAATTAAGCAGCTAACGAAAGCTCTTGACAGGGGCGATCGACAAAATCATTACGAAAAATTGGGAATTTTTCTTCATTTCCAAGATATAAACTATTTAAGATTTGCGGACCCTCAAAATGTTCATACTTGGGCTTGTATCTCTGTTGAGGTTACGAATTTGCAAAAAATCTAAACTGCAAAAATTAGCTCTAGTCATGTTCGGTCAAAAAGATCATTAGGACTAATTTCAAATTTGTTCTATTTTTGACATTTTAGAGTGTTTACACTTTGCGGACTCCCAAAATGTTTGTTTTAACTTGATTTATTTTGAGATTATGAATTTGCAAAAAAATAAGCAGCTAAAGAAAGCTCTTAACAGGGGCGATCGAAAAAATCATTACAAAAAATTCAGAATTTTTCTCCATTTCCAAGATATAAAGTATTTAAGATTTGCGGACCCTCAAAATGTTCATACTTGGGCTTGTATCTCT
>NW_026017452.1:0-2417 GCF_020466585.1 Dendroctonus ponderosae
AAAATATGTTTCTCAGACCATTCAGTGGAAATGAACTTATCTTGCACATAATATCTATTAAAAACAGTAGTTTTCCAGGTCGTGACTTCTTTAATTCCAAACTCGAAAAAGAGTGTCATTTGTATTGAATTAAGCCTCTCATACACATCATAAACCAAATATTTCTGAAAGTCAGAGTTTAGCGAGATCAATAGTGGTACCAATTCACAAATCTGGGAGCAAAACTGAAATTAGTAATTATTGCCTAATAAGTTTTGCACACTTTGGATAGGTTGTTGTAAGTAGGTACCCCAAAGATAGACTTTATAATTTTTTAGTTTAGGCGGAAATTTTAAATGAAAATTAATTTGGCTCCCGACCCGGCATTGGCACCGCCACATTTAAAATTGTCGACTACGTTAAATCTGATCTCGGCAGAAATTAAAAATGTATTAGTGTTTTTTTGGATCTGGCTAAGACATTTGACACGGTTCCACATAAAAAGATTCTAGCAGTGCTTGAGCAATGTGGCGTTAGGGATACTGTGTTGAGTGTTGCAGGTATTTGGAGGATTTTAAAGAAAAAAATGCAAGGGCTAATTATGTGCTGCATATGCATATGCTGGCTACACAGTCTTGATATTTTTCGATGATACTTGGCAAGGAGTTGAAACTAAAACAAAACTTGGTATTAACATTGTAAAACACTGGCTAGACTATAATAAGTTAAAACTTATTGCAATTAAAACAAAATACATCCCATCTTCTTTTTAGAATGTTTACCTACCAGATTTTCGCTATAAATTTTTATATTATACAGGGTTATTCACGCTATACGGCACAGAAGTTTGCGGCTAAACCGTTTGATTTTTAAAAAGTATTATTTTATGAATTGTCCGACGCCTACCGAGTGCACATTTAAACAATATTTTTGTTATGTACAGGGTGTCCCAAAAGCTCTAAAGGTATCAAAGTTGCTTTTTTTTTAATGGAAGGTCCTGTATATTATTGCATTTTTGGATTCTCTGAGCAAAATAAGTGTCTGTTTTAATAAGGTTTATAATACCTAAATCTTAAGGTTTTTTAAATAATACGAATTTAATTAAAATCTAATTTTCTAATAATCTAATTTTCACGTGTCAAATACTTTAGAAGTATTTAAATTATGGAAGCGTAATTGATAGTGAAGTGTAAAGATATAATGTTTTATATCCCAATGATAAGAAACTTATCATGTCCCACAGGGTGTCCCCAAATTTAAACTAATCAAATAAGAACTTTAAGTGGCTCTAACTTGATTAATTTAAAAACCCCATATTTTTTAACTTACCAGAAAATGGAATTTTTCATTACCTATCGAATGGTATTAGCATGTTAATAGCTATGTTTTTGCCTTTTTACAAATTACGTCAAATAGTCGTTCGTTCATCATTTGGTGTTGTTTAATTTAAGGTTCCAATGTATCTAAGTTGCCTATGCCATTTACACATGTCAAATCATATATAAATCAATAATAAATTAAAATTTATTTGTCAGTTTAGACTACAAAGTCTCTTTTTGATAGCTAGAGTGGTATTGTTTTTTGTAATTGTAGACGTGTTGGTCGTTATTTTAATATTGTAACGGAAATGGCCTGGGGTACTCACGTTTGGAATGGGMGAGTTCAAAATTCATGGTATTTCAGTAAATGGAAGCCCCATTTGGGCCCCATTTACTGTCAAAAATGACACTGACAAGCGGGAAGTGTCTCACCTGTTCTGCAGATTTCGAGAACCATCTGGGTTTCCTGGAGGAAACTATATAAGCGACGACGAGAACCAGACAGGGGAAGTGAAGTGACAGCAGCGACCGAGTTCAGAAGAGTTTAAACCCCGCGAGTTGGAAGACCGAGTTTTCCGTTTGTTATTGTTTGTGAAGTTGACGTTAATTTAGAAGTTAGTTTGTTCCTGTTCCGTAGTTAAAGTTACACCAAGTGGAATAAAAGTTGGAAGCAGAAGAAAGAGTTTGATACTCGGCCATCCACGGTACATTTGGTGTCAGAAGTGGGATTTACCAAAACCCAAGTTGAATTTTGATGGAAACAAGAAGTGAATCAAAGAAGGAAGACCCCAGTTTGATTGCACTGCTCATGCAGATGAGCCACAAAATGGAAGACAACAGTAGGAAAATGGACGAAAAAATTGACAAAATGGAACACAACAACAAAGAGATGCTATCCAGCATTTCAACCGAAATGGCCGACAGTATGAAAGTGTTGAACAAAATGAGAGGTAAAATGGCAGACAACGCTAAGAAATTTGAAGACCTGAAGTCAACCGTTGAAGGTAAACTAAAGAACCTTGAGGACGTGGAAATCATGAAACACCGCTACGATGGCGTTGAAAAAGAGATGAACTCGAACGCGCCTAGAGTGACTGTAGTTAATCAACTCGCCAGACA
>NW_026017453.1:0-2390 GCF_020466585.1 Dendroctonus ponderosae
CTCAAAACGCTCCAACTGGCTGCAGTTTGTGGCTCTAATAGGGTCAAGTGCGCTCCATGCAGGAGCGTATGAAGGATTTTTCTGGATAGATTCGTTTTCTCGCCAAAAAGTCAAAAGTGCGTTCGCCACTCTGGGATTTTGGGTCGCATCCGCCATGCGGTCTGGGCCGGATGGAGGCGGGCAAGACTTGAAACAGGAAAAACTAGTCTAAATGGTATATTTGCTGTACATTAAACGAGTAGAATCAGCGGCGCTTCTTCGACTGGTGCCTGTCGCCGCTGCTGGATCTCCGCTTCCGGCCCGGCCAGTCTCTGGGCGCCGGCTTCTTCCGCCTGCTTGGGGCCCGCCCGTCGTCACTCTCGCTGCTGCTGTCGTGGCGCTTCACCTTCCGGCTCCCCTTGCGCTCCTGCCGCTCGAGCTTCTCCAGCTTCTTGAGCAGCGCCTTCTTCTGCTTCTTGGTCAGCGCCTTCAGGAACTTGGTCTCGTCGTTCTCCGCCTCCGTCTCGCCCACCAGCAGATGCTTGTTCGCCTCCACCGAGTTGACGTGCTGCTTCTTCAGCGCCAGCCCGTCCTCGAGCATCTGCGCCACCAGGGAGTTCTCGTCCAGGATGGCGGCCGTTTCTAGCGAGCGGGCGGCGCTCATCGACAAACTGTACATCGGACACTCCTTGTCCGTGTTGATGTGGCCCCATTTGTGGCACTTGATGCATCGCACGTTCCGCACCTGGATGCCGAACGGCTGATCGCGGATCTCCTGGTCGCCCTTGCAGTAGCTTTCGCGCGGCGCGTTGTATTTGCGCTGCCACTCGAACTTGTACTCGGGCTCGTCGTCCTCCTTCTCGCGCTCCTTGCGGGCGCCCGGCGGCGGCTCGTACATGAAGTTCACCGCCAGCTTGTCCTTGCTCTCCTTGCTCAGCATCGCCTTGTTGTCGTGCAGGTCCTGCTCCTTCTCGTACTGCTGGCGCAGCTCCTCCTGCTTCTTCTTGTAGGCGTCCGCCTTCTGCTCGGCCATCCACACGCGCTTCAGGTTGTCGCGGGACGCGGGGTGGAAGAACTTTTTGCACATGTAATTGTTGAATCCCTTGCCCATTGTGGCTGTCTGGTTTCGCGCTCCGGGTGATTAGTTTTGACCGTTTTCTGGGGCTCAGATGCTCACTGTAAACACACTGCAAACTGGCGGATGACTCGAGTGACAGTGTCAGTGTCACACTGGCGTTGACGCTGGATAGGCGGCGGTGCCAGCTTGGGCTGGAGGCGTGGGCCTAGTCACATTTGCGTGTGGTTTCTTCAATCATTCCGCTCGAGTCGTGTTGGTTTGGGTGCATTGGTGCACTGAGCGCTGGGATTGAGGCATTTGAGCCTCAGTTTGGTCGCCATTAGCTGCAAAGCTGCTGTTTTGGGGCAAACTGTCGGCAACAGGGCCAGATACGCATAGTGACAGCGCGGTAGCGGCGTTGCCGCTAGGTCAATAGCTTTTCTTGCCTGGGCCACGCCTTTTTTGCAGATAAGTTCTGCGGGTTTTTTCCTTGCAGAAATTTGTTTGTTATTCATTTCTCGCGATCGGTTTTCCACTAATATTCCTAGGAGATTTTTGTTATTTTGTGCAATTTTTCTTTTTTAGTTTTATAATTTTTGCAATTTTTTTGAGTCCGCCGCGACTTTTTGCTGTGGTTTCCAGTTTTTTCCAAATTGTGTTTTTGGGTTTTTTGCAATTTGCGTAATTTTCCGTTATTCCGCAACGTCTGTTTTGCGTTTGATTCGATATTTTTTTGAATTTTAGTTGCAATTTTTGCAAATTTTTTTCGTAACTGCGCCACGCCTTTTTTGTAGGTATGTTCTACGGGTTTTTTCAACCAATTTTCCTTCAGGATTTTGAGTTTTTTTGGTCATTTTTTTTCTTCCCTTGTTTTGCAATTTTTGCCAAAGTTTTCCACTAATATTCCTAGGAGATTTTTGTTATTTTGTGCAATTTTTCTTTTTTAGTTTTATAATTTTTGCAATTTTTTTTGAGTCCGCTACGACATTTTTGCTTTGGTTTCCAGTTTTTTCCAAATTGTGTTTTTAGGTTTTTTGCAATTTGCGTAATTTTCTGTTGGTCCACCACGTCTTTTTTGCGTTTGATTCTATATTTTTTTGCATTTTAGTTTGAGTTGCAATTTTTGCAAATTTTTTTCGTGACTGCGCCACGCCTTTTTTGTAGGTATGTTCTACGGGTTTTTTCAACCAATTTTCCTTCGGGATTTTGAGTTTTTTGGTCATTTTCTTTTTTTCACTTGTTTTGCAATTTTTGCAAAAGTTTTTCACTAATATTGTTTAGGGATTTTGGTCTTTTTGTGCAATTTTTCTTTTTTAGTTGTTTTACAATTTTTGCAATTATTTTGTGACCGCCA
>NW_026017454.1:0-2218 GCF_020466585.1 Dendroctonus ponderosae
AGACTGTATTTTCTCTACATAACCCCCCCTGACTTTAAAGCTGGATCCGCCCCTGATTTAGATGCCATGATAAGGAAACTTCTGATAAAGGGCACTGGAGGAAAATGCAAAAAAATGACCCTAACGCAAGTTAAAGGACGCAACAAGCAGTGGACAAACCAGAACTTAAGAAGAATTAGCGCGGTCACAAAAAGTGTTTGCATTCCGAATTTCACTGCAATCGGATCAACGGTTCAACACTGATGAAGAAAATGATTGTTTTCCCAACTCACAGTTTTTCCGCTTCTGGTCACGTATTTGCCATTGCTTTCCATGTCGCCTTGTTGGAAATACGCAGCGAATCTATGCAGATATTGATCGTAGGGCAAAAGGGCGTGAGTTTCAGCGCCGTAGAAATTGTCGTACCAAATCCCTAAAAGGGCCAAAATCACTGGGGCCTGAAACAGTAATTCAAAATTGAACGGCGCTCCCAAACAACCAGCTGTATGGACGGTTCTCACGTTCTGTTCAAGGGGCGCCGTTTGGAAATGATTATCCATGTGGTGGGCGCCTTCTAAGAGCTGCTGGAAATTGTCGAATCCAATGCTGAGCGAAATGCTCAAGCCGATGGCCGACCATAAGGAGTATCTGCCGCCGACCCAATCCCAAAATCCAAACATATTGGCCGGATCAATTCCGAAGTCTTTCACCTTGGGCTCGTTGGTGCTGAGCGCTACGAAGTGTTTAGCAACGGCCGCTGGCTGTGCAGAGCGAACACGAAAAATTGCCATGCGGGCTCAGAATTTCCAGTCAACTAACTCACATCTTTAGCATATCCGAGGAACCAGTCCTTTGCCGATGTGGCATTGGTGATGGTCTCTTGAGTGGTGAAAGTCTTGGACGCGATAATGAATAGCACAGTTTCAGCGTCGACTTTTCTGAGCGTTTCCGCCAAGTGGGTTCCATCGATGTTTGAGACGAAGTGCACTCGCAGGCCCTTGTTGTATGGCTTCAGAGCTTCGGTTACCATCAGCGGGCCTAAATCCGAACCTCCAATGCCGATGTTGACCACGTCGGTGATTTGTTTTCCCGAATATCTGTTGAAAAACATGCAATTTATTTTGAACACTGTTGAAACACCTCTTACCCTCTCCACTGTCCGCTCAAAATCGAATTTGTAAACTGTTTCATGTGCTCCAAAACCGCATTAACATCGGGCGTCACATCCTTTCCATCTACCAGAATTGGGCGATTGGACCGATTGCGTAGAGCGATGTGCAGCACCGCTCGCTCTTCTGTAAAGTTGATTTTCTGGCCGTTGAACATCGCATCTCTGGCCTGCTCAACGTTCCTCTGCTTGGCCAGTTGGAACAGAAGGCCGAGCGCTTCATCGTCGATGCGATTTTTCGAGTAGTCGATGAGAACGGGACCGTCTTGGGGCGTTGGCACTTTTAAGCTGAAAATTTCCAGTTTTTGATTGGTTTTAAAGCAATAGGTAGGGGGAAGATTGTAGCAGTAAGTTTGCCAACTTCAGCCAACTTCAGTTATTTTTTCGGAAAAAACCACTGAACAACTACAGGAAACTTTATTGTTCAGTGGCTGAAAAAACCGCAGTTTACATTTTTGTTTTTTGAACTCAATGGATCGTTTTCCCACTTGAGAACAACGGCGTGCGGCCAGATTAAAGGAAACCTCCTCTTTTATAGCTCTGTGAATTTGGATTAAATCCATTAAGCAGAAACTTTGCTCATTTTATCCAGTTTGCGCGGTTTTTTTCAATTTATATTTTAAATTAAAAAAAAATCGGGGGAGTGTGTAGTGTAAAACAGGCTTTACAGGTTTATGAATGGTGCAAAGTCACAGTTTGTTATGATTTAAGAACGGAATGTTAAACTCTTTGGACTTTATTAATATAATGTTGGACTTTGACTGTGTTAACGTAATTAATATTGATAAAATTATTGGACTTATAAAGTTTGATTTAGAAGAACTTAACGATGTGTTTTTTAACACTTTGTTACTCTATATATTATGTACACCAAATCGGGCGTTTTAATAATAAAAATGTATTATTGAGCAAATGGATAGTTGGCTTAAGTTATTTTCGTATGTGCAATGTGCAAATTTAATTTAAATAAATTATCAACGATTTTTTAATTTTAAAGTAACAGAAAAAATAAAATTACTATTGTAAGAGTCAAGAAATATTAAGCAAAAGAATTGCTGGTATCTTCTGTTT
>NW_026017455.1:0-2405 GCF_020466585.1 Dendroctonus ponderosae
GAGAACGCTAAACAGAATACGAACCGGCGTGGCACCCGTAAAAACAAACAAACTAAAGTGGAAAACTGAGGAAGACCAACAGTGCCTCTGTGAATATGGGGAGGTACAAAACATGGGCCACCTGCTGGGATGCATATTATGTCCTGCAACGTGCTCCATCGATGAGATGTGGATTGCAGATGAAAATGCGATAGACGTAGCCCGGTACTGGGCAGAAAGACTTTGAATGGAATGATTTCGGACTCGAAAAAGTAAAAGTAAGCTCTAGGACAGGCGGCCCTCGCCCCCTGAGATACAACAGAGCAAGAAGAAGAGGCCAAATAGGCCAATTCCAACGGAGAGGGCGATCAAAAGGCCCCGGAAGCTGCCGGCCGGTGCAGCAAAGGGCAGGTCACCTCTACTCGGGGGGCCGCCACGGCGCTGGTGGTACCGGGACCTACAGTTCGGCCCTCAGGCGAGAGCTCCAGTGTGTCTTCCGGTCAAACTGGAAAGCTGAAAGGCAACGTTCTTCCGAAAGAAGTAGAAACGCTCAGGGCTCATCTCATTAACGAGATTACCCAGGCTATGGCGGGACCCTTCAGAGGTCCCCCGGGGCCAGAGCCACTTAAGCCAATCCATGGGTCTCATGGGGTGCACTGATGCTAAGACCATGCTCTTTAAGAGAAGACAGTTAGGGACCAACGCTGTACGGAAGCCTCTTACCCTCGCGGAGGGGGTCAAGTAAGTACCTAGGCGTGTCCCTAGACAGTGAACTCACGTGGAACCGCCACGTAGGGAAAGTTAGTTGTCGACTGCTGTCATAAGACCGAGGATCTGTTGCGGCTCGGCGGTGGAGAAGGCCCTTGAATCCCGGAAACTGGCGGGTCTGCAAAGACTGGCATTTTAGAGATAACCGAAGCAATGAGGACGACACCGAGTTTAGCATTGAATATCCTCCTAGGCCTCCCAGAATTATCCCTGTGGATACGCATGAAAGTCACCGCGGTGCTAAAGAGGATGGAATGCGGCCCCACGAAGCGCGACTCGAGAACCACGGGCGTACTGGCAAGACAACAACCGTGGAGCATACATTTCATTAGGAGGCTGGACGACAGTCTTAGGAGGTCATAGAAGGAGAGATTGAGATCTGCTCTGACAGCCAGGCGGCCCTAAATGCACTTCCCAGTATTATGTTGGGCAGTAGAGTGCAGGAGTGATGGATGCCCCAAATAAAGTAGGAGAACAGAAACAGGGCAAATCTGGTGTGGATTCCGTAGGTAACTGTCGAACATCACATAGGGTTAAGTAACAGACAGGCAGCAAGCGCACTTAACGATTGGGCGTCTAAAGGAACCACAGCCGTGGAGAAAGGCGGAAGTGTGTTGACAAGCCAAAGTGTTGATTGGAATGCCAGGCGACGCCAAAGTAACGTCTAAATGGCTGAAATCAAAGAGTCGCTCGGCCCTCGGAACTCTGGTTGGGGTCATAACAGGCCTACTATAACCAACCTACTTAGAATCGGTGATAGTGATTGATGGCAACAATGTTTTTCAAGGTAATCTGCCTAATTAATATTTCTTAAATACAATATTTTTTTCGTACTCTAAGTGGGCCCCTATATACCCTTAAAAGGAATGACCCCAATTTTGAATCACCCTGTATATTGGAACTGGATAATGGTGAATGGTTTCAGTTGAAACTTCTACGAATTGTAAAATGCCTTTCATTCTTGAACGCCATATAAATTTCAATGTTTCAATGATTAGTTAATCGGCAATAATCTGAGCGTTCTAATGATACTCTCCCATTTTGATTTCGATATTATCGAGTCATATTCTAAATACACTCATCTCGGATCATACTGCACAAAAAATAGTATTAGAGTGTAAAATTCCCGTAAAGCCGACAAAGCAATGCTACTTCAAGAGATTTTTCAGTGAGGATAGTCGAAGGGAGTTTTTCGATATTTTAAATCAACAACAATGGTTAGAAGTTTATGCAATAGATGTGGCGGATGTAAATAAACAATGGTCAATTTTTATGAGCACTTTTTTGGCAATTTTTAATCAATGTTTTCCGAAAAAGTTATTTAACCCTAAACATAGAACAAATACTCTCTATACCGATAATGAAGAAATACAAAAATTAAAAAATAGACTAGATGTTCTACTGATGTTAAAACGTCGGAATAATAATTATAATGAAATTTATTCTACGGTGAAAAAAGCATATGATAAGTTGCTGACTACAGTCAGAGCCGAGAATTATGCTAAGAGGATACAAAACTCGGACAATAAAAATAAATGCATGTGGACTATTTATAATGAAATATCAGGTAGTTCAAGCAAGCACGGTGCCATGATTGATGGAGAGCCAGACGAATTATCGAACAGATATAACGAGTTCTTATTAGAATCCATTCTAGA
>NW_026017456.1:0-2405 GCF_020466585.1 Dendroctonus ponderosae
TGCGAAACGTTGACCTCAGTTTCGATCTGAAGCCATCATCAGGGGCTATTTCAAGTAGAGTGTTCCTGATTGATCTTGATTGATGAGTCAATATTTTGGAAAGTTTTTCGGTTTGGACGTTGAAGGTATTTGCAGTGAAAAAAGTACAATTTTGTCAAAGATTAGGCGTAGTTTGCTATGGAAATTAACGAATGGACGCCTAGTAAATTTACCGAAGTCTTCGGTAGGAAGACAATGGTGGACAGTTCATCAGCAAACATTTGGTGTTTTATGTTACATTATGAGAAATTTTGTTCTGTTCTCCATTTTCAGTGTGAAACGAGTTCGACTACGTTAATTTAGAAAGGTCTTGATCGAACGTGAGAACATTGGCGGCGCTTCGCAAGCAACCCGCGGAAATTTGCACTGAGCCACATCAAGATTAAGCCGGGCAAATCAAAATAACTCCACACAAACATGTTTGCTTAACATTAAAGCGAAGAAATATGATCGATAAATTCGAAATTGAATGCAAAATCGCACTTTTCATCACATCGAAGCGGTGAACTCTGCCGAGATTGGAATCCGGATTATACGGTTTTGTGTAGTAATTCAGGCTCATCAGTACCTCACGAACAGTTAGGGAATATTACTTTTCGGCTTGTAACTAGCTCGCTACAATTTGCATGGCTAAGAGGCGGCCTAATGGACGGTTTGGAAATCGCTGGGCAAAATATCGGCCCGATTTTTCCTGTTGCGCAAAGCCTAATCAAACAGCTGTTAAGTCCGACGCCAATTACATCATAACAAACCCAACAATGGTAGCCGTAGCATGGCTAATGATCGTCCGGTTCAACAAAAAGTTTCATGCAACCGCTGACAGCGAGATTTACCCAGATTACTCTAATTAATAGTAAACTACCACACATGCAGCTTTCTTTAGGCAAAGCCCATTAAAATATTTGCCGGAGCCGTTAACTGCGCAAAAATCCTTATAACGACCATTAATGATGTCGTTAAGTAAGCCTCCGAACCAGTAATTTACCAATTATATCCGTTAATGCCGAATTCTTCGATCACAATCCTCCCAAACTCGTTAATTAATTAATAACGCAACTGTTCTCATCCAGCAACTGGCAACAGCTTTCTTTCACCGTGCCAGCCCTGCGCCCACCCTCTAACGGGCAGCACTTTTCCTCACTCACCGGGCAATTAAGAGCAAATAATTACGGCGATTTGAATCGGAATTAGTAACGATTCTGTGCGGTTATTGAGACAAAGTCCGCATTACCAACCGTAAATCGAATCGGTAAACAATGACATAACAGAATCATGCTAATTCGTTACGAGACCACGACCCATAACAGACAATTTCAATGTCCATCGAGCTGTAATTAAGAGCATTTCCCTTGTCTCGCGATCAGTTTGACCCCCGACCTTCAGCATCGGGAACTTCAAGCTTCATTTGCTCATCGGCCCATAAAACGGAGCTGCCGTTTGACAACGATGGCTTATCGATGGAGCCCCGTGCAACCGCCACTTTTAATTGCTCCTTGGCTTAACGGGTGTGGTGCCTTTCGAGCTGCAACACTCAGTAGGCGATTTGCCACACATTTTGTGCGAAAATCAACTTTTGCTTTTGCCACAGAAAGAGGAATTTGAATATCAGAAGCTTGGGTGCAAGATTGTGCCAAAATTTCATGTTTTCCGTCCCGCTTTTGCTCATTTCTCGGAAGGAAAATGAGCAAGAATTTTTTTGCCTGATTCCAGAGAGAACTAAATGGAGTTTTTAGAAAGTGGCTCATTGGTGAAGAAGTGTTGGCAGTTTTGTCAAAAAGCCTTGATTTCAGACAGGTTTAGAGTTGCGTGGGTTTGTTGAGATGCAAAATCGACCCAAACATGATTGATTTTGCTTATTTCTCGGAAGCAAAAACGTTCATTTTTGGCTCATTCCAGAGAGCACTAAATGGCTTTTTTAGAAAGTGGATTATCGATAAAGAAGTGTTGGCAGTTTTGTCAAAAATCCTTTATTTCAGGAAGGTTTAGAGTTGCGTGGCAGTTGCGTGGCGTTGAGATGCAAAATCGACCCAAACATGACTGCTTTTTACGAAGTTTCTCAAGAACCGCTTGAGCCACGGAATTCGTTTTGGCATAGTTGGATAGACAATTAAAAGCTCGATTTAGTCGTAACAACATTAGTGAGGAAATTCGAGCAGTTTTGACACTAAAAGGGAAATTTGAGTGTCAGACACTTAGGTGCAAGATTGAGCCAAAATTTCATGTTTTCCGTCTCGCTTTTGCTCATTTCTCGGACGCAAAATGAGCAAGAATGCTCATTTTTGCCTCATTCCAGAGAGAACTAAATGGAGTTTTTAGAAAGTGGATTATCGGTAAAGAAGTGTTGGCAGTTTTGTCAAAAATCCTTT
>NW_026017457.1:0-2395 GCF_020466585.1 Dendroctonus ponderosae
TTTTTCCCTTATCAGGAAACGTCGCCTGTATTGGAATAATAAATCTTTCATGTGTCGCCGGGTTGGAAAAGCAAAAAGAGACACACTTTTCAGTTATTTATGCTTGCCGGGCACATTTTTGATTGATAACGAGCGAGAAAAGGGGTTGAGTATTATATTTCCGCAATGGAACATTGCGCAGACTTGCCAATATTTTAAAAAACTAGGACTGCGAACACAACTAATATACATATTACTCTTGTACATACTGCAACAGTTCGCAGGTTTAAGAACGGAAACAATATACCTAAGCAAACTATCGACAATCTGATAGAATCGATGAGCGGCCATCCTCCTGCCAGATTCCTCGCCTTGGATGAGTGCGATCGTTTTCGAATTAATCCGCAGGGTGGGCCGCAAGAATACCACTTCGGCCATCCACCCTTAACAGTCCGTTCTTGTTCCCACCATTGTCCATTCGGTCATCTGTCTCGCTCGCCCATGCAATGCAGGCGGTTTCCCACGAAAGACTTTCAGTTACTGTGCAAGTTCACGATGGGCCAGCGAGATTATATGGGTTAGTGTCAAGGTGACACCATTGTTTATGGTACTTTTCCCTCTAGTCCGTCTGTCTGGTGTCGGTGCGAAGCTCTGAGGAATTTCGCCAAGTCTTCCGTTGCTGGACAATAGAAAAACACACTGGCCTTAGGAAATTGCTTGATTATGCGAAGATCCAAACACTCGACTTAGTCGGGCAACTGACGGTCAGCTCTGGCCTGGTCTAGAGGAATGTCTAGACCGAGAGCGCAAAGAGACGGAAGCAGTTCATCGAACGACGAAGCGAAGAAAATTAAGCCATAGCGACAGGTCAGCGTGCAAAGTGGCTGCAGCTCAACAATTCCCCAGAAAACTGTCCATTTCCTCCGACCTAATAACGATGCAAATTAATTCTGTGCTGTTTCATCACAATTACTCATCGTCTGGTCTTTTGTCTCACGACCTTGGCAATGATAATCAATTTTGGTTAATGTTTATTAAGTCACAAACAACAATAAGCAATAAAATAATGGGTGAATAATCGGCGACTTTTGGTCGCCGATGGGAATTTCGCCTGCCAACTTCAAATTGTTGCCTCAAAAGCCTTAACCATTTCATCAAGAAGAGATTCAACATTTTTGGCATACCATGAACTGAAAATTTTCATTGGGCTTGCTGGTGTATAACCGACGAAATGTGGCTTATAGGCCTGCCGTTCACCACGCACTTGAGGCGATTGGGCCTACTATGAGGCTGTCGATGCATCGGCCGTTGGCTTTTCGATGCCAAAATCGCAAAAAAAATTATTAGTGAGTATTCGATTAGATGCAAATTATACCAGCGGCATTTAAAAAACCCTTCCACTACTTTGTTTGGCTGGTTTACGAGTGGTATCGAGCGATATTGGACGAAGTAAAGATTTTTCAATGGCTTGCCAAATGTGAAGGTAGAAACAACCATACATACAAACTGATGATGGTGGAGAAAAACACCGAAACGTATTTTGAATCTAACCATACTGAAATGTTTGTGTTTCCCTCAAGGTCGGAAAAATATGAAGATTTCACTCTAGACAATGCAATTTTAATTTGATTGTTGCAAACACTGTCCTTTTTGAAGTGAATGAAAAATGTACAGGCTTTTAATAATGGAACACTTCATGTAGAGCGGGCTGTAGAGGAAAAACACCAGACACAAACCTGAATAATTCATTTTAGTTTCATCTCGTTTATGCAATCAGTTCGCATCAAACGATTGACGTCATTGCAACTGGCGTCATACATAAAATTATTGATTATTTCCCGATTTTTTCTGCCAATATTTTAGCTCATTACTTAAAGCCCGTCGAGCACGTGGCTTCAATAAAGCAAAAGCTCATATGTTAACGCAGCTTTATTGGCCTGATAAATATAGATTTTTGAATATGTGCTGGATATTTTCCATTCGTCGCTAGGCTGAGTGACTTTCCATGTTCTATCCAGCTCTTGGACTAATTGGCAATGGAAACCTGTTCCATTCACTAGCAGTAGTTAATTAGAAAAGTGTCATTGGCACTAATCTGGAAACGGTATTGAAATAGTTAAAGCATTGGGAGAAAATCGACAACAAATGTCGACTCATTTGCGAAGTTCGAGCAGCTTTGGAGCAAATGGCACGAAAGAAGTTGCCAATGAGAGCGGATTAATGAATGGAAGCGATTTGTTCGTTTCAACTTTATTGCATTAAGCTCCAACAGCACTGAGCTTTACTAATGTTGGCGCTTTAAATGCACTGATAAAGGAATGGCATTTAGATGAACTAAGAAGACAGCGAGAAATGTCCCAATATGTTAGTTACTGGCTTAGTTGCAGCCAGAACAACAGTTTTAAATGGACTGATT
>NW_026017458.1:0-2319 GCF_020466585.1 Dendroctonus ponderosae
TACATGGTTACCTATGCTAAAATCTGAAGTAGACCAGAGAAACATACACCCAAATTAAATTTACACCAAAATTGTTAATTAACATTACCTTCATTAATTTAAACAATGAGATTAAGTCAAAGTCACATAACTGACAATCTGCACAGACGAATTATCAGAGCGAATTTTCATATACTGTATTATCCTACTATTGTTACACAATTTATTAACATACTCTTTTTTAGGTTCATTTAGGTTCTTTTGATAACAATGGCAGAAAATAGCTATCGAAACGTGAAGGTAATTTTTCAAATTAATTTCTTTAATAATTGGAATTTTCTCTTACAGCTTGAGCCTAAGTGTGTCGCAGGATACCCTCTAGGTGATAGTTCTTGATTACTTTTTGATAACTAATTCGTTCTTATTGCGAAATAGGAGCACTATTTATCAATCTGTAATAAAAGACGTGAGGAAATTCTGTCTTTTTTAAGACAAAAATTTTTGAGGCGAAATACCCAAAAAAAAAGTTTGTAAAAAAATAAACACTGAAGCATACTGTTATTATTTGTCACTATGGAAACATTGCTGTATGTCTTATACTATTTTCAATGGCTAACTTCGATCAACTAAATTGAAAATGTATAAATTGTTCGCAGACACTTTATTTTCGAAAAAATCCTAATGATGTGGTATATCACCGAACTCGTAATAAAATGCAATAAAATTCGGTAAAGAAATAGTCAAGTATGGTTTTCATTAAAAAAAACTCGCGTTTGTGTCATATGTCAAAAATGACAGTTATTTTGGAGAAATGTCTTATGCCGTTTTGTTTAGAATTCAATTTTGTACAGGTTTTCTTTTTAATGTTTTCCTGTCAAATTAATATCAACGGAAGTAGGAGTAATTTAAAAATGTACCATGAATAAGTTTTCCCCAAATATCTCTTGACAGCTGTCAAATTTAAGAAAAATAAAAGTGGTTTCGAGTAGAGCATCAAAACCACAATTCTTTGTCCATTTAACCTTTTTCGTAACTCCTATAGTTTCGAAGATCCCTCCCTGTACTGGTCATCGAAAGACGCTCACGCTGTATACAAGTTTGGCCGCCTTAATTTCTGCTTTCATACTTTGGCGATTACTAATTAATTAGTAATTAAGAATTTAATGATTGAGATCTGAAATATCATCCAAGATTGAAAATTGGCGGTTTTTAATTATTTTTTGCCTGGATTCATTTTAAATCAATCCGATGTTTGGTCTAAATTCGACGATACAGGGTGGCTCTAAAATGCTACCACCTTTAATGCTCTCCTGTTCTCTCTTTTCTTCTCTTCTAATTTGTTCGTGTGCTTTCTTTAGCTAGCAGATGAGTTTTTGTTCTTCCTTTGGTTTGTTGCACATGATTTCCTCCACGCACTGTTTACTCACCCCTCGCATCCGTTCTGGAACAAATTAAGCGTGGGAGAAGATTGGTTTGGAAAAGGGCCACGAGTGGCATTGGATCAGGTCGCTGACAGATCTATTCAAAACACGTGAAAGACGACGAGTCACGTGTCAGGCACGTGCTTGGCCTGTCCCGGTTTCCATCCATTTGGACAGGGAAAGCTTTCGTCACTAAACCCTAATGGACAGTCGATGAATTGCAGCTACACTATTTAACTCGCACTGTCATTACTTGATTGGTTTTGCTTTTAGATCAGTTTCGCGCTAATTCAAGTGCACTGGCAACTAAAAATAATTCAATTTAATGTATTATACAATTTTTATCTGCGTGTTCCCTGAAGCACATGTGCTTCATTCAATTAGGAACAAGCGGGAGTTATCGAGGATAATTCCAGTTATCGGTGCTTAGAAATTGCCGATAATTTTCATGAAAGCTCGTTGTTGTTAATTCGAAAATATCGACGAGCGAGTCGAATCGATAAGCGAGCTGCAGACCAGAACATTGGCTGGAGTAAATAAATAATTTTTAGCTGTTTGTTCTCACTAATTATATTTTGCTTGGTTGTTTTGTCTGTTTTTGCTGACTTTATGCTGTTCTGAAAAATTATATTTTCACAGTTTCACTGAACTTCAAGCTTCTCAAGCCTATACAGGCTGATTCAAAATTGGCGTCATTCCTCGGGAGGTGTTGTCTGGCGGTGTTTTAGGATTTAGGAGTACGGAAAAAATAGAAAAAAAATTAATTGTTATTAAAAACTGAGAAATTTGCAAAAACTGTATTAGAAAAACGGCAACAATGTTTTTCAAGGTAATCTGCCTAATTAACATTACGGAAATACCTGTAGCTTCGTAATTATTTAGAACTCCGGTAACCATGGAATTATACAGAGTTGTATAT
>NW_026017459.1:0-2393 GCF_020466585.1 Dendroctonus ponderosae
GAATCTATAGTGTCACGTGTCGTCTAACGATGGTGAAAATTTCAAGGAGCAACATGCTTGATTTTCGAAAATGCGAATTTTTAAAACAGAGAATGCAACTGAGTAAAAACAATTTGAATACCCATAATTGAAAATCTGGAAAAACTCAGGATTCAGGACAATTTTGACGAAACTTCCAGTATCTGCAGCGCCCCGTGTATTCTAAAGACGGTAAGAATTTCAAGTCGCTACTTGCAATAGTTTAGAAAGTATGAATTTTTTAACAGATAGAGCTCAGTTGAATGAAAACATGAATTTTGAAACCCAGAATGGCTAAGCTGGCAAAACTCAGAATTCAGGGTTACTTTAATGAAACTTTCGGAATCTATAGTGTCACGTGTCGTCTAACGATGGTGAAAATTTCAAGGAGCAACATGCTTGATTTTCGAAAATGCGAATTTTTAAAACAGAGAATGCAACTGAGTAAAAACATCAATTTGAATACCCATAATTGAAAATCTGGAAAAACTCAGGATTCAGGACAATTTTGACAAAACTTCCAGTATCTGCAGCGCCCCGTGTATTCTAAAGACGGTAAGAATTTCAAGTTGCTACTTGCAATAGTTTAGAAAGTATGAATTTTTTAACAGATAGAGCCCAGTTGAATGAAGACATGAATTTTGAAACCCAGAATGGCTAAGCTGGCAAAACTCAGAATTCAGGGTTACTTTAATGAAACTTTCAGAATCTATAGTGTCACGTGTCGTCTAACGATGGTGAAAATTTCGAGGAGCAACATGCTTGAGTTTCAAAAATGCGAATTTTTAAAACAGAGAATGCAACTGAGTAAAAACATCAATTTGAATACCCATAATTGAAAATCTGGAAAAACTCAGAATTTAGGGCAAGTTTGATGAAACCTCGAGCATCTGTAGCGCCCCGTGTCTTCTAAAGATGGTGAAAATTTCAAGTCGCTACTTGCTATAGTTTAGAAAGCACGAATTTTTAAAAGATAGAGCCCAGTTGAATGAAAACATGAATTTTGAAACCCAGAATGGCTAAGCTGACAAAACTCCGAATTCAGGGTTATTTCAATGAAACTTTCAGAATCTATAGTGTCACGTGTTGTCTAACGATGGTGAAAGTTTCAAGGAGCAACATGCTCGAATTTCGAAAATGCGGATTTTTAAAACAGAGAATGCAGTTGAGTAAAAACATCAATTTTAATACCCATAATTGAAAATCTGGTAAAACTGAGGATTCACGGCGATTTTGACGAAACTTACAGCATCTGTAGCCCCCCGCTTCTGCTAAAGATGGTAAAAATTGCAAGGCGCTACTTGCTTTAGTTTAGAAGACACGAATTTTTAAAAGATAGAACCCAATTGAAAGAAAACATCAATTTTGAAACCCAGAATGGATAAGCTGGCAAAACTTAGGATTCAGCGCTATGAACTTGAATGAAACTTTCAGCATCTGTAGTGTCACGTGTTGTCTAACGATGATGAAAGTTTCAAGAAGCAACATGCTCTAGTTTCGGAAATGTTAATTTTTAAGTTTTTTTCGTCCAGTTCTTTCAAGGGTTTTTTTTAAATTCCTCCGCAGCTCCCCTATAGATATATAAAACATCGAGTAATCGCGCCTACAATGAGAAACTGTCGCTCAAAAATCGCCTCTGTGAGTTTTTTGTGGTTTCAGACCGTCGTAAAAAAACCCCGTTCTATTTTGAAAGCGCAAAAAAGTCACTAGCTTATTTGCCAATTGACTGCAGGCTTTTCAAATAAACGCGGAAAAATCGCAAACAAAGCGCTTGTGCGAAAAACGAAAAGAAAAACCAGCAAATAAATAAAAACGTGTATTTCAATAAAACACAAATAAATTAACAGCAATGAACCAAAACGTTAACATAAACATAAATACTGACAAACCGGGATAACTTTGCGAAACTCAAATTCTCTAGCCTAAAGTAACATAAATAAATCGTACTGAAAACGTAAAATTTGAACAAAGTACTACTGGCCCAACGGGAATTTACCAATTAGATCTACCAATGTACAAAAATATACAGGGCGAGTTGCTTCTTCCTGCGCGATGAAGAGATCTGCTGAACTGACACTGAGAGAACGCAAAGTTGAAGGATTTAGCACGCTAAACTAAAATAGTAGTTTTCGATACAAGAGCGAAAAATGTCTTTTTTTTTACGAAAAACAAATTTTCGCCCTCGTATCGAACACTATTTTTTATTCGAATAAAAGATTGCACGAATAATAAAATGCATCGATTTCATATTTAAAATATTGTTTTCAACTTGAAACACCAGTGGTCTTGGGATGGTGTATGCATGTTGCATACTCTGCATGACATTTGCGCTTCTTAAAAAGATCGTGTTTTACGTGTGACAACATCGCAAAAGT
>NW_026017460.1:0-664 GCF_020466585.1 Dendroctonus ponderosae
TAATGTTTAACCTAAGTGTTTGATATTGAAATTTCGCTTTCTGGGCCAAAACGATTCGAATTTCCTCACTCACGTTGTTACGACTGAATGGACTTTTCAATTCTCTATCGAACGATGCCAAAACGAATTCTGTGGCTCGAATGGTTCTTGAAAAACTTCGAATAAAGGCCATTTAGTTTTCTCTGAAATGATGTAAAATCTTCTCTCTCTTGCTCATTTTGCTTCCGAGAAACATGGGACGGAAAACATGAAATTTTGCAATAATCCTGCGCCACCCTTGCACAAAACGACGATCATTTTTCTAATTTCATAGATAGCAGAAGACTGTATTTTTTTTACATAACCCCCCCTGACTTTAAAGCTGGATCCGCCCCTGAAAACGCGCAACATAGAAGCGTATTTCATTTTATGTATAAAACATGTGAACATATGAGCAATGTGCACTGAATCTCATTCAAATAGGATACGGAAACAATATTATTAATTCTCCGGCCACAAAATAGCAATAGCTGCCGATGAATAACATGAATATCTAATGTTTTATTGATCGAATAAATCAATTTGAATGGCGACTGCACCCATATCGGAAGACTTAAGTGTCGCGTAGGCAGCATCGCTCTCAACTATTCTTTCCGAACAAAGACATTGAATTTAGATCGTTTGC
>NW_026017460.1:778-2036 GCF_020466585.1 Dendroctonus ponderosae
CATAATTTGATTTTTTGCAGATAAGACGTCACCTCTAACTTTCGTTCCGCCTAACGCAGTCGCTCCGCAGCAACCGCTTGCGCCATTATCTTCAATGCCTCCTGCTACAGCGCCAGTGCCTCCGCCTGCGGCAGCTCCAGCTGCGCATCATCATCCTTCAGCAGCTTTGGACCCGGTCGCGCATGCCATTGGCCGAACGGACAGTCCGGCGGTAGCAACTTCAGCCAATGCTGCCGTTGCTCCCAGTCCGGGCCAGTACCACCACTCCTATCAGGTTGCAAAACTTTCCCAAATTTCTTTCACTTAACTTTAACGTATGACTTGAATTCCAGCCTCTGTACGCGCCTTACGCCTACAATTCGACGCCCAGTTATCCCAACTCCGTCCCGTATCCCACTCCTCCTTTATCGACGAACGTACCGACGCCACTGCCGGCGCATCAAACGCAACCCGCTCCAGTAACACAGGCGCAGCCCATTGCAACCCATGCGCACCCAACGGCATCAGTACCTCCTCCTCCTCCTGCGGGAGGTCAGCAGACGATGCCTGTCAGTTCAATGGGGGGTTCCGCTCTACCGTTGCACCATCAGCCCCTTGAGCATTTGTCATCGAAACACGGTCCTACTCCTTCGAAAGTAGCAGCCGTTTCCCGCGGGTCAGAGGGCGTGGCTAGAGAACGGGAGAGCTACAGGTAGAGGATTGGAATTGCTAGTTGAGTCAATGAGTGTGACCGTTCTTCTTCAGTAGTGTAACGTCGCTGAGTCGAAGTAGCGTTCGAACGACGACGCCCGTTCAGAGCCATGCTGCTTCATCCGTCACCGTAGTGTCTTCTAGTCTGGCAGTTCCTGCCCCCACAACTGCTCCGCCGCCGCCGCCTCTTGCTAAACCGTGGCCCACGCCCGCCAATGGGGCTCCGGCGCCGACTACTCCTTTAACTTCGAGGCTGAGGTAAGGCACATTTATCCCGGTTGGTTCCGTCGATTTCAATAAAAAACCCTAATTTGTTATATTGCAGCCCGGCACCTCCGAGGCCAGCCCAACCCATTCATAGCAATTCCTATCCAGCCAGTGGAGCCCCTGCGCTTTTTGCTCCGCCGCCTCTGGCGGCTCCACCGGTCTCTACAGCTAGTCCTTTAGCTCCAGTGGCCCCAACTGCTACCAACCCCAACCCGTTTTCGGCCGAGAGTCTCTTTCAAACAAGTAAGTTTATACATATACAGGGTGATTCACGCTATACGGCACGGACATTTGCGGCTAG
>NW_026017461.1:0-2392 GCF_020466585.1 Dendroctonus ponderosae
CTGTTAGGAACTGTCATTGTTATTGGCTTTTTGGCAATTGCTACAATTTTCAAACGCAGTTTTTGGGAAGTTGCATGTTTCACAAATCATTTCAAAAAGATTCAAAACCTATTCCAAAACCTTTAAAGGGAGATACGCAAAAGTTTATATATCTTTAGACATTGTACTGTGTTGGAACTGTGTTTTGCTAATAAAACATCAGAAATTCCGAACCTTCAAAGACATTCACACAAAACGCGTAATTTTGTATACAGTGAAACAAATCTTTAACAATATTTGGACCCTTCAATCCTTACTTGCTATAGCTGTGCTTATTTTATTTATCTAATCTAGAAATTACGGGATGTGAAAAGTCTTGCAGAATAAGAAGCATTTTCGTCCGGAATATGTCTGGCTAAAAAAACCAAGTGAAAAATTGCTAGATCCTTTCGCCGATGCGATGTTTATAAAGCATTCAAAGCGCTAATTACAAAGATAATTTTTAGTGTTCTCGTGGCTATCTAAGGAAATAAATTTCATATTTTCGACAGACCACAATCCAGGTACTAATTCCTATTTAGACATTATTTATTGCACTGACAAAATTAGATCGCAAAGTGGTTGTCTTATGATAAATTGGTATAGAGATGCGGGTTAATTAAGCGTCCACGGAAAGCTCCACTTACTGCTCAGACTATGGGGCATTGTAAATAATTAAAGCTCCTTTCTGTACCACTTGTTACATCCCATTTGTTGTTGCTGTGATGTTAGATAATCTCAAGCACAAAATTGATTAAATATTAGAATTGCAGAACAGTGCAGTAAACTGTCTATAAGTATTTTCACTGTGTATAAGTGAAAGGAAGTAAGACTATGCGGATATTGAAAATAGTAAATCATTTTAAGTTGGTTAAATTGCAAAGAGTTGTTCAAAATTTGTCAAAAATGTCAATATTCGCTTTAGCCATTGCACTTTTGCTAGGTAGCCGGTAGCTAAGAACATACGGCAGACAAATTGCCCATTAAGCGAAGGTTTCGGAGGATAAAAAGTTTAGTTTTTATGCCAGTTTTACAAAGCACTTTTGCAAAATGAAATTCCGCATGTAGGCAATATTCTTTTTCTACAATATATAATCAATAAATATGCCAGCACTCTCCAACCGACTTCTGCATCTTCATGTGGTTTCTATTTGGATTTACCGGATGCTTCAATTTTATATTAAGACTTTAACAGTCGATATACTATTTCGATTTCGAATTTTAAGCTAAACGGTATATATGAACATATTTTCAGTTATCAGATGATTTTTTTTAATAAAGGGAAAAGTAACTCAAACGTATAAAATATGAAATGTGCAAAACTAATGAAATAAATAACGACGATTTTAACGACGATGATCATGGTGACGAAGAAAATCCTGAACCCGAAATCGTGATATCGAAAAGGGACATTTTCAACCAAAGACCAGACGAGCTTTCTGATAGTATCATAGAGGAAATAGTGTTAGCATAAAAAAACACACAAAATAATAAAGCGCCAAAGAAAGACAACATAGTTACAGACGCAATAAAAATAGCAGGTCAACATGTCTTGCCAAAAATAAAAGAGCTTTTTAGTCTCTGTCTATTCAATAGTAAAGTCGCCAAAAATTGGCATAATTCCATTGTAATCTTGCTTCACAAAAAGGGAGATATAGCAGAACTAGAGAACTTTACTCTAGTCATCTTTACAAACTGTTTAGTCGAATTATAACCACCCGATGGGAAAATAAATTGAATTTTTATCAACTTGTGGAACAGGCAGGCTTTCGTGATGGATTTTGAATGAATGACTACATGGAAATACGACCCTTATAACTATTAAACGTGGTATTCGGCAAGGCGACACGATGTCACTAAAACTGTTTATTCAAGTCATGGAGAGTGCATTCAAACAACTGTATTGGAGTCAGAGAGGTATAAACATAGATGACAAGAACCTAAACATCTTACATTTTGCGGATGATTTAATGCTGTTCTCTTACAATTTAGAAGAAATGCGATCCGGGATATCCGATGGAAAAAGAGGCTTCTTTAGTGGAGACCTAGAACGGACAAGCGAAGTAGAAGAGCAGCCAAAAAAGGAAACTCCACCAACACGCAGGGCAGTGCCAACTGTCACCGCATCACAGCCATCAGTCGGCCAAAACAGCAGGAGCTACAGCAGAGGCGTACAAAGTAACCTGCCGCCCCAGCAAGCCCCCCAATGTCAACAAGGAGGCGAAAACGGCCATGAACAGCTGGCCCAAACCATTCAGGCCATGCAAAATCAAATGCAAACATTCATGGCCGCCATGCAAGCGCAAATGATTGCACTTATGAGCAGTCATGTCTAGACTGCTCAGGCCCAAGTCTCTGTGTGTCATGTCTTGGA
>NW_026017462.1:0-2387 GCF_020466585.1 Dendroctonus ponderosae
CTTTCAAATTGAATGACTCATTTGGAGATTTTAGCAAATATGGATTATTTACTGACATTATTTGGTTTTCAATTGGAATTGGGTACAAATGGAATAGAGTTCCAGATTTTCCAGATATTAAGGGAATTGCGATGTAAAATATTACTAAGTCGTTTTTAATCGTTACATCGACTTATGCAGTTTCGTAGTATTTTATGATGTTATCAAAAGGGATTCGTGTTTCAGGGGTTAGCTTGAAAATTATATTTTCAAGTTCACGATACTTGATAACGTAATATGATAAGATACGCCGTAGTATGATAGTAGTAGTTGTGATGTTGATTCGGATTTGAATTTCCTTCTGGTTTATATTAACGCTAGACAATTGTGCCTCTTTGTCCTTTGATAATCGTTTAACAATCGTCTGTGTTGCGACGAGTCATTGTTTTGCGTGTTTTGATTTTCTTGAAGGATATTTATATAGTTTTCGAATCTTTCTCCATCGTCAGCGTCTAGACTTCCATAGAGATATTTTTTGAATTTCCCAATGAAATTAAATAATCCTTAATTTGTTCGTTGAGTGGTGTAATGTGACACAAAAGATATGTGTTTTGATTAAATAAATAACTTGTTTTTTCAGGTAAAAGCTTGGAAACAGGATTCTCTATTGGAGAATCTTTTATAAATCGTTCTGTTTGCAATAGTGGTTTTTCTGTAAATTTTATGCTTTTTCCAATGTTGGTCAGATTTACGTGATAATAAATGTGATGATAATTTGTTGCAATATAGCTTGTTCCTTCATTAACGGGAAGTACTGGATTATCATTTTTTTCAATTTTATTCTCTCCTACAACTAGAAGGGGAAGTAGCATCAAAATGATCATTTTCTGAAATTAAAAAGGTTTTCTTTTAATGTCCTTTGGATGTCTTTGATTTTGGAAGGTTTGAATTTGCTGAGAGTGCTTTTGAAAGTAGAGGCATTATCACTCGTGATTTTTGTGGTGTTCCATGATGTGAGAAGAACTTTACTAGATTTTGACATACTTCGATTGAATTTTCATTTAAAGGGTAGGCGGTTGCAAACTTTGAAAAGTTGTCAATTATTGTTAGGAACTTTTGTCCTGTCAGATAATATATATCTATATAGATATCTTCGAAAGGTTTAGTGCCAGTTGGGGTTGGTTTGTACACCAATTTGCATGGGTGTCTTTCATATTTAGATTTTTGACAAGTTTCACAGGTATTTACGTAATTTATTACGTCTCGTTCTAATGTGGGCCAATAATAAGTTTGCTTGATATTTTTTATATTTTCAGTCATTCCGCGATGTGAAGTTTTCATTACGTGATATCTTTCTATTATTTGCTTCTGTTCATCAGAATCAGTAATATCTTCAAGTAGAGTGTTAGAAATGGCATGGTTTGTAAGCATTATTTTTAAAAGTTTCTTGAAATACTTTCATTAATAAGGGTTCCAATTCTTTGTTACTAAAATGTAGGCAATAGCTATCGGGTGGTAAATAGTCTATTTCATGTAGCATGTGTAGTCATGTTGGTTCCTGTGTTATAAACATGATAATCCTTTTCTTTGTGACAAATAATTTTTTGATATTTAAGTAAGATTTTTCTTTAGTGGACCATTTGAAAATGACATGATTTTTGAAAGTGTTTACACTTTTATTCACGTATGGTGCGCCTAAAATTGGGTCTTCCTTTGACGTGTGAATTGTTCCGGATTTACTGGGACTTACTGATTGGGCTTTTTCAAAAGCTGTATGTGTGTTTGAGTTGTTTGGGGTTTACGAGGAGTTTTTATATTTTGTTGTTGAAGAGGTGGTTTAATTTGAATGTCTGAAATTAATTTTATTTTCTCTTTTTTGAATTGGTTTGAATGGATTTTCCTGAGATTCAAAGAAGTGTTTGATTCTATCATGCCATAGATATTGTTCGATATCTTCTTTTTCTTGATTCTGTTCACAAATTGCGTGTGTTCAAATGTGGGTTGGGGGTGGTTTCGCTGCTTTTATTGCATTTGTTGCACCAATGTCGGTTTGCTGTTATTTTTACTTGAGCGCAATGCCCAAGCCGACGATAATAAGTGAATGTAATTAAACCTCCAATGCTTGTACTTAATTTAAGTTTATTCCTCTTTGAAATTGAGTGATGCCTTGTGTTATTATGGATTACAATGAGAGTGTGTGTAGAGCACAGACTACATACTATTTAGACCTCCCACTCTTTGAGCACCGCTGGCAGCGCTCTGAGACACCTAGCTTTCAATTTGGCGCCATATTCAATTTTATTTTAGGCTTTTTAGGGTTATGGGATAAAAAATACACTGGCAAAGCAATTGGATAAATATGTATTGATATTTTGTACACTTGTTACATACATTACACATTGGAAAAT
>NW_026017463.1:0-2384 GCF_020466585.1 Dendroctonus ponderosae
AACAAGGGTCAAAAACTTCAGTTTGTTTATCGTATCTCCATTAAGCCTTGAATAGTGTGCACTTCAAGACATAGTTATACTCATCGGACATTTGTTCTAAATAAAAATATCCTCTTTCCTCAGCCTGATAACTACCCCTGTTTATAAATATAAGTATTATCAAAAATGTAATATTCAAGTTCATTTTCACTTGCTCCGCCTATGTCTGCGGCTTCTAGAAATTCCTTCATTATAACAATTAAGCGTAAATGATCAACAGCAACCAAAATCCAATTGAAAATGTAAAAAATACAAATACGCCAACGTAAAATGATTAACAATAAATTGTGTAAGGTTGGGTTACACAAACACATGTTTAATACTGAAAGCAGTGAACTAGGCATTTCAATAACTATCATTTCGTTACAGAAATAGCGCAAATGCAGTATTAAAATAAGGAATAACATTAGTACTGCATGGCAGTATTTAGCATGTCCAATAACTCTCTAGTAAGTAAATAAGGAATCAGTAAAACTGTAAGGCTGCAAGATTTCCCGAAAATATCGTAAACTGGTTAATGTTTAACGAAAATTTGGATGATACGCCAATGTCCCTTGGACAAACGCTGCAAAACGCGTGTTGGCGTTCACATAGTAGAATTCAGCTCGTAATGGCAACAATTCCATGCCGGATATTGATTGTGAATTACAGTAATTTCCATGAAAAGCCAATGCGCATTGCTAATTAAATATTAACGACGCGCGATATCAAAACGACCGCCACTACATACAAACAAACCGGTTCGCATGGAATGATGCGAAGCGGGCCCTTCCATGGATGGTCACGGATCAATGGAGAAAATCCGTAATTTATCATTCCCATACTCGCCATAAAGCAAATGTTTTCCTGGGCTATGCTACAGAGGTGGCAACGCCGGTAGAAGATTTTTAATGAAAATCTGATTGATTAAACTTGAATGGATCCGTTTTTAAAGTGCCAGAGCACAGAGCAAATAGAAAAACCATCAGCGATAAAGTTCACAGCAGTATCTTCAAGTTCCCAGATAAACTTGGGAGCGTCTGAACGATAACGCCTGATGGGGTCAAGTGAGTCGCGATAAATTTCCCTTCTGGGTCGGGTTCCGCGGCTTTTTTCGGGTTAGGTAGAAAAAACGCTCGAAAGGGTTGCGCTGAGCGGCAAAGGTATTTAAAAGAACCAGACGGCCGCCTGTGTGTGTTTTTTGTTTCTCGAAGCCTGGGAACCGGCGAAAACGCCATCCACCCTTGTCTTGGCTGCATTTTTCTTGATGCATATAAAACTGTCGGGTTCAGATTTCCGTGATAACGATACAGGGTTGGCCTATTTTTCTTTGCCATCGTCAGCTATGAAACCGGGAACCCAAGGGCGAAACAAAACGTGAATAATGTGGAGAAATTGAGAAACATTCCTCTTATTGGTTCGATAACTATCGGTCCGCTAAAGTTGTAGGTTCTATAACTTATGGTAGGTTTCTCAACGCGTCTTTCCGTCAAAGTAGTGGTCCATAGCTATCGAGTCGATAAAGTCGGTAAAGCTTGATAATCTGTGGGAAAAGCCATATAACGAAGAAGAAGTGACGGGTTAGAGTGACTTGCTTTGCCTCGTGTTATCAGTCTGTGGTGTTATCCATTTGCTCAAATGCAAAAAAAAAATTATTATGCAATACATAGATGGATATAAAATATATTACAGCCAACTCTAACAAACCAAATTAAAAGATTTACATGTTAAGTAAAACATCTTATTACTGCTCTTCGGACTGCAGAACCACCTTCACTTTCTTCTTCAAAAATGTTGGTGTTTGAGTTGCAAAATTGAGTCAAACACTAAGGCCTGTTTGTTTTGTAAGGCAATAAATTTTTTCATATCACTGATTAGTTTATACGAGTGTTAGGAATAGGAATTAATTTTGGAATAAGCTAGACTAAGACACATATGTACTACACAAGGGCACAAAGACCGATTGGGTCGATAGCCTTTTTCCGTAGGAAATAAAGATTGTTTATATATATACAGGGTGATTCAAAATTGGCGACATTCCTCTGGAGGTGTAGTCTGGCGCTGCTATAGGAGTACAGAAAAAATAGTAAAATGAATTTATGGTTATTAAAAACTGAGAAATTTGGAAAAACCTATACCAGAAGTACGGCAACAATGTTTTTCAAGGTAGTCTGCCTAATTAACATTGCGCAAATATCTGTGGCTTCGTAATTATTTAAAACGCCGGTAACCATGGAAGTATACAGTGACACTAAGACAGACAGACAGACAAGAGACGGGTTAGAGTGACTTGCTTTGCCTCGTGTTATCAGTCTGTGGTGTTATCCATTTGCTCAAATGCAAAACATTTTTTATTATGCAATACA
>NW_026017464.1:0-2337 GCF_020466585.1 Dendroctonus ponderosae
CCCAAGACCACAGGTGTTTCAAGTTGAAAAAGTACTTAAACTTAATTACAAACTTCAAAACATGACATTTCAAAAAATGGCATTGCCACAAAATTTTAAATATGAAATCGATGCATTTTATTATTCGTGTAATCTTTCATTCGAATAAAAAAATAGTGTTGGATACGAGGTCGAAAATTTGTTTTTCGAACTCCTGACGGATTGACACCCTCGACTTCGAAAAACGACATTTTTCGCCCTCGTATCGAAAACTACTATTTTGCTATTGTCGGTTAAAAGTCGTGACGGCTCAACGACCATTCAAAGGGGCAAAAATTGATTATTTCAGATCTGAAATATAGAGCGTGTTTTTTAATGAGCTCATTGCATTCTTCGCTTCCTTCTGATGAAAACGATGTAGAATTCCAGCCGGTTTGCGAGACTGGATTTTTTTGCGAGAATTGACCCTTGTGCACTTTTTGGTCAAAAATGCAAATTTTGCAAGCGGGTTTAACGCGCTCGTTCTACTTTCATCAAGTAGGAAAATGTGAAACCCCAAAGCCACTGTCGCCGAATTAAATTCACAGGTCAAGTTCCTCGAATTACCACTCAATTGAGGCTCGGGTTGCAAACACAATTATTCCAATCTATTGACTGAACGCATCGTCGACAGATTGACTGTGGGGTATAATTTGGCACAAAGGGCCCGGCATTTCCTTGGCCGCCATCCGGAAGTGATTTACTATTAGATGGGCCGGCCACAATGCAATTCAACGCCAGCCCAAAGAGGGAAAAACTGTCGAGTTATCGGCCGTAATTGCTCATCGACAATACTCAATACGGTTGCCGGAAAGCCGCCAAATACACACACAAATGTTTACTTATCCGACTTCTGTAAATTACCGGGATGGTATCAGTTTGATTACCTGCACGCGTTTTTGAGGGGGAACTGTTTGTTTCTGATGTTAACATAATTGGACGCGCCTGCTCTACTGGAAATTTCAATATCGGCAATGGAATACGATTCTGTAAACAACGGAATTCAATTGTATCGGCTGGCACTGTTTTATTCAACGGACGTAATGAGGCCGCCCAAATCGAATCCTAATTGGTCTGGATGCAATTCAAAAATCCCGATTACACCAACGCCGATTATTATTGGCTTGCGCCTGTTCTTCACACAGGTTCTCAGGAGAGTCGTCATCGATAATTTGAACAGAATGGTCCAAAATATTCCATCCATCGGTTCTTTCTTCATTCAGTCTTCTTTTATACAAATATTTAGTGCCTTCATTTTTCAGGTCAAATTTCAGCTTTTCAGCGGTTCCAGTTTCAAAGATATGTAGATTTGAAAATCGACTTTTTCCAAAAACTCCAGTTAATCGATCACTGACTGTACAGACAGACAACTTTACGGACTTTTAGGTCAAGAACTTTACTAACTGTGAGCCAAATTTCATAACAATAGGGTGTTTTCATTGTATCAAAAATTCCTACCAACTGAACATTAATCTATGCTAATATACATATACATATATGAAAGATTAAATAAGTTCATACTATCTATCTATTGCTGTTTTGTTAAATATTTAATAAACAAATTCAGCTAAAATCAAATTATTCATGAATCTCTAAAACGCTATCCTATTGGCTGTGACGTCTCTGACCATATAAATGGCGGATTGTTTACGTTCTGTGCATAGTGTTTAGTTGTGTTTCATTAATTATTTTGTGGAGCTAAATAATTTATTTTTTGTGTTAAACTAAAAATGGCTTCAGAAGGAAGAGTCAACAAACAATTTTCTCTGTGTACATATTTTTATAGTTACCGAATTTTTAAAAAACGACGAAAGCTTCAATTCAGCCGAATTGAAGGGTGTCGAAGCAGCAGCGTAAGTAAAATCCGTAAATTCATTATTAGTTACTCTCTCCTTAATATACTAATCTGTCTGTATTGGTTTATTATTCCACTTATTCAACTTAACCTAACTTATACACATGGCTGCTTTAAAAGTAAAATGAACTCTTAAATTTGTATTTTGGGCTTCACGAGAACAATATGGTGATATCGGATATGTGGAATTGAAACGCGAGGGTTCTTTGTGCACTGTACAGGTAGGTAAAATTTGCCCACAGCAAAGAGTACGATCGAAGGCATATTCTGTCTGCCTCATTATTAGCTTTTTGTTCGTACTTCCATTAAAATGATCCTCGCAACAAGAACGTCTAGCTGCTTTGAACCATAAAACTTTACGTGCATAATCATGGGGAACGGTTAGGAATAGATTGTTTGGAGCACTTTTTGAGGTATTCTTGCATCCTGGCACAAAACACCACTTATTTTGTGATCCATACATG
>NW_026017465.1:0-2369 GCF_020466585.1 Dendroctonus ponderosae
CATCTTCAGAGATTTTAGTATGAACTCTTAAAAGTTGCCGTTTCCGAGGACGATATTTCAATGCTCTGCAAGCGCCACATAAAAATTAGTTAAAACAATACCAGAAAAGACTGAAGGATGCTGTCAACAGCATTTTGAGGATCAAAGTGCTTGCTCAGTGGTGGGCCAGTTTCGATTTGATGTCATCATCAGGGACTTTGTTTCAGAATTTTTCCATTTTTATCTCTCTGGCGATGATATTCAAACTTCTGCAGCGCCATAATTCGTAAATACCAGCCCAGAACGGCAAGAAGCATGCTCTTATTATGAAGCTTCGGAATGTTTAAATTATTGTTCTTAGGCAAAAGCAACTCCGGTGCAAAGTTGGGTCAACAACATACATTTTGAAACGAAATGAATTGCTTTGACCAATCCTCGTACACTGAAACGATTTACATATTCCTTAGTTGGTCTACGGAGCGTGTCATAAGCGATTTATATCACCGGTTATTTCACTTTTCTCAGCAGCAGTTCGATTTGCAATCCGCGAATGAAAATAAGGGCATTTTTCTTGGTCATTATCCGATCAACGTCTCAAGTACTGATCGTTCAGATGGCACGTCTCTATTAAAATCCGCTTTCGAGCGTAAAACGAGCATAAAACACATATGGCTTTCATCAATTTGATTTTACAGTGTATTTTCCCCATTTAAAACTCGTGAGAAATTTCGAATTTTATTTGTTTAGATAATAATTCTTCTGTTTACCGATTTTTTATTCGGGTATTTCGAGGTGCTACTGACGGACACGACACTCGGTTTATTTTCGAAACTATTTCGACAATCGCCCGAAATATTGTTCGTTTAGTGTTACATGCCAAGGGTGCAAACGGGTCGCTCCCAGGCCGTTTCCTTGACAACCTGGAGCAAATGGGGCGCAGTCGGTCCAAGGGAACAGACTTATTGCACTATTGCCCATGGCAAATTTTTAATAACCAAATTACCTCTAGTCTAGTCGGGTCTATTTTTCGACTTGTTAATCGAACCGTTCGGAAATAATAAATGGAGTGGCAAACGCGTGAAAATCGGGCGGAGATATGCTTTTAAGTAAAAATAGCGCTCAGCGGCACTAATTAGCTTTGTAACACACTAAGTGGGAATCTATAAGTCATCCGCAGGAGAAGCGAGCGGTTTCTATAAAACTTTGGCACTTTCCCATCTATTTTTCCTCTTAGGCTTCTTGATCTCGCGTCTGAATTCCCAAGGCACAGCAATTTCCAACACAAAATCGTCTGTCTGCCACCTTATTAAGATAATGCAAACACCGAAATGGACCTTAAAATCCGAAATTCTTCGGTTACACTACGAAATTGATGCGAAGGTTCGATTTAACGTTTCGCTCATAAACTCGGATGAAATTGGGCACTAAAATAAGCATCGGCCCGCTTAATGGGGGCCTTTACAGTAGTGAGTAAACTTGTGAGTCGATCGTCATTAAAACCGTTTATAACTCGCTGCTAATGAAATGACTGAAGGGGGGAATAAAAGCTCCAGTGGCCCCCTTTCAGCCGTAAAATGTATGGAATCACCTCAGAAGCTTCTGGAGATTCGAAATTTTATTGAAGTCCACCACCCATGGTGCAAGGCTCCATCTGGACCCACTAAAGATGGGCGGTGATTGGTTGGAAACTTGCCTACAGCATGTCGAAAGTTGGGAGCAATACTTTTTCGCCACTGTTATTTTTTGATTGAAAACACCAAAATTTATCGAGTTTTGCGCGTTCCCCCCACTAAGAGCATAATAAGGTGATTAATTAAAAGCAGTTCTGCAAAAAAATATTCGCAAACAAATTTTCGCCTTTAATGTACTTAGTGCTTTCCTCAAGTATCAGCTGTTTAGAAAACCCCTCTTTGCTGGACTATCAAACAAGAAAATGTTTTCTTTACTATGGTACCTGAATCAACTCTCTAGAAGCACTTTTTTGGGCTCCACCGGATGTTGAAACTTCGCATGCAAACGCAAAAAGTGTGGAAAGTTGCACCAAAAACTGAAAAATCACCAATATTCCCTATTTTACAACACAAAACTCTTTAAAATACTACATAGCTACATAGATTTTGGAAAAATCCCCAACATTTTCTGCTCAAGAACACAAAAACCACATAATCGATAAACAGAAGAGAAACTTTGACCTTTAAAAGGGCACCAGAAGCACCACTGGAGGTTGGAACTTCCCATGCAAATGGGGTGAAACGTAGCAACAAAAATTTAGAAAAATCACCAAAACTCTCTGTTAAAGAGCACAACAATCGCATTGTGAACAATCAGAGAAGAGACTTTGCTCTTTAAAATGGTACAAGAACGAAGCCTTTAAAAGCTCTATTTTGGGT
>NW_026017466.1:0-42412 GCF_020466585.1 Dendroctonus ponderosae
ATTATTATAGCAATCTAGTACAGTATACTAATAAGCCATTTGTCTTTAACTTAATCTACTACTTTAAAAAACACAAAGCACACACATCCTCCGATCTTTTATTACTTTGACTCATTTCTTACCAAAACACGAATTTACACGGAACAACAAATTCAATAATATTGAAAAATTTGCGTTGCAAAAAGTTAAATTTTTGAGAATTTTTAATAGCGTATATTTAAACAGGAATCGTCAATCACATAAAAATCGTGCAGTGCTGTCACTACAAACTTAGAAAAAATAAAAATGCTCTCCAGTTAACCGGTTCTCAAGAGGGCCGCGAGTTAGCCGCTTCTTGAGCTAGACTGCAAGTTGGGCGGTTATTCCCCTCAGACGTCGATATGTTGGCGTTTCAATAGAAAAAAATTGGGCGGCAAATTTTCTGGTACACTTTATATGATTGTAAATATTTTTAGAATATGCGCCTTTAGTACTTTTTCTATCGTTAACTGGTTTTGCTCGATCGTTGGAATCGAAGATAGATACTTAGGTAAAAATCAAATAGTGTCTTTTAGTTCAACATTAACTGCCAGTGCCACATTAACTGGAGGTGGGGACTCCTTCCTTTAACATCACTAAATATTTTAAAATGATAAAAGCATTCGAACACTTTTTTTCATCATTTCTAAGAAGCAAACTGCTCTTGCAAACTTTTCAATCCGGGCTGAACGCAATTCCCTCACAGAACACAAAATTAAGTAGTTTTGCAACTGTCACTAAAAATTAAACAAGGATGTTTAAATTGTAAATGCAATCTTCAATGTACAGTATCTTAATGAAATGGAAAAAATACTTATAATATTAATTTGAAAACTCAACCTCAAGGATAACCTCCAACTTCTCTTCAACCCATGTTTTCATTCTTTTCGCAATCGAATTTATCGCCACCAGTATTTGCTGCCCATTTTATTGTATTTACAGGTCTTTCATACACAATGACTTTTAGTTGCCCAATACATAAAAATCTAAAGGCTCGGGTGATCTAGATGGCCACGACACTGGCCTCAATAAAATTGATCTTAACATGTTTACATGTTAACAAAACATTTTCAGTGTTATTGTTTAATTTTGATTGAAATCCAAGATGCAAGCGAGCTGGATCCGAAACAAATTTTAATTTCAAAATATAAAAGACATGACTAAATGAAAATTTTACAAATTCAATTTTAGAAATGGTCAAAACACTTAAATTTTTTTTTATATTAAGATATTTAGGGTGTTACAGGTTGGAGCAATTAAAATCAGCTCCCGCAATTGACGTGCCACCGATGTTGAATTAAAAAACGATGTCAATGATTACGTATTCATATCATATTAAATTAATGGTTTGATGGACATTATGATAGAAAAGAACTTTTTTTTCTTTTACACCCTGTATCTCTATTACGAATTGCACACATTTGCAGCCAAAATAGTTTCATAAAAGTCTTCTTTATTTGCGTTCTTTCATTTATTAAATTTAATGTTTTAATGTAGACCACCCTGTTTATTATATGACTAACGCAGCTGCTTCGTTTTTACTTTCAAAGCGTGTAAATTAAATTTTAAAATATATCTTAGCGGATTGGAACCCTGCAGACATCATCAGGACGCATAGAAAAGCAAAACCATAATTCAAAGACACAAAACTACGAGCCACAACATTGAGCAATTTTTGGTCTGGTTATCTGCTTCATTATACGTATGCCTTTTTAAATGAATACAACACCTTTTCGAAGTATTTCCATTAAAACTAAAAAAAAAAATTCTCCTTTCAATTCTCGGAACCTTTAAACCACACTCAGACATTGCAAGTAATTTTATTTTTATTTTCTAACAACTCATTTTTCAGCTGGACTTCCACTTTCGTTTTCAAAGCCTGACTTTGAGTTAATTTCAAGCGTATGACGCCAGTTCGGATTAGCATTAGTGAATGATTACAGTTGAATGGATTATTTAGCCTGTTGGCAAAACAACCACCTTCACGTATTGCGTGCAAATTATTTGACGAGTTAATTCCATGTTTTCTTCGTTTTTTGTTGTGCCTATATGTGTGTGTGTGTGTGTGGTTGTTGCGTGCTTCTTGTTTCGAGTTTCTTGACTGTGTAGTTTTTATAGGTGCCCTGATGATGACTCCAAAATCGAAAAAGCTTCAATAAACTTACGCACTTCGAAAACATAAACCTTTGTGCACTATTAGTATACCTAGAGCTCATAACGTTCTGTGTTTCTTTGAAAAATTTTGAAATTTTAGGTAAAACCAATTCCGCCCGATCAATAACTCACATTGAACATTTCTCGATTTAAAACGGTAGTCAAAGTCTATGGGGATAGGTCTAGCCTAACTCAACAAAACAATAAGATATGAAAACGTTTCTGCCTGAGCCTTTAGGGAGTTTAGTAATGTTTTTAGACCGAGAAGGTTTGCTCTTGACCTAGCTCCCCAAATGCATATACCCTTTACTAACAAAAATGGCGATTATCTCGGATCTGAGGCTTCTAGAGCTCTTTTATGTACGAGCGTTGGATTCCTCAGTTTTTTTCAGTCAAAAAATTTGTGGCATTTTGAAAGATTTGATTTGATTTTAAACCGACCTGAAACTTTCGGCCAAAAGGAAACATTTTACATGCGTATTTTTTAAGCGCAATAAATTGATTCCGACAGAAGAAACACCCTATAAGCATATACAAAATGTTTGGATATACAATTTGGAAAAGATCGTAAGGGTAAGATCGAGAGCGCTTAAAAGCCGCTTAAAATGGTGTCAGCAAATTTCGCAACAACACTTAAAACATATGAACATAAGATTTATTTTAGTTAACTGTACTTATCACACTTATCTAATTAGTTTGCGCCGAAGTGCATTTTGATTAACAAATATATTAAAACTGTTCGACAGCAATAAAAAGAGAATAGTGAAGCATATTTAGGCATTACTACGACATACTGTTCTACTGCAATATTTTGAGTATTTGAGAACAAGCTTTAAAACAGCTTTGATCTAAATTTCAACATACAAATTTTATTATGTGTGTTGGCAGCTGCAACTAAACGGATAGACTCTCTTCTCGGAAAAATACAGTGCTCGCTGTACACAGAACACGAGGCAGATTATCCGAAGGTTTTTAGGCAAATTCATAAGTTTGAAAACAATGAGTGTAGCGCAATTTGGCAAGATTAGACTTGATATTAACAGTGGCAGTGTGGAATTGGCTGTGTTTTGCTAATTTGCCACGAATTCTACTTCACCCGTAAAGCACGTAATTGCTACAAATTGAGAATTTTCAGAATTTACCATCCGTCGGTCAACATATATCGCAAGAGACTCTCGATATTTAAACATTAAAGTAAAATTTCCCCTCCTTATCAAAACAAATACCTTCTTTTCTAATAACATAATGCGTTTCACTACGCCAAATTTGCCCTCAAAGAAACATGTTTGTACTTATTAATAGAATTCAAAACTTCCATTTTGTACAGTGAAAAATCAGTCAAACAGTAAATTGTCATGGTCAAATTAAACAAAATAATTTATATTGTAGGAGTTTCTCCTACTACTAATAACAATACCTGGAAGCTTCACATAAGAAACTTACCTGACACCTTCCCCAATCGTCTTGTAAGCCATTGTCCTCCTCAAACTTTTGGCGATCATTAGATTCTCATTAAAAACCTTTCCAATGTCCACCTCATTTACTGGACATGTGCCTCTTGGATTGCTATATAGGGGTGAAGGCGTATAGGTATACCCTATGGGGGAGCTTTTCGAGGTGAAATGTGCATCCCGTCTGAAACAAACAAAAAATGCACTTATAACAGTACAGTGATAAATCTCACATACGTCTCTCTCTCACATAAGACTCAAGATCATACAAAAACGTTTGAATTTCCATGAAAGTAAAACACAATGTAAGTGGTAATGGTTTGCAAAACGAAAGAATTCTTGAAATTTTTCATTGACAATTTCAATTTCCGCAAATTAATAATTTCTTAGGTACAGGGTGTCACAAAGTGAAAATAATTTTTTTTATTTTAATTTTAGTTTTTATTATAATTTTATTCTTACCCAGTTTACTACTTCCAAAAAATGTTGTATTTGGGGTTTTTTGATCGAGGCAGCCAAATTTCTCATTACTTAGCTTGTTGTTCCTAGAGCTGCTAGCTGCCACAGTCTGAAGACATTTAAAACATCAGAAATTGTTTGGGTTTTTAAACATCGCTATTTTGTTGACAGTTTTCCGATGTTTCTTAAACAAAAAATGTGTACTTAGTTTAAGTCGATATCTATCGCCGTTTTCGAGATTTTTCACATTGAACGCTCTAGTGGTTTTTTGAACTTTTAACTTCTACTATTGTATTGAATTTATCGAAACTACCCCGGCATAACTTGCCCGGCATAAAGTGCTGCAGAAGACTTCCGAAACATTTTTTTTTCAATACGGCAATCATTTATTAGAAGGGTTTATAAATGTATTGGAGTCAGAAGATTTCACTTTCAACAATTATTATACAGTAATAATTTTCAAACAATTTACTGAGTTTAAAAAGTCACTTAAAGTAGTTAGCGATTCTTAACGTTACCAAGTTTAAAAAATTCCTAGAGGTGAAAGATATCGACTTGAAACAAATACACAATTTTTGTATGGAAAATATCGGAAAACCCAAAAAACGTCTGAAGCTTTAAATGATTTGAGACTATTGCAGCTAGCATCCTCTAGGAACTAGAAGCTAAGTACCTAATAGGAAATTTGAATTTGTCGCTCTAAAAAAACCCAAACACGTTTTTTTCTGGTAATAGCAAAACTGGATATAAATAATTTAAAAATAGACGAAAATAATATTTACACTTTTATATTAGGATTTTCCTGAATAGCAATATTTTTGCCAAATGCCTGTGTGATCTGAACGAGTTAAAGCATGGTCGATGGAGACACTGGTGGAATGTGCATATCCTTACATACGATTTGAATCTATTTGTTTATTTTTGGAGAAAGTTCGACTACAAAGTAATTTTCAAATAAGCGCCTGATTGCTAGAAGGAAAATAAAAATAATGGGGAAACAAACAATTTTGCGACTAGAGATGTAGCGTTCATGTCTAGAGTCCATCTAGAGTTTATGCGTAATGCATAAACAAACTGAAATCGTATGTTTCTGCGGCAGGAAGAAGAAACGTAGTTAAAAAAGTGTCTTGAATCTTAGAAAGCTGCCATCAAACGAGCAGAAATTAGTTATCTCCCCCAATAAGATCCCAAAATAGGTACAGCATGTTCGATAACCACATGAACTAAATGGCACCCCGACATGTTTCCGCTCAAATGAATACGATCTGGACTAAATTTTACTGAAGAGAATGAATTTTCGTAAATTGATAACGCTACCATGCTGATATGTATTGGGCGAGTGATAAATTATTCAGTCTCTTCATACACAAACTATCCGAACTTTTTTTTGGTACATGAAAACAATTAATTTGCATTGCCATTAAACATAAATCCTTTCGCGATATTTTCGTGCTCTTAGTGAAATATCCAAGTTTTCATTGTTTTTGCCTCACGCAAAATGTTTCCCTGCTGTTTAACAATTTGATTTCACAAACGATGATAAATTTTTACCATAAATAAATTGTTAAACTTCCGTTCTCCAGCGTTTTCTAATGGAGAAATGACAGATATGATCAAAGTGTTAGAGTATCGCTAAACATTCACATATCAGTAACTTGTCGTATGAAATTGAAATTACGTGTTTCAAAAAGTACAATTTATCACATGATAATACATCCCTGTTCAAGAGCTTCCACCAATTAATTTTGAAAAAAAAACACTTCAGTTTTGGGACACTTTTGAAGATGCTGGAACCCGTGACCCAAAGTCCATCAGTGCAGTTTTATTCACTGATAAACCGATTTAACCAGAATCCTCGTGGTGCTTTGCATTCACATCATTATCACTCTTCCGCAGAAAAGAACCCTCACGTGCGGCGTGTTAATCATGTTGAGAAGGATTTTCGGAAATACTTTTGGACCGGGATCATCCATCATGTGATCCCAGTCCTTATGCCATGCGGTGTCTTTCAAATGGCGAAAACTATTCAAATCTTTGATGAACATTTTTACGGTCCTAATGGAAGATTCACCGCTCGATCTTCGTGCTGAGTTTACTTACGATGGTGCACCTCAGACATTTAATTACGATTTTTCCACACAAGTGAATAGGAAATATAAGACGGAGATGTTCCTGCCTAATGATTAAAGAAGACACCACTTTTGAAATTCCCAAAAATGTTTGAAATTGTAAATACGTCATCAAAATTTTTGGAATTCCTTCAAATAAAGCAGTCAAATATTAACGCATTCGCTTCATATCTAACATATTTTCTTAGATTTCTTTAGCTGGTTTTGTTCCGCGTAATAACGCGTCTTCTGAACAATTACTTAGAATGTTTTTTTGAATGGACAGGAAWTTTTWGCCAGTTTTAGTGGAGCATTATATCTTTCTTGAGTACGTATTTACATTGTTGATGAATTAATTAAAATTATTTAATAAAATAAAWTTTATATTCTATTCGTCCAGATTTTTATTGACAATTATTCAAATTGATAATAATGCTTACTCCGATTCGTGTAAAATTGGCAGATTGTAAAAGARACTTTTTCTCGCATAAAAAATTAATAGGTCCTACGGGATTTTTTAAGAAGCACAAAAGTRTSGAAAATGCATTAATGCAYGTGCTAAAAYMAAATATGAGCTGCCAAGTAAAAAKTTMTAGTAATTTCTTTATCAAAACACTCAAGAATTTACCATTTTTTCCAATRCGGATGAACAAGGAAGTTTTATCAAAATATGAAGCTTATGTAGAAATAAATCTACGGCATAAAAACGCAAGGCAACGTTCGCACATTTTACAAAAAAAAAACATGAACTAGAGCCTTCAACAGCAAAAAGCCGGACAGTTTTTCACTAACAAAAGTTAGGTCAAATCGCCTTCCAAAGAATGCCGCAGTCTCATTTTGATCATATGCTCACTCATACGTATGCCATACGTATAAACGGTTTCAGAAACAACAACTTATATTGATTTTAACACCCTATTCCTTATACTTTTTAGTCAGAAATGTGTTAGTTGTAATGAAAATCGCATTGAAAAAGATTTATCAGATCGGGGAACTTTAGATACATTGATCGAACCCGATCAAATCGAAAGAAACTGCAATAAATTTCGATTTGAAGTTTAGAATAGAAAGTGTCTCAAATAAGGCGTGGCAATTTTTATGCAAATGTGCAATCAAGAAAAAGGTTTGACTGTTAAAAACAAGTTTAGAAGTCGAAACGGTGAAATAAGCTGAGCTGCCTTCAGTCTCCAGTTGCGATTGAAATTGAAAAACCCGCACACTTTCAATTGAACTATTCACCCATTGGAGTTCAGTTCACATATTTTTCTTAATTTTTTTACTAATTTATTTATTCAAATCAACCACCTTGAATGTAAAGATTGGATTAAAGTTGTAGCTGGAGTTGATATTACAATTAAAATTCAGCCATGCTGAAGACAAAGCGTGAATGAAGAAAGAAAGTGTGCCGAAAATWAAAMAAAGCTGAAAGTAAAGCCGTGRAAACGAAAATATGAAACCGAGATAAACGTGGAAATCTTGTGAGCATTTTTTGAAACTACACATTATGATTTAAATTAATTAAGCATTGCTAGATAAACAACATTTGCTGCCCAATAAATGTGAAGATCTTCGCATCTTCCTCTTCTTCTTCCTCATGTTTTAAGCCTTAGGCTTGTATTTTCCATCTTAATTTTCTTGGGATATCGATGTCCAGGAGTCCTTCCATCTTTTGGGAGGTCTGAAATACTAATATATTTACTATTGGCATACAGAATTAACGCAAATATAATTAATCGATGCCTTAAAAACCATCTGTCTATTACATACTTTGTCTTTCCAATATCATGGACATTGTAAATGTAGTGTAGGCACCTGAAATTAACCTGACAAAGCCTCAAGTTGGAATTATGAAAACCTACCTATTTCTTCTGAAAGCGGCCCAGGTATACTCAGAAAGTACCTTTTTGACAACCCAGCATCCATTCTCGGACACATTTCAAGAGAGGTGAAAAAACAACCGCCAACAATTATAAAACATTGATTTAGTGTGACACATGCGTAACTAAATATTTGAAAAATAGTCTTCAGTTTCCAGCATTGAGCATTAATCACTCTCAGACTTCCTTAATGGCACTGTAGTAAAGTAGCACCCTGTATAATATATTATTATTAGTAATTAAGTAGGTTAATTGCATGCCTGTATAAACAGTGCAACTAAGCAATATATTTAGGAGGATGGATCCGGGACTTGGGGAGGTCAATGGAGAACAATAGGGGTTGAGACATTAAAGATAAAGTACGTGCTTCACCTCGCAGTTTAGACTCTTTGAGCATATCCCACTCTCCTTCATCCTGGAAAGTACTATATGGCGATCCTGCCAGGATGAAGGAGAACATGACAAGATCAAAAGCTTTTTCACGCTGCGAGAAGATGGGAAATCAAAGCACCAGAGAGAAGGAAGTCATATTAGCGCAAACGGCAAGTGTTGATCCGACGGCAAAACTGGCCCAGGCGTTATCACTATCAAAATGGTTATTGATAGTACTAGTAAGTAGGCTTGGCCCTGGTATTGTTGTATTTGGGATACCGGAAGCACCAGAAAAGCTTAAGAAACACGATTAGGCAGGAAATCCGAAAATGTGAACACTCACAAATTTTTATCAGCTATTAACGCGTTTTATACGACTTTCGCTCTTGAAAATGAATGCTCCCTAACATTTAAATTAGTGCACCCTTTAAAGTTGAAATTCCACTCCAACTGTGACATTAAACACCCTTGCTCATTTTTCGTAATTTCTATCTCACCATGTACATTCATATTTTTCAATTGGATGAATTGTGCTCGGTAATATATTGTATGGCTACCAAACCCCAGGTTATTATACCTTTCTAAACCTTTTTATAAGACTTCGGGCGTTCAAAGTTTCATATTGCCACTACGAGGGGCGATATCGATATGAAATTGTATATGGGTATTTACTGCTGGTTAATGTTTGAAGTTTAGACGTGTGAAAAGCTTCTCATATTACACACCGATCGTGGCTTGAGACATGAATTTTACGATTATGTAACTGTATTGATATAGGGAGAGAATGGAAGATGACGATTTCATAAAAAAGCCAGCAACTAACGAATAATTTGTCGTCTTCAGCACGTAGGAAGGTTCAGTTATTCAAATTAATAAATTTGCCAATTCATCTTAATTCGCATCTTAAGAAAAATCCTATCAAAATTCGCTCACAACTTCCATGGTATTTTTTTGAATCTTGCCATTCTTGCCACGAAAAAAATGTTTCTACAAATTAAACTCGTATTATTTTTTTCTTAACAATATCTAGGCTTCTGAAAGGACTCAACCAAAAAGACCCTCGTGATATACAATGTTCAGGTTTTACACCAATTTACCCCATTGAAGACGTATATTTTGTTTATTATTTATATTCGAGAGAACACCTCGACATCCATTCAAATATCTCTTGAAAGAAACTGAATTATTTGTCGACATATGACTGACGTGCAGACATGTTTCAGCCCATGTCAAACTCATATTTGAGTTGGCCTCAGGCTCTAAAATAGAGCTCGTAAGCTAGAGTGAAAAATATATAGCGGACAATCACTGATAATCACATAATACCATTGATATTAACATAAGTTATTTTTTTACATCAAGAATGTTTTTCGAGTACTGTTAGTAGCTACGTGTTTCCAAATAAGAGCAGTTCAAATTTTATTTGAAAAAAACTTAATAAAAGCTAATGTGGTAAAAACATTTTATACAGGATTGTCTGATTGTTTCTCAGTTTAGTTGCATTCTCTATTCCCTCCCTATTTTGGAAGGATTTCTAAACTCGCTCAAAGACTCAAAGATTAAACTAAATCAGCGGCCTGCATTAGATGAAGAACCTTTCTGTTGATTTGTGAATCATAATCAAATAAAGTTTCTTCTATACCGGGTGTCAATTTGAAAACTTCCCATTCTTAATATCTTTCTTGCAGTAAAAAATATGAAAAATCGGAAAGACTAGTCAATTTTATTTGTAAGGGGGACACTTTAAATGAATATTTTTAACCTCCTTGTTTCAACCCGTTAGGATGGGTAGCTGTCACCATGAGCATATGAAATAGGAAGGGGGGGTCAAGTAGCCCATCGTTTTAAAGGGCGTTCTTTACATTAGTTACCACTTTGTTGCTTTTTGGCCAGAGGTTTCCGAAAAATCACGTTTCAAATTTGTAAAAACAATTAAACTTGCCTGCATTCAGATCTTAGTTTTCACGTTGGTGTTTCAACAAAAACGAATGTATTGGGTCTCCTTTTAAAACAAATGATTAGAAGAGTAGTTTACACTGTTAAAATCGTTGAATGACAGGAAGAGAATCTACTTTAAACATTGACTTCTTATTTTTGATTTTGATCTTATTTATTGATTATTTTACATCGACAAAAATAACTTTTTATTTGCGGAAGATAAATTTCTACAATAAAACCTATGGGACCTACTACGGTATTATATAACAAGTTGTTCAAATGTTGTCAATTGTCCTGTAAACAATAATAAAATCTGTTTTTGAACTATTGCCTAACATTTCAGAAATCTTCACAGGGAATTGACAGGCATTCTGCTACAATTCAAGTTTTAAGATCATCAATATCAGCAGATTGTGTTTTATAAACAATGGACTTAAATGTCCCCAAAGAAATAAGTCTAAGGGTGTTCAATCCGGTGATATTGGAGGCCATTCAATTGGTCCCCTACAGCCAATCAATCTATCCGGGAATATTTTATCAATGTTAGGGAGAATTTGAAAATAGGATTGATTATTGTCTGCAGGAAAAAAGACAACTTATAAGATAATGCGTAAATAGATCTCATAGGTTTTACTGTAAAATAATCAATAAATTTGAAATTAATTATTTAAACTAGATTTTCTTCCTGTTATTCAACGATTTTAACGGTGTAACCGAATATTCTAATCATTTGTACCATAAAGAAACCCAATGACATAATTTTTGTTGAACTGCGCCCACGAACAAAATCTCAATGCAGGTAAGTTTTATTGTTTCTGTAACTTTGAAACGCGATTATTCGGAAACCTCTGGACAAAAAGCAACAAAGTAACTAATGTAAAGAGAATTGAACGCTCTCTAAAGTGATGTGCCACTTGAYCCCCCTTCRCATTTAAGAYTCTCTGGGTGACATCTACCCCTCCTAAGGGGTTGAAACAAGGAGGTTAAAAAKATKTATTTAAAGTGTCCCCCTTACAAGTGAAATTGACGGGTCTTTCCGATTTTTCATATTTTCAACTGCAAGAAAGATATTAAGGGTGRGAAGTTTTCAACTGGACACTCGGTATRTYTATTTAGATAATACTGTAGTTTCCATAACACAGTAAACAAACGACTTTCATTAAACAACAAACATTATTTGCATATGCATTAAGATCTCTGAATGAACCTYAAAGGTATAAAAAGCGTTAAGTTAAAAGTATATRAAAAAAAAACATAACTAATGACCAATCTGATCTGACACACACACCAGACCTTCAGTTGCAAACAAAACAATCAATTAATCAAGCAATACAAAACTTGAACTAAAATTAAAAATTTAACACACTAAAGAACAGATAAAACATAGTTCAATTAAGTTTGGTTTCCGTAAACTCTATATCTGGAAACTCATTGTAGTCCAATTTTGAGCGGGTGTTTGGAAAAATAGAGCTATCACGTCTGAGGATTTCAAAGTGGAAAGGTTTTGTCCGACTGACTGAAAAGTGGATGTCTGTTTGTATACAAAGACGTCATTATTAGGGCAATTGTAAATATATTCCTTTTGTGAAAAGCGACGAATTTCGGTGTCATTGTCCGGATTGAGGCGAGAATTTTATCAAAGAAATTTTACAGAATTGATACCAGACTATTTAATAGTGTCAGAATATAATATTGTAATAGTTGTAAGCCTAGAGTTTTTATATGTGCCATATAAACTACTAATTGCTTAAGACTCTCTGAACTAGACAAACAGATTTTTGCTGGATAAACAGGCAGTTTTCAAGGAAACAAAAGCAAAAGCAAAAGCGGTAGACAATGTTAAGGTTAAATTAGTCACGAATAAACTTTTCCGTTGAAGTGAATAGTGTGTAACAGTACCTATTCCCTGAAAATAGTTGAAATTTTACCAACCGAAACGTTGTTTTAATAAAAAAAAATTGTGGGGTAATGGAAAAACCGTGTAAAAGGCAAGTGTTCAACAATTTTTTAATTTAATTCTTCAAACTTTTAGAATTCCTTCAAATAAATTCAAAACAATCAAATATTAAAATATTAACCCATTTGTTTCATTTTTAACATCCATATTTCCCTAGATTTCCATTAAACCACCTTTTGAATAATTATTTGGAAATTTACTAAAACATTTTCCCATGCACAAGAAATTTTCATGTTTATCAATCTTCAAGTCTGTGAACGGCCAGAAACCACGAACCCAATGGAATAAATAGCACTTTCATGGAATAAGAATAATGCAATTAATGTTTCAAGTAGGTGTATTCTACCAGAGATTCTACTCTACATAATTCTGCAGTTTACTGAACAGAAGCAAACGGACTTAATCTTCCATCTGTTGTGTTACCTGATAAAGTCTTCTTAAATATCAAAACCGTATCAAAATTACCAAATTTCTCAAAGCATTTTCTATGTGAAGCGTTTGATGCCATTTTTGTTTGAGAACGAACAATCCGAATCGACTTATGCTAAATATAAAAATAGCATGCAATAACATTATTTGTGTAGTTTTGAAAACAGCTTTGTAAGAACGTGACAGACGACTTTAATGAAAAAATGTAAGCAAAAATAAATGCTTATTAATATTTAAGTAAATATTACATGTGATTCAGACCAACCTGGGTGTCCACTTTGAGCAAATAACGGCAGATTTTCATTTTTGCCCGCTTCAAACACTGAAAACAAAACAATAATTTTGAAGGTTTTTAAGACGATAATTCAGACGAAGTTCTAAAATTAAAAGTAATTATAGTTTTACCGTATAAGTTAGAAGGCAATAAGCTTTACGTTATTTTTAATCTATTGAAAAAGCAAGAGCTATAACACATTTCCTTTGTAACTCTTCTTTTCCAAGTCTATATATGATAGTTTTACCAGAAATCAATGTTGGTTAAAATACTAGAATTGGTATCAGCAAATTCCTAATAACTGCATATGAACATTTCAAAATCAAATATGTTATTAAGTGTCACTTTTTACTTAAAATTAAAACAGTGATTATGTACTTTTTCTTCGAAAAAATTAAGTTGATTTTCTTGACAAAAAAATTAATACAATGACGACTTACTAAATTTATTAAAACAATACCAAAACAATGGAATTGGCTAATAGGATTGCTGATAAAGGGTAGAAAAATTAGCAGGGCCTTAAAACTTCTTTAAAAAAATGAATTTATAACAATCAGCTACTTGGCGGCATCTAGTGAATCTAGTGGAAGGCAATGCCCGAAGCTTGTAGGCAAGCGGGCTCCAAATTGTCCATAGGAACATTAGTGCTCATAGAGGGCGAAACAAACGTATTTTTTTAAATAAAATATTTATTGATAAAAACCTAATTTTAAAACTCCATATCCATCGCCAAAAATAAATAATCGCTTAAATGTCTAAAGTGATTAATGTTTTTTTTTAAATTAGGCCTTTATGTGGACTGATAATAACAAACCTGTATTTTTATTTTTATAATGTATATAAGATACAAAGATGTATAAAAGATAAATATTACTCTAATAAGCTGTTCTGCTGTAAACAGTGTTTATTAAAGTGACAAAACATAACCGGTCCGTTAGAAAATACAGATATTATACTTTTTTGAGAAGTTGAATGCTTAAAAGAACAAAACTGAATAAAGTTGTTTAAATAATTAAACGGAAAAACGTTGACTACTTCTACAACCGATGTCGTGAACAATTCATGATTGCACACCTAAAATATGTAAGTAGAAGTGGCTTTGCAATAGGTCACACTTGCCAATATGAATTATTCAATATATTATTAGTAAACCACTACAATAAATAATAATGAAATAAAAAGACAATTAATGACTAAAATAAATAACGAATGGTAATAGCAGTTTTAAATAGACGGAAATTTTGGTAATACGACGCCGGTTTGCTGTTCCTCCCATTTCGACATTAACACCAATTAAGGTTCATCTATTTTATGGACTGTTTCTGTTCTTTATATGCCTCAATATCTGCATAATGTCGAATTCGTGTCGGAAATGTGATTATGCTCAAGCAAATTGAGCCAACAGGAAAAGTGGCTTTTGATGATATTTGACCTGCATGTTGGAGCAATAGTTTATGTAAGTTTTACTTATTAGAGCTTATAATGTTGCACAAAAGATAAATATTCATTAATAAAAATTATGTAAAATATATTTTAAAGTTTCTTAAAAACCATTTGCACCACAGAATTCGACTTGATATCGTTGGCTAGAGAACTGAAAATTCTTGAGTCATAACATGAGGAAAATAGAGAAGTTTTGACTCAGAAAGCAAAATTTTAATATCAGACACTTAGGGGCAAGGTTATGACAAAATTTCATGTTTTTCGTACCGTTTTTGATCATTTCTCGGAAGCAAAATGAACAAAAACGCGAGAGAGAATTAAATAGCCTTTTTCGACAGTGAATCATCGATATGGATATTTTGGCAGGTTTCTCAAAAAGTCTTGATTTTAAAAAGTTTTATATTTGCGTAGTTTTTTTTTTGAGTTCCTAAATCGACTCAAACATGACGCTGCTTTTTTCGAAGTTTCTCATAAACCATTTGAGCCACAGAATACGTTTTAGCATCGATAGATAGAGAACTAAAAATTCTATTCAGTAATAACAACATGAGTAAGGAAATTCGAGTAGTCTCGACCCAGACAGCGAAATTTGAATATCAGACACTTAGGTGCAAGATTATGCCAAAATTTCAGGTTTTCCGTCCTCGTTCTGCTCATTTCTCGGAGGCAAAATGAACAAAAATAATCATTTTTACATCATTTCAGAGAGAACTAAAAAGCCTTTTTAGAAAGTGAACCATCGATATGGATGTGTCGGCAGTTTTCTCAAAAAGTCTAGATTTCAAAAATTTTTAGATTTGCGTGTTTTTTTTTGAACTTGCAAATTTTTATTTTCTCAAGAACCATTTGCGTCACAGAATTCCTTTTGAGATCGTTGGATAGAGAATTGAAAATCCGATTCAGTAATAACCTTTAGTTGTCGTTTAGAAATTGATTCTGGGTTCGTTTCATAAAATTATATTGTAAAATTAATGAAATTAAATTAATATTCCATGTCAATGATAAAAAGAAGCTGTAATTTTCGATAAGCATTCAACGTTTCCCTTTTAAATTAAACAATTTTCAGAGACAAATAAAGAGAGCTGAACCTGGCACCATAATTGATGATGGATGGATTAATTTAATACCGAAACGTTATTCAACAAATTTCAACGAATATTAACAGTGATGATATTTTTGAGATCTACCTACTATTGACAAAACGTTTATAATTGGGGTCTGGTTGACAGTATCAGATTCTATTTCTGCTTATTTCTAACCAAATATTAATTCCAAATCCTACTGATCTTAATTTTGCTCAAAAACTGATATTATCTACATGACCAAACTGATAAGACCGGCAGTTTAGTGTAAACTTAAAAGCAGTTTAGTGTAAACTATAAATCTTTCAACATCATATTAAACGACTTATTTACTGCTTGTTTCGACAGGTTAATTAGTGGTTTATAGTTTAGCATTTCTCACATGGAAAACATCTGCTAAACCACCAATGAGATTACATTATCTGCGGAAACAAAAGACGGAAATCCGCTGAATATATTACGGTATTCTCGATAAATTTCAACCAGTATGTCTGAATGTGAAAAAGGGGTATCATAAGTCCAAGGTTGCTTTGGATCAAGGTTGAGGCCAACATGGACAAACCCAAAAACTGAAATCGAAGCCATTAAACTAACTAATCGCACCCACAAGTCACGCAAGAGAGGGATTGCGGAAAAACGATTATTTCCCGACCTATAAAGGGTTCTTTACACATTGCTCTAATAGCCGTAAAATGAGGAAAATCCTTCCTCAGTATGAGACTAGAAAGTTGACCAAGCGTTCAATAGTGGTGATTTTGGAGAGTCATTCTCTTCGTGCAAAATAAATACTTAACTACGACTAAAAATGTAAATCGCTCAGCAACAAAAGTAGATATTGAAAAAATGCCACATTTCAGTGCTGGTTGTATGCATAATATAATAACCTGATGGAACTATATTTGCATAACAGTGCTTATCGAGAGGGCGATCGCAACAAAAACAAAACAGTTTTACAATGACATATAATTTTAAATAAATGGTAGAGTATTGTAAAATATGAAGGTTGTCTGATTACAAGCGGCTTATATTCTCAAATTGCCTGCAATTCTTCCCAATTTAGACGAGTTTTGAATGGAACATACATGGTACGTTCATGCAATTATAATTAATTGATTTAGATTCACTTAGTTCACTTATAGACATATTTATTAATTGCAATTTAATGTTGGTTTTAGTAAGTTTATCTTTAGCGTGTGATTTATTTGCTATTTAATTTGAATTAAAATAAATATACAGTCCATAGAACCGCAAAGTGCAAAAACGCTGCCAAGAAAGCACCAAATAGAGCAAAATAAATATACAGGGTGCTTTAAACAAAAGCTATCAACTTCAAAAGGTATTTTGTGATTAAACGTGAAGTGGCAAGTTGACAATTAGAAAGCTATATGAAAAATGCGGAGATAGTGAAGAATTTGTAATAAATTAGGTACCTAATGTTGCAAATAAGTAGATGGTGCAATAAATTACCATTCTCATTGATGATTCATTCATGTGAAACTTTTGAAAAACCTCTAAAACGAATGTATTTAAAAATGTTACGCAAAGTATTGCGGGTCGAAAAGCAGCAATTTAAAGAACGTTTCAATGTTGCAATGATAAAAGACAATTCATTTATTTATTATATTATAATCATCACGAGCAGAAAATTGTACAGGCATGAAATTCTTTATGTGAAAATGCATCTGCTTATTCGTACGACATTGATATGTTCTTCATTAGTCTAAATAATAAGTTTATTTCTTACGATTTGTTCATATTTCGTGTATGAATGTAAAGGGACTGAAATAAAAGCGAGTGTCAAAACTTATTTTAATAACTTATATTTTATGTGATTATTCATTAAAAAATTAACTAGACTGTCTTCTAAAAAGACTACAGTAAAACTGCGACCTGTCGATACACTATACCATAATATATAATTTTTTTAGTTCAAAACCCTACATTTAATGGAAAAAGAGAGAAAAATTTCAACAATTTAAAGTTTATTTCAATGCTGTAGCATTATTTAAAAAAAGTGAAAAATATGCGTAGTAGAATTTTTTCTGATTAAGAACAAAACCCCAATATTTTCGATTTCCTAGCATTTTGTTTTGAATAATATTGACTACTTAACTACTTTTATTTTCAAAAAGGAATCATCCTTGAAGTTTTCCACCTTAGTGAATATTGATTGCCTTATTACCAACATAGATATTCAATAAGTTTTGTAAAACTCAGGTGCGAAGCAATTGAAACCATAAATATATAAATAAATAAAAAATAAATCAGCATATTGCAAAACAGATTACACAGAACAGCGTTATGAATCACAACTTTTATATTAATTCATTATCTATGAACAAGCAAAATGTCTAACTAATGTTAATGGCTGAACAAGTCACCCAATTTTCCAAATCGTAGAAAGTTGTTTAAGGCTGGAAAGATTTAGTGCAATAAAGTAATGAAAAATAGGAAATAGTAAAAACTGTTTAAATTCTCGAAACCAATCTTATCGTACCGTACGTATGAAATGAGATAACTACATTTTGCTTAAGTATTTTTATTTCTTCGTGGGGAGCTTATCAAATTGAAATTGCTTGAAAAAAATATATTTTTTTAATATTGAGCCATATAATTAGGCATATATACGAAGAAAAGTATAGCAAAAATGAACCAAACATAACGCTTATTTAGTAATTTAGTAAGTTATTTATTCACAGAATCAGTTACACAAGAAATGCACTGTCTGTTCACATGCTTGCATTATGTTGTCCGAAAAAGAGTAAATAATGCAATATTTGTGCATCTTTTTTCCAAAAAATTACACGTTTTCACATATTAACCGCAATTGTTTGATTCTGAATAGACAAAGTATTAAGTTAGTTTTTACAACAGCAGTGCAGAAAATGTATGGCAGATTAAATTTATAAATCGATCTAAGAATGTAAACATTAAAATCCTAAAGTGGAATGTGGAACAGCAAGTTTTGAAAAAGCAGTGTGTGTTTCGCAACCGATAACTCAGAAAAGTTGGTCTGAGACGTGTTGACCAAGAATAATCAAAGATAATCAAGAAAATCATATGAAACGCCGATATACCGGGTGGCAAAGAACTAGGACGAATTGAACTCAAACGTACCGTGGAAGTACGTGTAAAAGAAGACAGAATAAAATGAGGAAGTTAATGATTAAATATTTGAGGGTGTATGTTTTATTAATATTTTTAAGATTAATTTTTTAAGACAAGTGACCCGGAAACCATGTTAAAAAAAATCAGGGGCTGAATCAGCATGAAAAGTTCATTTTTCAAGTTCATAAAGCAGCGTATTTTCCGAAATCTCAAAAATTACGCAGCGTTGAATTTATATCTCAGATCTTAGAGTTTTCCATAGAAGACCTGAAGAATTTGGATCTTTTTAGGCAATATTCTTTGAGGTCTTTAGGGACGGACACAATGAGAATCAGTTGAAAGTCATAATTAAATTCTGTTGAAAATAAGCCAAACATTCATGTGCGATTAGTTACTGCAGTAGAAAATATTTAAAAAAATTCGCAACACAAGGTTAGAAGGATCATCTATTGTATCCGAATCTTTTTCAATAGATAAAGACTTATGTATGTATGATGTAGCTGGACTAAATATCAATCATGGAACTTCATAATGAGGACGAAAAGTTCGTAAAAAAATTGATTTTTACAGATGAAGGTGCAGATAAAAATGCATAGAATGTTCATACATGGGCTGAGGAAAATTATAATTGAATCGTTGAACCGAAAGTTTAAAGCAAAATTTGTGTGAATGTGTAGAGAGGCAGAACAAGAAATCAACTAGTTGGACTATATTTCATGCCACTAAGATTCAATAGTGAAATATACATAAATTTTTAAAGAAGCAGGTGTCTGTTTTTTAGAAAATGTACATCTTCATATTAGAAATTCCATGTAGCTACTTCAATATGAAGACCCACTACATTAATGATTCACGGACAAAAAAAAACACTTTCCGTAAAAATGGATAGAATGAGATGGGTTTGAAATGGACTATCGGATCACTCGATTTAAACCCTGCAGAATTAATATTTTTAGAGTGCGTCGTAACTTTACGCACGTCGTAACTTTGTGAAGAGAACTAATCTATACATAGAAGACACTTAATATATAACATAATATATAATAATACATAACACTTGTTATGAGTTTATAAAATTACTTATATTACAGTATTTGTTTTGGGTATGGTTAGTTGCTAGTATAAGATTGAATTTCAAATTTAATCAATCGTATTGTCCAATATTTGCGGATAGTATGCCAAATGTGCAAGCAATCGTTGATCAACCAGACAAATTATTATAAAAAATTTAAAAAAAAATCTAAATTCAAGATCCTGCAGCTCTGTTATGGTAGAGATTTCGTAAAACCGTTATGTGAACTTGATACATTAATTTTCCTGCAAAATCAGTTCTTGAAAAAAATGATTCGGGTCGTAAAATTTCAAATTGTTTGATTAAATTTCGTATCGACATTGATTTTTTATATGGTGTTCACATGTATAATAAATAATTTGAATAATCAACTTCCGCGGTTAAACTTGACCTAATTTATGGAAAAATTCGCTTTCAAAAAAGGGCAGGGTGAAAAGGTAATACTGACCACACAGCAAAATCCTCAAACCTTCTCAACCCATTTACAGTTTTAGTACAATAAAGCAAACCCACAATGATTGATTCGAGAATATGACCTCTAAACCCGCTGGTAGGAAAATAATTGTCCCGTACTGCCAGAAAAAAAGCGATAAATGCATTGGCAATAAATGTTGGACATCAGTTTATTTATTGAGTGAAGTTCGCTTAAACATTGACAATAAAACCTGGATAGTTTCCTCATTAGCCTGGGTTTAACTAGCGTGTCGGTAACTTATTTCTTATCTTAGTTATGTGGCCTAAGGAACATAGCAAACAACAGTGTATTATTAGTTTGTTTGCAATTTAAAATTGCGGTAGACGCTAACTTAAACAGTACGCACATATTGTAAGCTTAACAATATCATAGTGTAAATATTTTCAGTGATTATAACAAATTTTTTACAGTGATTCTGGAGACTCGTGAGTGACTGACCTTAGTGAAAATTTCATGCAACTTTAGTGTTTCAATTAAGGTTTCAGTAAGTCCAAACATCTGAAATAAACTTTCAAGCAAAAAATTCGTTTATATTAATCAAACATATAAGTACTTTGCTGACGGTATGATCTAAATAGATATGTTTTATTTCAGTCATTCATCAAAGCGGCTTTAACATAAATTGCTAATTTATTATATCGGGAACAGTAATTAATATCAATAGCATTCGTGGTATAAGTGTTTTTATCTAAACGTTGTATTTTCATGCAATAATTTGCTTTTCATCCAGTTATATTGTACCAATGACTTGCCAAAGAATTATTCTGTTAACTACACCTACATACAGTGGAACCTGTTCATAAAAAAGTAAGTTTTTGATAAAACTGTTGATAACGTTACATAAAACTATGTATTCACTTGTAAAATATCGTAGCATTATAATGGACTTCTTATGATCAGATCCTCAATCTTTATTTTAAAAGCTTAACGATAAATAAAAAGTGTTATTTTTGAATTAAAATTCTATAGAAAATACAAAAATAAATAAACCAACTAATGTAATTTGTGTAATAATGTTACTGTGGTAGAAGATAGAAAACTGTTTTCTTAATGTATCGTATCGAAAACGTACACTTTTAATTCGTTCGAATAAAAACGTTACAAGTTGACCAATTCTCATCGTGACTTGGAATCAGATGTTTAATGAGACATGACTTAATTAGCTGCAGTTTAATTGACATATAATTAAACTGCGCCCAGAGTTGCTAAAATAACAAAACAATGTCGGAGGACTAAATGAATGAACAGAAAGGTATTAAAAACGACGCAAAAAACCGCAAATGAACAACGATGGACGTATTTTTTTCAATTCCCTTGTATTAGTTTGCAAATAATCGAAAATTCTCCAGTATTAGTTCACCAACCATATCAGGATTAAAAAGATTAAATTTATAGGTTTCGTCTTGTTGACTTGTGATAATTGAAAATTGGCTAGTGGCTTTCTAAAATTTTGTAAGTTTTTTAATTTAAAATTATTCGTCACATATAATCACCAAGTATGTATTATAAGAATCATCTATATCAACTAAAGATAAAATTTCAATAACATTGAATCATTTAAGAAAAGTTATATGAATGAGAATGAATCACATTGTCTAAATTATTAATAAATAATTTCATCCTCTAGTAAACAATGACTTCCTTAATAAACCGCCAGCAAAGTATACTAATCGAACTGAATTGATAACGAGTTAAAAGTGTTACAGAATACCCATTATCCTTTTTGGGACGAACCCATCCACAAAAGTATATTAATGTCATTGTAAAAGCCACTGACAATAATAAATTAATTGATGGTTTTGGACTTGCAGTTATTAAAATAGAATTAGCGGTTGATGGACTTTTAGTTGTAAAATGTGTGTCGGACAATAGATAGGTTACATGACTTGTGTGCAGTGGGTGAACTACCAGTTAAATTGATACAGGTACTGCAGTTTCAGCAAAAATGGAATCTGCCAGGTAAATAAAACAGATTATGGCTTTACTTTTCAATTTTGAGTCATCAAAAACCAAGATAAACTTAAGAGTTTTCGTGCAGAATAGCTGAAGATTACACCCTATTAATATTTACATACTATACAATAAAATTTTCGTCGAATACGTGTTAAAATGTAACTAGAAATGCTGTGAAAAGTTTCGCATTTATCAGTAAATAATCAAAAAGTTTAAGACCGGTTCCTTAGCTCCCGAACTTAAAAAAGCGTGTGGTTGCAGGTAATAAAAAAGTTTTAAATAATTTTGTTAACAATCGACAAATTTACGATGTAACTTTAATTTTACAGGAATCTCGTTAAAAATTTCTAATAATTATATAATGGTTTTGAAGTCAATGCCCTTAGAAGATGTGCCTTTTGTACACCAGTTTCTACACTTTAAAAATACTTTTCAATCACTCCAGTTATTGCCAGAAGTCCCCGTCTCTGCTTTCTCGAGCTCGATTAAAAAGTTGAAAAAAATGTTTAAAAATTGTATTCGATGCTTATAGTAAACGTGAGTATCTAATTCTAATTAAAGTAAACGCTCTCATCAATCAAACACAGTAAGGAAGATCATTAAAGAAATGAAGGTTTTAGTAATGAGATGTGAAAGATGTGAAGAAATGTTTTCACTCCACATAGGAATCGTATAATTTGCAAACACGGAAAACAACAAATTTGGTCACAAAATTGAGCCAAAGGAATACAAAATTACAGGACACCTTTTTTGCTTTTACTACACTTTTACTAAAGAGTTTGGAAAATCGGTCTGGTCGGATACGATTCCTTTAAACAACTTAATAAAATTTAGTATTTTGTGTATGCTAAATCTAGATGATATTTAGCATTAAAAGACTTGCGAGCATTTCTAATTTTATAATTATTTAACGCTGTTTACGTAAAAAACTTTTTAAAACATTAAAAATTACCCAATTTTTTACATCTTTTAATACTGAAATATCCATGTCAATAATCATTAAAATTGAAAATATGATTATGTATTCGTTTTTTGCACAGTACGATTTATAAATTACTTTATTAAGTTTGATCTATAAATATTTGTAATATACAAGGTGATTTCAAATTGATCCCAAAAAACGGAGTGTTCTAGGACAACAAAAAAGTTTAACAAAATATTTTCGTTTCAATTTCTGTCGGCAAGAGATTAAAAATAAAATGAAAAATCTGTTTTTTAAACATTATTTCTCGATTTCGGTTTAGATTCCGCATTTTCTCTGATTTTAAGTTCGTCAATTCAAAGAACCGAATTACCAATTGAATGGTTGAATTGAATTAAAACGTCTTCTCTGATATGAAAAATGTCTCTGATCTAAAAATCTGTATTGTATAAAGTGTTCATTGTGGGTTTCAAACAACGAATTACCGAATTTATTTGTTTTTTCGACACTACCAATAATAATTTAAGGAAGCTTTTAATAATCTAATTTGCGCGTCTAATAATAAGTCTAGAAAGCATTTCTAAACGATGTTGAACGGTCTTCTTAAAGTGTTCAGCCTTTTTCACATAGAGAATTAAACAAGAAATAGTTTTTTTCATCGAAATAAAATTTAGATGAAGTGCTTTTATTTACAGACATAGTGTAGAACTTTTTTTTGCAGAAATTCCTTATTGCTTCAAGGTCACAGGCTAACAAATTATAGAAACTTTCTATCTGAACGGATTATTTAAGTGTAATTAGGTTATTTTTTAAATGTTTCCTAAATTTCGCTATTTAATAAATAAAGAATAAATCGAGTAAAAAATAAAAGCAGTTATTTCGAAAAGTTTACACCACGTTCAAGAAGTAACACGAAGTTGTACGAAAATGTACTAATCTTATCAGAATATTTCTGAAAAAATGCAATGTTTACTTTTTACGAACTTATTTTTTATCTTTGTAGAAACGTGTGAAAGTTCAGATAAAGTAGAGACAAATTACATGTCAATTAAATGATTTATGATAGTGCATTCACATTCGGTTCTAAGAATTTTTCACATTACCGAGAATGAATAAATGTATTGAAGTTTATATTTTCCTTTTAAGAATACATAGTGCTCAAGAATATACCGTATTTTCATTCACTACATTTTCGAAATATGGAAACAAGTAACATTTCACTCGGTAAATGTTACATCTGTTACTTAATTTTCAGTGGTGTAAAAATGGGCGTTCTAGCTCAAAGTGTTCCTGAAATGTGAGAAAAAAATCGTAAATCAATCAGGTCTAATCAGAGACTTTTTGATTGATATTTGTTGGAATTTCAAGAGACCTATGGATTAAGTAGTTTTAAAGCAGCATAACCATTGACAAAATAAATCTTAGGATATTTTGTTCACATTTTCGCAAAATCTGTAATATTCAAAGTTCGCGTTTAGGTGTGAAAACCGCCGATATTTTCCAACTAAGGAAAGAGTTAGGAAACGGCTTTCTGAGAGATTGAGATAAATTATTGAGATAATTTCTATCTACTGTTAAAAGAAAATATTAAGTTAAAAATCATCCTGCGTACTCTATACGAAAAACTTTAAAACTTTCAGCTCTGGGAATTTTGGTAGCAAAAAAATGCTTTTCTTCAAAACCACTAATCCATCATCCATTTTCTGGCTAGAAATTTGTAGGAATGTTGTTCAAGATGTGCTTTTTGAACCATTTTAGGGCACTTTGTCACTGCTGGCCAAATATTAAAATTGACCGCAATCGAATTATAAATATTTCGACTGAATTGTCGAGTTTATATGTGAATCATACATTTATATGTCGTTTTAGTGGCAATTAATTTGAGTAGCTGTCCACTGACTATTAGCTAAAAGCTAAAAGCAAAAGCAAAAAAAATTCTATAAATTAATTTTAAATTGAGAACATTTTGGAATATCCAACTAAGCAGCTGGAAAACATTTGTCCCTGTACTAAACGCTCCACAAGCAATATCCATGAACTTGGAGAAAACCAGCGCATGTCTCTAGTATTTAGGTAAATTGTCCATTTTTCATCCCCTCGGTAATCCTGAAAAGATCGGCATTTCCTGCTGCAAAACTGCAGCATAGGCATAGTCAATTTGAAGATTTAATCAATACCACAGCGCATTTCAAGTGAATTATGTCGGTTTCAGCTTGTTCTACCCCATCAAGGTAAAATGCTTTTTTTCATTATTAGTAGGTCATGTTGAGGTTATATGGATTGTTATGATTTTCCAAACAGGAAGCATGCTGTGCATGCCTGTAACTGTATCGGAGGCAGTTTTAATTATAAGGACAAATTTAATGAGAAAATTGCATAAAGTGCAGGAGCCTGTATATGCCAAACGTTTCAAAACTTTTTCTAAATTTAATTCTTTCGGTTTTATTCATCTTTTTGAAGGTTCCCAATTTTTTTTCCGCGGTTATTTCGCTGGGGGAATTTTTTATTAATAACATACTGAATGATGATCTAATGATCAAAGTCTTAAGAACATTGAAAATACAACTACTTAATTTCCATTCGCCATTGCATCGACACTAATTTAGGTTTAAACAATTTTGATTCAGTTCAAATCTGAAGGAAAGCTTGCTCATTCAATAAATTTGTGCACAAAAGGAATTAATGTTTCTTTTAAACTCCATTAGTCTGTCCATTCGTTTTGTCTTGTCTCAACTTTGGCGCAAAAATTGGTGAACGTCCATTTTTTCTCTGATCATTTATTTATTTTTTCATGTAATCGTTTGTTTGTAAATTCAACTAAGTTTGTTTTATATTGTTGTATTGTATTGTGTAATGTGTTGAGACGCCATACGCGAAATAAATAAATATCTAATCATATTTATAATTCTTAGTGAAATTATCATTCATATTTCAATTAATACAAAAGTTGGTCTGTACTGTTAATTAGTGCTTGAATTGAAACAAATAAAATTAACAGCAAAGTTAGCAAACAAGTTTAAGCAATGGTATAAAATTTGAAGAGGGGATGTTTTTTCCGCCCATTAATAATACAGTAATTTATTTAAAAAGTATGCTTGCATTCGGTTCTTATTTTTGACCATCGCCTAGGACGATAATTCATCTTTATAACTATAACATCTTGTTTGCTTTCCTTTATTTCAGAAAATTATAATTTGAGTGGGAGCATATGTAATTTATGTATTATTTTGTGTCATTTTCAGTCTGAAAAACTTGTTTTCAGTTACTTAGGTACCTGAAATTAGTGACTCCTATTATTTTATCGACTCATCTTGCTTAATTCTTAAAATTTGTGGATAGAACTACTGCAAAAAAGGCTCGTTAATAGAGAGTTTACGCAATGATATAAAAATGATGCATTATATAACTATAAGCGCAGCAAAAGTATAGTCAGTTAATTGAAACATTAACATTTTTTCTCGTTTGATTAAACTCATTGTAACCCTGTTAACAATTTATAGGTCAATAGCAAATTCCTTTGCTGTACTGCAAAAAATGGCAATTACATTTTAACATAAAACCCAATTAATTTACGTAACATCGATTGGAAAGTTCCAACCACGAGACAAAGAAACTTAGCAAATGGCCGCACACTAAAATAATACCCGATTAGTAAATTCGTTCACTAATTAATGAAACAAAAATAAGTATAAAAATTGACGTAAAATATCAATATTCACATTTCTTAATCAATTATTCTAAATTAAATATAATGCTCTCTGTATTATTCTTGATGGCAGCAAAGCGACTTTCAAAACTTGGCTTTTATCGCGTAAAAGCAAGCATCAAAGCTTGAAATGCTCAAACTATGTAACGCTTGGACTAAAGCCAAATTCTACAATCAAGTATTCCTTATCTTTAAAAAGTTTTACTAAGTAGATAATTTTCCATTTTCCTTTAAAAATAGGTTGCCAACGAGTAAATTGTCACGAAAAACCAACACACCATAAAGCTGTGTGCTAAAAGTAACCTGATTAAAATTGAGTATTAATCTACCATGAGTTACACCACGGGTAATGGTTATACAACAAACACCTACAATCCAAACGAGAAAACAATGACTTGTTTCGCAACATTAAACGAGAGCTTATCTCGTAAGTAAAAAACATTCATAAACGAAAATATTATAAATCTCTCTGAACAAGGGCATAAAATTTGTAAATATTTGATCATATCTTGAAACCCCATGGATTTTAAGTTCGAATCATTCACCTTTTGAGATGCTTCGAACCAATTGTCAAATGAAAAGTATGCTGGTAACAGTTTTTATGTTAATAAATAAGTAAGCAAGCTTTTGCGTGTAATTAAAAAAGAATTAAATGGACAATATAGTGTGAAATAAGCAGACAGTTAATAAAGCAACGCAATGAACCTAATTATTAAAAACATTTTGAACGAGGAGCCACCTTACTAGTCACTTTCAATTAAACGTTGCTTATTGTATTAACTCGATGATAACGAATTTTTAAATCAAACATCAAATCATCCCAACTTTCAGTATCGTTTATTTCCGTTACTATTTCCAGCCCAACAATAACCAAATAAGTATTAATTAAATCTAATTAGATTTTTCAAACACCATTTGCTAGCAGAAGTGGCATGTTCACTGTTTAGATATAGGTACTTTTTCGCGATAATTATCATGCTCGGTGAAAGCAGAAAATGTTACAAATGAACGATCAAGGATCGAGGAAACTAACATTTTCTTAATTAAACCCATTAGATTGTGGTTCAATTTATTGTAGACATTTTTATTGAACGGCATTTTCAATATTTCGTGCAAAATGTAGTTAATACGTATCCTAAAATATTGATAATTATGCTAATGAATCTACATGAAGCAGTTTTTAATGAGAAATTAAAACGCGTTTTATGTCGTTGATACATCAAAAAAATATATTAATGAGCAAGAACAACATTAAACTTTTTTAATGCCGAGTACCAAGACCACATTCATAACAATATTAAATTATGTAAAGTATCGCTATGCTCATGGCAAGAGAACCGTCGCAAAAAAGTTTTAACGTTTAAAGAAGGAATTAAATAACGATCAATATTGTTAAGAATTCAAACGCGAGGAAAATTATTCAAAATCTTAGTTAAAGTTAAAAGAACTGCCTTCATCTGTATTTATTTACATATTCTGGTTGCGGATGAACGTCGTTTTTGAAACATTTACTCGCAAATTACATAAATCCATGCACAGGGCGTTCATTTAATTATAGGCGTTAGTTGACAGTTTTTCGCTAACCATCCACAAAAAAATTGTAGGATAACATTTAAAATGAATAAAACATGCACAGGGCGATCATAATGAAAAAGCACATTTATTTGAATAGAATTTGCTATCAACAAATATCGCCTGCTTTAGGTACGCTATTTACATACATTGATTTCTTCTCTATGTCTAGATCTATTTTCTTTCTCAGTATGCAAGTATTTATGTTTGAATATCGACATTTCAAACATGATTTTTCCATTATTTTTAATTACTTTTAATGGAATATCCTATATCCAACAGGTTGTCTAATTGCGCTTCTAATACCAAAGAAAGTACAAAAATTCATGTATTGCAGCTGCAGGAAATCCTATTAGCTGATATTATTAGATAATAAATCCATTAAAAAATGCTAAAAATTAATTGAAAAAGTCGGCATTTAGACCTAAAATACTTTGTGCAAACTATGACCATCCTTAAGTTCTGAAGAACCAACAACACCGCTTTAAAAGATATGCACGAAGCAAAAACTGTTTTTAGAAGTTTCAACATAAAATTTGAAAAATTTGCAGATTAAGAAGAAACAAATGCAAAATCATAGTCGCATTACGGTCATCAATTTTTCTGAAAAAAATGCACGCTTTTAACAAAAAATAATATTTTTCATCGGTCTTATTTGTTATAGTACTAAAAGCACTTCTCAATATTCACAAAAAAACATCATTCAATTATGAAGCACAGAAAAACTGATGAAACACTCCTATAATTTATTTGATTTTTGAATAAATATACGTAAATTTCAATTGCTTTTTGCTATATAAAATATGATCGAAAATTTCATAATTTTTTAGTCCTTCGTCTTGAGAGAGAAATTTTTGAAATTTGGCTGGAGAAAGAACATATACTATATTAATATTTGGTATGCAAAATATTGTCTTTCAAATTACAGAGCGGTCATAATAATCGCGCAAATTAACGTATTTTCAAACTCCAAAATATTACTTTTTAACTATTTTTCCGTTGATTAAGTAATTTGGTCATTTCAAATTGCATGTTATACGTGTTAACCCACACCGAAAATATGGGGTATTTTAATGTATATTATTTAATTTTTAAGCCTATCTTTGCACTCAATATTGTTAAATTACTATTAAATTAGTATTATATTATTTAACAATAATTTAACAATATGCAGGGTTTTTCATTAAAATAGTGAAATTTTTAGCTTCAAAATACGTTAATTCGGACGATTATTTTTATAATAATCGCCCTGTAGTCTCAAAGACACAATATTTAGGAATAAGGTATTACTTGCTCAATTGTTTTAGCTTTGCTTTCCAACTTATCGCCGCGACTTTCCACAAGTATAAAACTAATCGCCAAATAGTTTTGTGCAACTACTTTCTTTGTCGTTTTATCAAATTTCGACACGAAAGCCGATAGAACAGTACTTCCCATTTCCGTTGCAATTGCCAACTATTGCCAAATAGGAAATAAAGTATAATTAAAATTTACTCGAAAAATTACGCTCTTTTTAATGATAAACACCTTTTCACAGTAGTAATTAGCTTGTTCAGTGAAATCAGAAAAGCTACTAAAGTTCAAGTCAAAAACACGGTTTATGAAAACGGAAATTGTACAACAGTTCAAATGTCTTCACTGATACGTTAAACTTCATCATCAAAATTTAGAAGAAGAAAAGTTATTAAATTTAAATAAAAATAACTAACAGAGTAAGTATTTTTCATTAACACAAAAATATATTATTTCTAATATCTATAGATAAACTTGTATTACCATGACGCGTATGATTAAGATGATACTGCCCGGCTTCATCTATCACAGACAAAAGCCACCAAAAAAGTTTTAAAAATTCCTGATGATTCCAGCTTCGCAGTTTTATAAATCGATGTTGAAAATCGTCATCCCAATTTAAATTAGCCAACATTTCGCAAGCCAGGCAGATTAATCGTTCACAGTAGAATCATGTGGCACCTGATCTAGCTAATCAAAAACTATGACTATGAAGAGTGGTACCGGTTGTTTGGTTACACATGGGCGCTAACACGGAACCAAGAATGGAAAGGCAAAACAAAACGGTCTCGCTATTTTGTCTAGTTCAAAACAAAACTTTAACGGTTACGCTGGTGTTGTTTTATTTTTGCGAAGAAAAACTGGAGTGAAAATGCTAGTGGATTGTCTACTTGTGGTGTTAGTATTGATGTATTTTTTAGGGGGTTTTAGATATGAAAAGATTCTGTGCGTGTAAATTTATTGAGAATTTTGAGAATTTGAAAAAAATTACAGCTTCTCTTCAAGAAAATTGCAAAGAAATGTTCAGAAAACTAAACTATTGTATGCCGACAAACATCTACTAAGAAAAGGAACCTCTTAAAAAAATGTTTGGTCTTAAAATTATATTTTAAAATCCACAGTGAGTATAGTCAATGAACCAGGAAATCAAATAAAATTTCTCTTCGATGGTTCTCCTAAGCTCAACGATTTGCCTTCATGAATATTACAAAAATTAACAGTAAAACAACAATATATAAAAGTGTTAGGGTTTGCTGATATAGCTTTAAACTGGTGGTTTCAAAACGCCGGAAAAAAAATATTTTCCACGACGTTTAAACACGAAAAATTCCAGTTTGAACAAATGTCAGTAAATCCTAACTCTGGTTGGGCTATTAAATATATTACAAACTGTTATTTTCATAAGAACGAGGATCTATAATTTTAATCAAAAAAAGTATAAAAATTAGCTTCAGACGTTATTAAATCTAGATGAAAAATGTAATCCCAATTTACAGCTTTCTAATAAAATACTGTGTATTTTAAATACCGAAATTTTCAATAAAAGCATATTTTATTGTCATGCAACTGCTTGAGGAAGAAAAGAACATTCAGTCATTAAATAACTTGTTTTTTGCAGGAAAGCTTTACATGGAAGATCGCGTGTCTGTTTGTATAATGCGTCGTAAATAAAAACTTACAATTATCTACATCATTATAATGGAACATATGAATTTATTTTACGTGACAATTTCTCCACTTATGCATATATGCCAGCTAGCTTTTCATTGAGTTTGTTCGTCAACTATTTAACCGAAAATTATTCTTCTGCATGCAAAGTCTTCCAAATTTAGTTCTAATCACAATACGTTCATACATTCACTTTAGATAAATTTATGATTATGAGTCTTTAATTTTTTTCAGGCGAAAATCCACTTTTCCTGGATCATTGACTGATTTGCATCGATTCAGGAAAACCGCTCATGGTCATGATGGGTCGAGCAGAATCGTCATGGTACGAAAAACTGATCAACGAACATTTGCCTCCATGAAAAATGGAGAGGTAAGAAGAGCGCAAGGTTCCTAAATCCTATCGGATATTTGTTAAAAGATGAAAATATAAAATAATAAAAAGTAACAAGAATAGTTCGCAAATAACCCAAAGTTAACAAGCGCTTGTAAGTAATTCAGTTTCATCAGCTTATTACGGCATTAAGCTGAATGAAATTGTTTAAAAAAAGTCAACTGTTGAAAACTGCTGTTTGCAACTTTAGTACCAACGAGTGTTGCCATATTAGAACACGATCAACAAAATCCGATTCAAGGAATTGACTTATTGACGAAATCAAAATAGCTTAATCATCCTGGTAACTTGTCAACAATTAATCAATTAAACTATGTTTAAATACGATTTAATGTCTTAAAAATTTAAAGGCACAAGTGTTATCGAGCGAATTATACGTGCAAAAAATAAGATATCTATTTGTTAAAAATATATCTCCGTATTTAATAATAATTCATATTCTATGGGGAGTAACTGTAATTAAGAATCCAACTATAACCGTTTCTTTTTAGACAATTACCAATGATGTGAAACTAACATTTGGTTGAAAAATACGTTATTTATCAATTAAACTGAAATTTCTACTTGCAGAGACACTAATCCCGTTTAGGCCTAGTGGATTAACGCATAGAAATTACAATGGGAAACGTATCCATCGCTTATCTATTGGAAAACAGAGCTAATAAACATCGGTTGTTAATGAGTTGATCAATTTATGACAATTTAAATATGTTCGTGAAAACGAAATTGCTTTTAAAAACATGCTGAAGGATACGCTTATGAAAGAAAATAGAACATGGCAAATATGTATGAACTGTATTGCAAATTAACATCTTTAATGCTTTAGTGTATTTTCTTATGTAAATTTTTTTTCAAATTTGTATTAAAAAGTAAACGAGACTAACACTAACCAACGCAATAAATTTAAACTAACTCTAAATTAAACGAATTATTAAATTTAAAATCGCAAAGGGATAAGTTGGTTGCATCGTGTAGTGGACAAATTTGATAAGATAAATATTGGGAAAGCGTATTAAGCAAATGCATTAACTAAATATGTAATGTATTTTTGGTGTTCTGATGGAACATACTGAGGGCAATTCTAAGCTAAATTTTAGATACGTACAATGACAACCTGAAGTGTACAAGACAATAAAAAACTGGAATCGCGTTTTTTAGTACAAATGTCTAGTAATGAAACAAACAGCAATATCTAATAGATGTGATGTGACACCATTAAATTTCTACAAATTTACTATTACTGATGTACGGATTAACAAAATGATAAAAACCTATTACAGTAGGCATTCTAAGATATCCTTCTGATTCATTTCTGATATACATATAGGGATATCAAAATATTTAATAAATATTCTTCCGTTAATCCTAATCAACAAAACCCAACTGCAAAAGAAATATGTTGTTTAATCCAGCAAAACTAATTGACTGGCAAAAGACATACTAAAAAGATTTTGCGAATCAAGTCAAGGAATATTTAGTACTTTTTTGTGAACTGAAAAGCCGTCAGTTTTGCCTGAAATTGTTCGGCTTATGTTGCGCCCTGTAGCTTGAAATAAAAATCCATCCTAATCCCTAAACAAATTATCCGTTACTCATTTAACTTTATATCCACCGTGAGTAAATTTTGATATCTAATCTTCAACAATTCCGCAAATTATTCCCTCCCTTTTAGATAATATATTAATCGATAATATAAAGGTCCTCACACAATAATTTCCAGATAGGTGGATGCTTTGGTGTCTGTGGTAGTTTTGAATAATATTAATTTTGCCTGCAACTGGTGAGTGTGAGTAATTATTTTGTATGACTTTGGAAGTTAAGTTAGAAAATTTCAAAAGTCTCAGTTTAAGCAGCCGGAAGTAAAACACTTTTTCAATCCTTATTAGAAAGAATTAGAACAGTTTACAGATAATAAAACAAAACAAGTTGGAATTTAAAATGCTCTTTCGTAATTTTGTTGCCACTTTCTTGCCCTTTTTAAATTTCAATCACTTTTTTGTATCCCACAAGTGTATATAATAAAGAAAGTTACAATTTAAATGTCTGTATTTTAGTAACAGACCTCTTATACTACGCTTAAACACTACTAATAGCGAATATTGGATATTAATTATTTAATTAAGGAACTTTTTTAAAAAAAGTTTACTAGTCAGATAACGGGTTCCTTTTTAACTAAGAACAACGCGTGTCCAACTCATTACATACTTGTATATCCATGATAATGTGGCAATATTGCCACTCCTCAAAAATTTTGTTGTAACTAATGGAATAAGCGACTTAAAAGCTGGATTATTTCTTAACAATGTTAGTAAAATTTTGCTGATTTGCTAGTTTTCCCATTTTTAACGACTTCTGATTTAGTTTAATGGTGCAACTTAAGCATATTTTTCAATTTATAGTAACTCTATTACAGCACAAAACTCGTTCGTATACTAAACGAAATTGCGTGCAAGAGTGCTAATCACTTAATGCTTTAATGATAAATCGATTAATAGATATACTGGATATCGTTGGTAATAAAATTTCATCTAAAAGGCCTTCAAATAATTGTGCTTAGCTTTTGTGCGATCCTATTTATGTAAATACTACCTTCTGTTGATTCCAATGCAGCTTAGGTCCCTAATATAATAATAAAAGTGACAATAAATCTAAGTAAATCAGAAAAACCTTCAGTACAAATTATGCAATACAATAAAAATTACATATGCAGCAACGACAACTTGTGCTTCCGCCTTTAATAAATGCTGTTAATAAATTGAAAGCATCAATTCAAACATCCGACGGGAAATGCAAATTACGGGTCAATGCAGGTAAATCACGATCGTTTATTTAAACAGCAGTTATTTGCAATATTAAAGTAGGAAAATATCTGAAATGTTTTGCTTGTATTCTCAGTTTTCTACAAAATGCAGTTTCTCTAAAATCAAAATCTCTAAGAACCAGTGAGATGTGAGAAATTAGCCAACATACGGCCGCAACACAGGAGATGTTTAATTTTCTATGGTCTACTGTGAAAGAAATCAGCCATGCAATTGGAAATTTTCAAGCAATTCATTCGAACAGTGTCATGCACTTACAAAACGTCTCTCTAATTGGACATTTCGTCAAATTAATTAAACCTTGAAACAAAAAAAAATGTACAATAAATGTGGAGTAAGAAGCCTGAACTGCGGGTTGAAGCATTTATCTGTTGAAAATTAGCTGTGATTGTCACGTAGTCATAAAACATAACACCATCACCTAAGTAATCAGTGAAAACCGATTAGTTTAGACAATTTGGATTATATTTTTTATTAATTGAAAAGCACTTGAACTAATGCTTCTTAAGTTTTCCTTACATAGATATTTAAGCATTAAAAGCTTATAAACTCTGATCAAGAATAATTTATAGAATTTTAATAGTCGAGATTGAAACTCCAAGATTTAAATGAGTTACAGGATCACCCTGTATACAGAGCGAGCGCATCAGAATGACGTTACCATTTTTTTACTCAATTTTTCAACGAACTAATTTTTCAGACGAATTTAACATTTTCCACTCACACCAAGCTAGTTAAAAATAGGGCAAAAATCGTCATTCTTGGTAGCAAAATCCTCACTTAAAACTGATTGTAAGATAATTTAATATAAGGTTTTATCGGAACTCGTGAGCAGAATATCACCACAAAATAAGGCTCAACTGGTTGTAAGAGATCCAAAATTCTAGCATTTCATAAGTAAAACTATTTAGCTGCAACAACCATGAAGGGCTCAATAAATCCTTCTAAACTTCACCTTAAAACATTTGCGCATTAATATGAAACGCCGCGTATTTTAATCTTGCAGGAACCAACATTGGAAACGGTTACAAGAGAAACAATCGAAACGTTCCGAGGGCAAAGAACTGAATGTAAAGTCACTACTGAGAAAAAGGATTTCGAGCACAAGTGCCACCCTGATATCGCCAGAGCACTTGCAGAAAAAATCACAAGAAGCCCCAATAAGCCAACGAGTATCAAGGTAAAATATTAAATAATTGGTTAATTCATTAATAGGCAACGACTAATTTTTCAGAAACCGCTCCATCGGAAAATGGACTTTCAAACTGAATGTCTGCAAGCCCACAATGAATATCGCAGGAAGCATGGAGTCCCACCTTTAAAGTTGGATAAGGAGATTTGCAAGTTTAGCCAGCAATGGGCCGACCATCTGATCAGGAAAGGAGCTTTAGTGCATAGCAATAATCGGGACTATGGCGAGAATATTTTTATGATGCAATCGTCGAATCCCAATTTCACAGTATCTGGGAGAAAAGCTGTGGAAAGTTGGTGAGTAGCACGCAAGCACTCATTTATAGAAAATCTAAAACTACTGCAATTGCAAATCTGGCAGGTATGATGAGATAAAGCTGCATAAGTTTGGCATGGAGCCCCAAAGTCTGGCTTCTGGACATTTCACCCAAGTCATATGGAAGGAGTCTAAGCAGCTAGGCGTGGCTTTTGCAAAAATGGGAGGAAAAGTGGTTGTAGTTGCGAATTATTATCCACCTGGAAATATGATTGGGAGTTTTGACGAAAACGTTCCACCACCTGGAGGACTGTCCCCCAGCTACAACAACAACAACAATAACACTATAGAATTACCAAGTAAGCTGCTAAAATACTGAATTTTAACATTGAAATTACTTCGTTTTGTCAAATTCAAACCGTATATTTTGTGTCAAAACCATCTAAACTCTGTTTTATATTTATTAGCTCAACTCGGTCGCTTATCTCTCAGCTCTAAAAGCTCCACTCGAGATCTGCGCTCAGTGACCGAAGGAGACTTTGAGGACGACTTTCTCAACGCGCACAACAAATATCGAAAAAGACACGGTGTTCCCCCATTGAAATTGGACAAAAGCCTTTGCAAATACGCCGAAGAATGGGCGAAGCATCTGGCTTCGAAAAATATTCTGGAACATCGACCTGAAAGCAACTATGGGGAGAATATTTACTGCCTCTATACATCAGATCCAAGCTTCAGAGTCAATGGAAACACACCAGTAGATAATTGGTAAGAACTATTTTTTGCCAAAATACATGATTTTATTTCGATTTGAATGCACAGGTACGAGGAAATCAAAGATCACCCATTCAGTCGTGAACCAAGTACTTTGAAATCCGGTCATTTCACGCAAGTGATCTGGAAATCCAGCGAATCTCTTGGTGTGGGTGTTGCAAAATCAAGCCAAGGTAGCATCTACGTGGTTGCTAACTATTCCCCTGCCGGAAATTTTGTGGGACACTATGTAGAAAACTGTCCTCCCCTCAAACCTACATTTTACGATTCAATTCCGGATATGGCGCAAAACGCAGCTCAAGCCGCTTCAGATCCAAAGCAGAAAAACGATGAACTTGATATTAGAAGTTTTGCTAAAGATGCTCTTCAAGTTCATAACGAATATAGACGAAAACATGGGGTTCCACAGTTGGTGCTAAACTATGAAGTAAGACTTTACAAATGTAGATGTAGATGTAATCGACATTGTGCGGGCAGTTTCAAAAATTTTACGTCATTTTTACAGCAGATTTGAAATTCAGAAACCCTTTAAGAAAAAAAATTCAAAAATCATAGTTAAAAATAGTAATTCAATTTTTCGTATAATTAATATGAATAACTGATGAGTTTTGAAGAAAATCGAAACCCAAAAAGGCTTTAAATTATATCAAATGTGTGTAAATGTTACACGCTCTCCCTCTAACTCTAATTATTATTGTATCAAGAGATAAACTGAACACTCACATTTAACGGAGCTTTGCGTCAAAATGCAAATGCTTCGACTTTTTAATGTAAAAAGCAACAAATAAAACAGAATTGCATGTCGATAAAAATGTTAATTCATGTTAAGCCACAATTGATTTGTACATCTCGAATTAAATTTCTCCCAAAAGCTCAAACATTACTCCACCAAATTAAAATGTTTTAAGTAAAAAACCTAACTCGAAATTACAATTTTTCAGATCTCCAAATATGCACAAGAGTGGGCTGAAACGTGTGCACGCACTACCAGCCTACAACATCGAGCAAACAACCAATATGGAGAAAACATATTCTCAATGTACTCTTCGGATTATAGTTATGTACCAACTGCTCGCGATGCTGTGAAAGAATGGTACGATGAAATCAAAAAGCACTCATACAACAGATCGAGAGTTCCTCAAGAAAGTTTACACTTTACCCAAATTATCTGGAAAGACAGCAAAGAGTTGGGAGTGGGAATTGCGAAAAATGCAAAGGGTCAAACTTATGTTGTGTGCAATTATCATCCGAAAGGCAATTACGTGGGGCAATTTGATGAAAATGTACCTAAACCTTTGCCTTGACGAGCTTTTCGTAAACCAAAGAATGTGAGTTTTCTATTGGCACACGCAACCCTCTAGCACATGATTCTTGAATTACTTTTAATTAAATTAATACATTCCAGTTTTGATGCCAAAGAACTGTTTATGGTGCCTATTTGAATCGATTAATAGGAATTGTTGTAACTAAACTGCGATATATCATAAGAAATCGGTTGTTACTCAATAAGATCGAAATCAATGCAAGCATAGTAAATTCACTATCATATCTTTTTGATACCCAAGTATCAATGTTTAGTCCTTGAGACTGAAGATTCATATCCACTTTGAAGCGTTAAAGATTGTGTACGAAAAGCTAAAGCCGTCCTTTTAAACAAATAATATCACCCTTGTACAAACATTATGTGAAATATACACAATTTTCAATCATTTCCGACAAATGCAATCAGTATTTCATTTAGTGGTAACAATATCTTCTAAAGGCTGCTCCATTGGCAAAATCTCCATCAGTCTAATTATTTTATATCAATTAATCAACGATATAAAGACATTTTGCCTGTGGAATAGCCATAATAAACTGTTCTAGCAATTGTGGCATTTGAGAAAATATTTACCTAGGTAATGAATATTAGTGATATAGATACACTTAAATCATTTACATTCCTGTCCAGTATTTAGAAATTGAAGACTGTTGAAAAATGTTATAACATAGGAAATAGCAAAATATGTCAATAAATTAGATCATTCCACGTACATATTTTAGATAAACTTAATCATTTTGTACCTTTACACTGTTTCAAGTTTGCATTTTTCGAATAGTGATATATTTATGCATTGTAGCGTTAATAATACTATTAAAATAAAGTTGTTATTCAAGGAGGTGGTGTTTGATTCATAGTTCTTTAAATCATTGTGTCCAAACAGTATTATTTTGTTAGCTAATACGTGAAATTGGACGTGTGGAACTTCGGCTAAAAGCGTAAGAAAACCGGCAAACTTAAACATTTATAAACGCCCAGTAAATATTAAATGTAAAGTGGGATAATATTCAATTAGTGATTAACCCGAAATACTACTGCGCTCAATAATAGAGAAGAAAATAGGTTTTACAGTATTAAACATGTTAATGTTGGTAACATCAAAAACTGAACAACTTTCAACACGTAACAAAAAATGAATTATTAAAATTTCATTTTTATATTTCCCCATGAAAGATGCCCAATGAAACACCTTTTCCTTGAAATGTGGCATTTTTTTTGGGGTTAAAAACTTTCCCGATAACAAAAAACTAAATAATATATTCTGAATAATAGACGATTTCCGGTATTTGCAGTAATAATCAAACTTTTACATATTTTCAGCACCTTTCTCAACTCCTTATTTTTTTAAGCAATATACTATACTATAGATTCATTTTTCACTTTTCAAAACTATTGCGTACATTTGCAAATATCCAAAAGAAGCAAGAAGGAATATCTAAAATGAAACTCTGGTGCTCACCATGTACTCAATTTGCCCCGTTCCATCAAGTTCAATTTATCATTTCACATCACAAAGCACACAAAATGTTCTCACAAGATTCACAGTACCGATTAACGCGACGCAAAATTTAATTTTGAATCACGATTTAATACTGACAGTCAAACCGGTAACACGGTATAACTTAAACACAGACATTTTTCTGCAGCTTCGCCGATACAAAAACAAGTTTTTTTGTTGTGTTTATATTTTTTAGATTTAAATTATCGAAAGGAAGATTTAATGCTCTACCAGGAGGCTCAAAATATTTTTTTCTTTTAATTATCTACAAAACTCGGCCATGATTCTAAAGTTTTTCGGTTTTTTTGTGAAATTGATATCTAAATTAGACCCAAATAAATATTCTCGTGTATTTTGAACTTTTAATTTTACAATTAAATATCGAGTTTTCAAAAATATTTAGTCCCAAATTATCATCGCTTCTGTTTATGGCAAAAATCGACTTAAAACATATAATTTTCTACTTCAAAATATTTGTCTGTTGGAAGCAAATACATTATTTACTGGCCCCGGACTGAAAAAATGCCAGTTGTATTACAAATATAAAATTTGTTGAATGTTCTCGAAATAATCAAAATACTTATACAAATGAAAGTGAGTTCCCGTATTGATGTTCTCCGTGTTTTATTTTTAAGGTTTACTGCCTGCTAACATGACGAATTGTATATATTTCCATTATTCTTCCAATATTACAACGTATCCAATTTAGATGTTTGCTCTTTGAATTTAAGTTCAAATATCTTGCAATTTTAACAACAAATAACGTTGTTTCATTAACTACTTCCACTTTCTTCTATTTGATCAAGAAAGTTGTTAACAATGTGTCATTGCCGCTCGAGAAAGAAGTATTTTGCGAGATTTTATAATGGTTAAATCCGCATTTATCAGAATCTGATTGATACAAAATGTTTTATTTGCTTTCAAAACCCAACTTCAGCTACCATCAATATCCAATTGAAAATAACCAGTTTAATCAGAACTATCCTTTCGACTGCGCTCATTATAAAACTATAATTCTCTTTCGCATTTTACAACGCTTTGTAACAATTAATTATTTTAAAATATATTATAATGGGATATCATTTCATGTAACCGGGATAGTAGTAGTCATAAATTCAGGTAGATTGATCGTTAATAAATGACTAAAAAAGAAAAACTTTTAATGTTTGGTATATTTTAAGTATAGTAATAATAAAATACACAACTCATGTTATTACAGTAGAAGCTATTCTACTTTTTCTTTCGTGTTGGTTTTAAAGCATCGTAACTATCAACATTTTTATATATACACAAGTCCATAAAACTAACAGCCAACATTAAAGCTTGAGCCAATAACTCTTTATTAGCGGAACTTTGATTTAAGAACGCTGTATACACATTGCAATCAAATTTAACAGGTGAGCATGGCAGTAAAGTTACTATTCCTGCATCATCTTTTACTATTCCAGTAATGGCGGTTATTGCAGATACTTTTTCATATCCAATCAGTGTCTTAAACAGTCTGAAACCAACGTTAGTTTTTATTAAAGTGAGAAATGAATTTATTAGGAACCTTTGCACCTACCTAGCAGCAACTTTATTTTTTAAATAGAACACTACATTTGGAAGTTCTCTAGAATAAAACTTATCATCTGCAATTGTTTCCAAAAACTTATTGTGAACTTCACTTGTATTCAACAATGTCAGTAACATTGATTGCAGTTCAACATGCTGATTGTGCGTCGCAACAACACCATGTTTAGTCAGATTTTGAGGGCTTAAAATAGGGGGTGCTTCGAAAATGTACAAATCTCCACTGGGTATTGCTTTCACAATATCCAAAGCCTATAATACAAGCGGGACAAGTCGAAGATAACTTTCTGAATAAAAATAATCACCAGATAAAATGCGTCTGAAGGCAACATTTTTGCAGGCAAGGAACTAAAGTTCCGATATTCCCAATCAGTGACCAGATTGTGTTGGTTTTTAATTTTCGACCACCCTATACCACTAGGGTCTAGATGAATAGCAACTACATCTTCTAACGTCTAAAATAAAATATAATCATCTTGAAAAGATATTACTCTTTTACTACTCGTTACCTGTGTCAACGTCGAACTCAGTTCGGGAAGCACTAGATTTTTTATATTTTTATACTGCCTGGCATTTGCCAACTTAGTTTCGCATAAATTATTATCCACTATTCGTTTGCAAATGTCCTTCAAGGCTTTTTCTCCAAATCCGTCTACTTCTAGGACTTCACCAACTGACTTAAAAGGACCTTTTGTCTGCTTCCAATCTGTAATGCCTTTAAGTCTCCCATTTGATATCTTATATCTGTAACCGTGCCTCTGTGTATTATTGTATTATGTGTATTATGCGTCGATTTCGGCGGAAACATAAGGAAGTACGGAAAATAATTAGGATGCATGGATAAGCGTAAGGAAGTATTTTCTTCGCAGCCAAAATTATGTTATCATAAAGCCAGCAGACAAAGCAATAATATTCAGGCAAACAAACAATAAAGAAAGACATCAATAAGTTTTCAAGGTTCTACGTCTAGAAAATTCAGAATGCTTTTTACGGCCTAAATACTCAGATTATGGATGGAATGAGGAAAGGATTATCAGTACGGTCGTACTTTTCAAAAATAATACACTTAATTTGAAAACACAAGCATTAACTAAAGTTGGAAAGAGATACAAAGTGTTTAAAGCACAGATTTTAAAATTAAAGGGTTTTGTTGTTGTTGTTGCTGTGTTGTTGAACTGAAGTACAACGTGTTTTAATCTGAAGTGGGTCAGATTAATTTGATCGGAGAAGCATGAATTGATTCAAAGATCTTATTT
>NW_026017467.1:0-2363 GCF_020466585.1 Dendroctonus ponderosae
TCAAGCTTGATTTTTGCCTTTGAAGTGAATGGTGGCTTGAAATGAGCGTTTCTTCACAATCACGCGCTGTTCTTTAAAAAACTTCCACTTCTAACCGAGACCAGGCAGCGACTTGAAATATTYACCAACRACAGAAGATGRTTRGYCCTAAAAGCCCTGAAATCCTCATTCAATTTGCGCTCAGGTTTGATTTTTGCCATTGAAGTGAATGATGGCTTGAAATGAGCGGTTTTTCACCATCACGCGCTGTTCTTTAAAAAATTCCCATTTCTAATCGAGACCAAGCAGCGACTTGAAATATTTGCCAACGACAGCAGATGGTTTGCCCTAAAAGTGCTGAAATTATCAKTCAATTTGCGCTCAGGCTTGATTTTTGCCATTGAAGTGAATGATGGCTTGAAATGAGAGTTTTCTCACAACAACGCGCTGTTCTTTAAAAAATTCCCATTTCTAATCGAGACCATGCAGCGACTTGAAATATTTACCAACAACAGAAGATGATTAGCCCTAAAAGTCCTGAAATTCTYGTTCAATTTGCGCCCAGGCTTGATTTTTGCCATTGAAGTGAATGATGGCTTGAAATGAGAGTTTTTTCACAACCACGCGCTGTTCTTTAAAAAATTCCCATTTCTAATCTAGACCAAGCAGCGACTTGAAATATTTACCAACGACAGAAGATGGTTGGCCCTAAAAGTCCTGAAATTCTCGTTCAATTTGCGCGCAGGCTTGATTTTTGCCATTGAAGTGAATGATGGCTTGAAATGAGCGTTTTTTCACAACCACGACCTGTTCTTTAAAAAATTCCCATTTCTAATCTAGACCAAGCAGCGACTTGAAATATTCACCAACGACAGAAGATGATTGGTCCTAAAAGTCCTGAAATTCTCATTCAATTTGCCCTCAAGCTCGATTTTTGCCTTTGAAGTGAATGATGGCTGGCCGTAAAAGTCCAAAAATTCTCGTTCAATTTGCGCTGCTCAGGCTTGATTTTCGCCATTGAAGTGAATGATGGCTTGAGATGAGCGTTTTTTCACAACCACGCCCTGTTCTTTAAAAAATTCCAATTTCTAATCGAGACCAAGCAGCGACTTGAAATATTCACCAACGACAGAAGATGGTTGGCCCTAAAAGTCCTGAAATTCTCGTTCAACTTGCGCTGCTCAGGCTTGATTTTCGCCATTGAAGTGAATGATGGCTTGAGATGAGCGTTTTTTCACAATCACGCGCCGTTCTTTAAAAAAAAATCCACTTCTAATCGAGACCAAACAGCGACTTGAAACATTCACGTAGGTAACAGTGTGACACCTTAAAATCCCTCCAAATGACTTTGAGTGATTGATTTCCTGCATAAAAGGACGCATTTTCCTGCGATGCCAGGAACGCCGTTGCCTCAATGACGCACAACGACGGCTACTGGAAATTCACAAATTCCATCAGCAAACTCGTCCGGGCCGCGGCCACCAAAGACCCAAAACCGGCCAGCAGCCACAAGCATCTCGACGCCCTTTTGGAGGAGGAATATGAAACGCTGCTCCGAGAAATCGACTATTTAACGTCGGAACAGAGCTGCTACCTGAGCTTCAAAAATGAGGCCTTCTCCAAGGGCAAAAGCAGCCAGGAGTTGAGCAACATCTTGACCAAACACAGCGAAGAGGTGCTGAAGACGTACATAGAAAAGCAGGGGAAATCTCCCGGCAGGAACGCCCTGAAAACGCAAGACGATTTGGTGAATTATGTTACCAAAATTGTCGTCTCCAAGCCCCCGTGCAATCACAAGCTGTGCACCTGCAAGCCCCGAACAGCATCCAAAGAGGTCTGTATCAGCATTTTTTTTCAGAGCGAAAATTTTAAGGCCATTGCAGGTCGTCACGGGGTTAAGGGTGTCGAAAGACACCGGCCAAGCAACGCAGTCCTCGTATAGCGCCGATAAATCAACGGAAACTCGCCCGCAAAGGCCGAGAATCCTCATAAAAACGCCCCCCAAGCCAGGTAGACTTTAGATCCGCAATTTGAACGGGAAAATGAGCGCAATTGCCCACAATTTAGCCCAACAAGCAACAGAAATCCAAACAGAGTCCCGGAAGGACCCTGAGCCTCAAACCGCCTCAAGAAGCGTCTCCACTGAGGCCAAGAAGCTCCAACATGCCAGCACCAGCGACAAGAAAGTCACCGCTTCCAAATCCATCTTGACCAACTGCACTGGAGAGACGATTGAAACCCAAACGACTAAGGTGGGAAAGAGATGTGAACCTGCTGATGGATCAAGTGGGAAATTTGGGGAAATTTTCCAGTTGTGCGTACCGCAGAACTTCGAAAGTCTTTTGACCAGCCCGGGGCAATTTAGCTCGTGCTCAGGCAAGCAG
>NW_026017468.1:0-2363 GCF_020466585.1 Dendroctonus ponderosae
TCGCTCGAAAGGGAAAATCAGCTGCTTTAAGTGAGGACAAACTTACTTGATTAGGAAATTTCTGGGAGTTTTCAAAAAAATCTCAATGAAAAACCAAACATTTCTCAACCCTTCCCGGAGTATCACTCGAAAGAGAAAATGCACTGCTTCCAGTGTGGAAAAACGTACTTTAATAGGAAATTTGTAGGAGTTTCTACAAATAAAAAAGAAACAGTCTGCAACTGGAGTGAAAACGCTTATAATCCTAGGCGAAATCAAAACAATGATTATCGGAGAAACACTCCGTTTGGGATATATGAGTGCGAACCAAAAAGCATGCATATTTTTTATTGTAAACTTCAAATGCAACACACATGTTTATTTCTTCAGCTCGATGTCCGGTAGTGGCTGGCAACAGTCTCACTCTGAGCACTGAGAAAAATGTCTACCTAGCTTTTCCGTGAGTGTAGAAAATATTGAATGTGTGTGTAGAAATGTAGAAAACCGCAGTCGCCCGATTATCATTAGGCGATTTGGCTGCGACTTATGAAAAATGAATCAGTGTTACTCGTAACCGGTTCGTTTCGAGCGGTTTTGGAACTCCTCTTTTTTGGAACCAGTCGAGACACTCAATGCAATCATTAATACTGTACGTTTTTTCCTTCAAATCTGTTAATTGATTGCTGACCTTGATCGTCTAGACCCTCTGTTAATGCACTGGTTTATTTTTTCGTCGCCAAAAAAGTAACCGGAATATAGATGAATTGAAGATCGTTTTCGGTGCCTAAGTAGTTAATAATGATAATTGATATTGCAAATAATGCACAGACGAATATAGACACAGTTATTCGACTGCGACATACTACGTGATTGTTTTGCGTTTTTATGCGGTCAATTGTGGATTTTTTCGGTTCAATAGAAACAATTTTCCCCAATCAAAAAATAGTTCCGTTAGCTGACAGAGAACGATGTTGTCGCACGCATAGTCTTGACAATGATCGACAAAAGTGTTTTTTCCTTCTTTCTTCGTTAGATTCGCTCGAATACGTTCCTACACACAAGACGGCAGCTAGCAACTGAAAATGACTTTTCATATCAATATTTTTCGAAACACTCAGTTGCTTTATAATTTATTTAATTATGAAAAAAGAGAAACAAATTAAGTCATAATTACATTTATTAGTTCCACTTTGCTTGTGACCGTAGTATTACAAACACTGACTTTTCGTCAATGTAACGGCTATATTTTATTAGGTAGATGCACATGTGAAACAATTCTAACTTTCTGACCTTTGTTTCGTCAGTAAATCAGGCCACACAAGGTATTAGATATAGAAATCAAAAAAGCTTGTTCTCTGCCCGTTCAACCCAATCATTCAATATTCATGTTTATTCTGTACTTCGGTGTCTGTTAGGGATGATTCGATACAAGTAAATACAAGTAGGTATTCGCTACTTTTGTTTGGATACCCAGTACTTTGGTAATTAAATCGTTCTTTCGATACCAATACTTATAATATATATATAAATAATCAAATTATCTTCGCCTAAGTGTGTCGCTCTAGGTGATAGTTCTTGATTACTTTTTCATAAATAATTCGTTCTTATTGCGAAATAGCAGCACTATTTATCAATCTGTAATAAAAGACGTGAGGAAATTCTGTCTTTTTTAAAGACAAACATTTTTGAGGCGAAATACCCAAAAAGAAGTTTGTAAAAAATGTAAACACTGTCACAGCCAAAAAATGTTGGAAGGAAAAAGGTTTTTTGATGCTAGTACGCATAGTAACATACCTCCACAAAGTACTTTAGAAGACGCATTTTTACAAGTTTCGGCCAATAATAAATTATTTCTGGTACTTTTTCTTTATGCAATATAATAGATATATCTATTTTGTCTGCAATTATTTGCGGCCTTCCAACATTGTGGGAGGAGAAGGATTTTTACGTCTTCTGAAAGTGCTGCAATCTAATTTTAAGGTACCTACTTAGTGCAGCTTATTTAAAAAAAGATGACCCACAAAAAATATAGTTTGTGTAGCTATAGCTAAAGCTAAATTTTGTCAAAGATTGACAAGATTTGTCTCAGATTGGACATTTAGACTGAAACAATGACCGAGCGAGGGTTCTTAGGTGTGACATGTCGTTTTCTTCAAAATAGTAAAATGCATATACTCTATCTAGCTATTCGTACGCGCAATCAAATATTTGCCCTGTTTGGCTCACACAATAAATCGCATTGTTAAAGAGGCTTTAAAATGACCAAGTGTGAAAACAGCTATATCTAAGGTTCGTGAAGTTGTGCGTTGAATAAAACAGATACGTATTAATGGCTCTGAATAGTCAGTTTTAAAACTTATTGCCGATATCAAAACAATATGGAA
>NW_026017469.1:0-2340 GCF_020466585.1 Dendroctonus ponderosae
AAAAGTTATTCGCAAATTAGTACTCTCAAATGACGTCATCACTAGTATAAAATATTAATTTCCGGACAGACTAATTGACAGGAAAGGAAAATTTTTGACTGGGTCTCCTGACCACAATGAAATATTGTTATTGTCACTTTCGCTTTTAATGTTTATCCATGGTTACTGGAGTTCTTAATAATTACGAAGGAACAGGTATTTATGTAATGTTAATTAGGCAGATTACCTTAAAAAGCATCGATGCCGTAATTCCCATCTAGTTTTTTGCAAATATCTCAGTTTTTACTGGGAGTCAATTTTTTTTACTGTTTTTCCTGTACTCCCTAAACACCCCCAGACAACACCCTCAGAGGAATGACGCCAATTTCGAATCACCCTGTAGATCAGCTTTTCGTCTTGAGACAATTTCTAGAGCAAGGATGGGAATTCAATAGGACCATACATAACCTTTCTATAGATTTCAGACAAGCGTATGACAGCGTGGAAAGCAATGGCAGAACTCTCAATCCCAAGGAAACTCATTCAGATGACAAAAGTGTGTATGGACGGTAGTAGATCCAAGGTACAAGTAGGCAGCCAACTATATGAACAGTTCGAAATACAAAACGGGCTTAAACAGGGAGATGCCTTGTCACCAATGTTGTTTAACATCGTCGGAAACAGCCATAAGACCGGCGGACATAAAAACCGAACTTCTATCAACTGAAGGCCCCAAACTAATACTGGCTTATGCAGATGACATTCACCTGATCGGTAACACTATTCTGAGGGCGAAAGAAATATTCATTAAAATAGAAGGAACAACTAGCAAAATGGGCCTAATGATAAATGAAGAAAACACTAAATACATGTGTGTAAACCGACTCGACAGAAGAGACAGAATAGGACAAAACGTATCAATAGACACGTACAACTTTGAAAGAGTGGAACGTTTCAAATATTTAGGCGCAACAATCACCGAAGAAATAAAATGAAGCATCCAAGTCACAAATCGATGTCAATACTCCCTAAACAATCTCCTTAAGTCAAAAAACCTGACACGGATATCCAAAGTAAAAATGTATAAGAGTCTTATTAGACCTATGGATGTGAAACGTGGACAATGACTAAAGCGAACTAAACTCAGACGATTCGAACGCAAGATGCTGAGAAAAATCTTGGGACCTTATTACGACCCTAATTCAACTTAGTATCGAATTAGAACTAATGTTGAAATCAAACGAATATATAATGACAGTGACATCGTCCAGGAAATAAAATCTCAATGTTTGAGATGGGCCGGCCACATACAGAGACTCCACGAAGAGATATTGGTGAAACTGATATGGGAAGAGACTTCAGCAGGTTAAATACTTTTTGGCCGCCCCCGCATGCGATGGAGAGAGAACATCCAAAACGACCTGCTGAAAATGAGCGATCCTTTCGATATAGATCTGATGAAAGATCGAGAATACTGGAAGAAAGTAGTACAGTCAGCTAAGATCCACCCGGGGTTGTAGAGCTAACCGAAGAAGAAGAAGAAGAAATGAGGACTCTGAAAATGACGAATCTGATAATGACTTTGAAGAATTAGATTCTCTTGACATATGATTATAAATTACCTGTTCCTGAATTATTGGATGATTATAAAAATATTATTTGTAAAGAAAGGAAGATTAGCAAATATTTTAGAAGATCCCCTGTCCAGAATAGCATTCTTCAGAATCACGTGAAACTGAAATACGAGAAAGAATATAATCTTATTCTTGATCGTAAAACAAGATGGAATAGTTTAGAGGCCATGTTAGAAAGATTTGTACACCTAAAAGAATGTGTTGTTTTAACTCTGAATGACCTTAATGCTTCTCATATGTGGAATGAAGATAAAGAAAAATATTACAAAGTTGTAGAACCCCTTAAAGTTTTAGGTTCGATAAAATTAGCACTCGAAGCTTTAGGTTGACAAAACGCAAATTTATTAACAAGTGAAGGTATATTTAAATTTTTTCTGGGTGAAGTACAAAATTTGAAATCCGAAATCAGTCAGAAATTATTACACGCTATAAAGGCACAGATTGAAGAAAGAAGAGATACAGTATTAGTTACGCTTATCCTTTATTTTCAAAATTCTCAAACTGTTTTAACAAAATTTTCTAATAAATTCGTTCCGTTAGCAACGAAAAGTGACATTATTAAGTTATCCGGACAAATATTTAGCCCTGTGCTGTATCATAAATGCTATTTTTAACGGCCACACGTTATGGCAATTTAACAGTTCAGGATAACATTTTCGATAACGCAGCAACACAACCGAGGTGTGCTATATCTCCGAGTTAACGTATGCGTTTCCGACCCAGTTAT
>NW_026017470.1:0-2099 GCF_020466585.1 Dendroctonus ponderosae
AATGTTAATAACTAAATGTCTATCATAGTGAATTTAATTTGTTTATATATAGATTTACGGCGGCTTAAAATATTTTTTTATGTGCGTATTCAGTAAAATGCGGTCCCCAAAAATTGGCTCATTTGCACATATAGCGAAAATATGACTATATTGTTTACTTAAAACGTGTGCTGTTTTTTTTCACCTTTTGGTTTTTAGTGTGATTTTTGATTATTTGTGCACACAATGCCAAAGATTATTCCCAAGCCGCTATACATAAATAAAAATTTGAAGCAGTTAACCATCAAATTTAAAACTTTTGGCGGGCTAAGCGACGATGTTTAGCCGGGCGCAGAACTTTCTACTTGTGGGAGGTATCAAAAGCTTTAAAAAGTGCTGAGCATAATTTGCACCTAATAGAGCCACACTTTTTAATAGCTGTAACTTCAACTGGATAAAAAGCTGGATAAACGGTGCGTTTGAAGACCTTTGGCTTTATTAGGCGTTACGCGACACGCTCACCAAACAATCGTCAAGTTGTTAACATTTTCGGCAGGTTTTGATTGATGAAAAATCAATGCAGTCCAACAGAGGACCGACGGCTTTCTATAATCCGGAATACAATGGAGCCGATAAATTGTTTGTATTAGTTTTCTGAGCCTCTATCATCTCCCGCTCTATTGTGAACGGCAATTCTTTCGCAAACCCAATAACCCTGTTCCGGCAATGATTTTTTTCGAGTGCAAAAAAGGGAAATATATACGAAAATAAAGCGTTTTTATTTCGGCCGGTTCAGTCAACTTTACAAATGAGGCGCAATCCATCGCGAGACTGCAGCGAGACACTTTCCATTACTGTCACTCAGATTACCTTTGCCCAAAGGCGAATTGCTCGTATTGCTCCGTTTCATTTTTGCGCTCAGCTAATTACCTGTTTACGTCTGCTAGCTACAGCTAAATTTATATTGGCTAGTACGGATTTAGGTGCAGGGATTTTCAAAAAGGATCGCTGTTTGTTTGGGCCTTCAAAGGCCCGCGTTTGGAACACACACACACACTCACCTTTTTTTGGAACATTTGCGATTTTACTGAAAAGCGGCTTGAAAGCCCACTGTTTTTCTGCTAGACGGGGCAAATGATAAAATAAAATTCCAATCGCCCCATTTAAGCACAGTTAGGAATCCGCTATGGAACGATCTAAGATATTCCTCGTTCATTATCCGCGCTATGGGTTACTGAATTTTAATGAAGTCTTAGATACCTGATTAATATCCTAGACGCAAACTGCTCGGCCAGGCTTTAATGTCCTTTACCCCGTTTAATCAATGCAAATTTGGATACTTTGTCAACCTGAAAGATTATGCGCCGACTAGACTAGACAGTCTCAATAGCTGGAATTTGAGGCTGAACTGAACTCATTGTCATTGAGTGGGAGTGGGTAGTCAACATTAATGGCTCCGGTGACAATCATATACCATTAAATTATGAAAATATTTATTAAAGATTTGAGAATCGAATTTTAGTCCGTATTTCTGTTCAAAAAATTATCGGCACACTTGGGTTTACTGGGCTCCTTTTCCGAGCCTGTTTATATAAATGTTTCGGCAGTATTCGCTCGCTCAAATTATAAAGATACCCATCAGTTTGCAACAAAACTCCATCCAAATTAACGAGAAAGTTTGCAATAAAAAACCAAGCAAAAAGCAATTCTTCTCCCGCTGCTCTGTTAAGTTCGTAAAATTGATTCTCGCATTTTCATTCCGAATCACAATATGTTGAGCAAGTCGTTTAAGTGTGAGCTCAATTACGAAGCGAACACTTCCAATTAACTTGGCCACGGCACGGTACAAGTTGAGGACTTAATGAAAACTCGTTTGAGCAAATTTCCTTCTTTGTTGCACAATTTCGAGCAAGAGGGCATTAAACAGGACTAGGGGATCTTACAAGATTTCACATGGCGACGCTCGTTGAACCGATGAAAGCAAAGCTTAGCGAGAGAAAATCATTTCGGTTCGTTTAACAAAAATAAGGCAAAAAATTGACGATAGAAAGCGAATTGAAACACGTTAAGCTGCGATTCTGTGCTGGCAAGACAGTAGAAGCTCACCTGTTGCAACAGCA
>NW_026017471.1:0-2138 GCF_020466585.1 Dendroctonus ponderosae
AAGAGTCTGATTTTTGCCGACTCATTCAAGTTCAAATTGGGAACCGGTAACATTTCAACGAAGAACAAACGAAAAATCTGCTCAACATCCCCCACAACTAAAACCACGCGAAACTAACATGATCCTTTTATTGTAACTGTGCAAAACATCGATCAAATACCTGGATTTCTCTGTACGTTTCCATTAAAGTGAACAAATCAGGCATTGTTTAATTGCGGATTGTTTCAAAACTTGCTTGAACTTTGGGCCGCAGTCAAAAGCAAAACATGTCGAACATTAAATGGAATTTATTGATATGTTTGGAACGCCGGTAGAAATTTGAAGTTCAGGGCTAATTCCCGATGTCGTGAGTGATTGAGGGAATTTGGTAATTGCCTTAATGTGCCAGTAGTTTGCTAACTCGTTTGAGCACTGAGGTAATGGACCCGCCCTATGTTGAAACTTCCGCTCCTTTATTTGATTAACTAATTTCCAGCTATTGAAAGTTGAATCACTGGTTAAATTGACTTTCTTCTGAAACGTGTTAAAGTCCTGCAAAATTCCCCCGGGGCGGATCTAACCGTTGGCAAAATTTACTACTATTTATACTACCGGTTATCCCAAATATCTGTACATAAATTCAGCTTTGCTTCAGATCGCTTAAGTTTCATCTCACGCCTGACAAGCCGCCTGATTCAAATTGGTTTCCATAAATTACGCTTTATTGCTTTATTTGTATTGCAGGAGATACTTACTTAAGATCGCTTTAATGCCTCCTTTGCCAGCCGAATCCTCAGAGCCCATAATTTATATTAATATTCATCGTAATTGTTCTGCATAATTCTAGCAAGTGGAAATTTTACGGCCGTAATTGCTCGAGAAGTTAACGTAATGTATCTGGAAATTTTGGGCTGTTTTAAGCAAATGTGCGCCTGATGTAAGTTATTTGTTTGCTAACGATATACGAGGTGGAACTGGGGCAGTTGAGTTGAGAAACTTCTCAATTTCCAGCAAATTGGAGCAAAAACATAGATGTATTGCAAAACAATAGCAAAAACATACACAATTACGATTAATATAAAGTAATTAAATTTGTGATATTTCTACATGAAATCAGGCCAATCTGTGCGTTAAACCATAAATCAAAATTAGTCATCGGTGTGTCGTACACAACGGAATTATGGACATTCGGGGAATTTTTCTGTATTTGCTGGATTATGCATAATTTACCGTGACACTACTCGATGAGGCCCAAAACTCGCAAAATTCGAAATATCCAAACCTTTCCGGTTATAATTTAAATGTTCCACTCACATCACCATGTTCGCGCTCATAAAAACATTACAACCGTATAGCATAACGTTCCTCTATGTTTACGAATTCAATCCGCACCGCTGATGTTTTATGCTAAAGCCTAATTAACAGAAGTTGAGGGCGGCTAACATTTGAAATATTTCAGAGGGATGGAGTTACATATATTGTGCATTAGGCCATTTTGCTCGTCAGTGGTTTATTGTAGCAGAAATCAATTGGCGACGGCTCATTTATGAGCTGGAAATTTTCAAAATCGTATGATTAACGAGCTCATTTGATGGATTCTTTGCCACCATCAAAGGTCCGCTTGATTAATTGTAGCTGGAAATAGTCATTTACGGTTTAGATTCATTAGGTCGACAAATGTGAAAAGGATTTAAATTAATCTGAGTAGGAGTTTAATTCGCTGGTAGTTATATATATAAATACAGCGAATTTCTGAACAAAATCCTAAGTCTAAAAAAGTCCCATTTCTTTATTCTATTATTTCTATTATTATCTGCACAGGTTGGAGATTTTGCTGCAATGAAAGAAACAGAACAGAGAGTTCCAAGAGTTTACGCTCTTATCGGATTCTCGAGAAATAATTGTACCAGAGGATTTTCCTTTTGTATCCCAGTGCCAAATAGTCTTCGTCGAAGCACAGCAACAAGAAAATTCCTTTATCTGGCTGGAAATATGAAATTTCCTTAAGCACGGAGGAATTCGGATTTCCACGTGGGACTGGAAGCAGTTATTTGAACCATTTTAAAACCTGCTTTATATCGGGAATTTGAAATAAGATTAGAAAAGGACTGCGCTTAAAAGCGTGGCCTTTCGACTGGAAGTATGTGCGCGTTTTTTGC
>NW_026017472.1:0-2354 GCF_020466585.1 Dendroctonus ponderosae
AACAAGGGTCAAAAACTTCAGTTTGTTTATCGTATCTCCATTAAGCCTTGAATAGTGTGCACTTCAAGACATAGTTATACTCATCGGACATTTGTTCTAAATAAAAATATCCTCTTTCCTCAGCCTGATAACTACCCCTGTTTATAAATATAAGTATTATCAAAAATGTAATATTCAAGTTCATTTTCACTTGCTCCGCCTATGTCTGCGGCTTCTAGAAATTCCTTCATTATAACAATTAAGCGTAAATGATCAACAGCAACCAAAATCCAATTGAAAATGTAAAAAATACAAATACGCCAACGTAAAATGATTAACAATAAATTGTGTAAGGTTGGGTTACACAAACACATGTTTAATACTGAAAGCAGTGAACTAGGCATTTCAATAACTATCATTTCGTTACAGAAATAGCGCAAATGCAGTATTAAAATAAGGAATAACATTAGTACTGCATGGCAGTATTTAGCATGTCCAATAACTCTCTAGTAAGTAAATAAGGAATCAGTAAAACTGTAAGGCTGCAAGATTTCCCGAAAATATCGTAAACTGGTTAATGTTTAACGAAAATTTGGATGATACGCCAATGTCCCTTGGACAAACGCTGCAAAACGCGTGTTGGCGTTCACATAGTAGAATTCAGCTCGTAATGGCAACAATTCCATGCCGGATATTGATTGTGAATTACAGTAATTTCCATGAAAAGCCAATGCGCATTGCTAATTAAATATTAACGACGCGCGATATCAAAACGACCGCCACTACATACAAACAAACCGGTTCGCATGGAATGATGCGAAGCGGGCCCTTCCATGGATGGTCACGGATCAATGGAGAAAATCCGTAATTTATCATTCCCATACTCGCCATAAAGCAAATGTTTTCCTGGGCTATGCTACAGAGGTGGCAACGCCGGTAGAAGATTTTTAATGAAAATCTGATTGATTAAACTTGAATGGATCCGTTTTTAAAGTGCCAGAGCACAGAGCAAATAGAAAAACCATCAGCGATAAAGTTCACAGCAGTATCTTCAAGTTCCCAGATAAACTTGGGAGCGTCTGAACGATAACGCCTGATGGGGTCAAGTGAGTCGCGATAAATTTCCCTTCTGGGTCGGGTTCCGCGGCTTTTTTCGGGTTAGGTAGAAAAAACGCTCGAAAGGGTTGCGCTGAGCGGCAAAGGTATTTAAAAGAACCAGACGGCCGCCTGTGTGTGTTTTTTGTTTCTCGAAGCCTGGGAACCGGCGAAAACGCCATCCACCCTTGTCTTGGCTGCATTTTTCTTGATGCATATAAAACTGTCGGGTTCAGATTTCCGTGATAACGATACAGGGTTGGCCTATTTTTCTTTGCCATCGTCAGCTATGAACCCAAGGGCGAAACAAAACGTGAAGAAAGTGGAGAAATTGAGAAACATTAATGCCCGGTTTCTGGTAGATTCCCCTTATTGGTTCGATAACTATCGGTCCGCTAAAGTTGTAGGTTCTATAACTTATGGTAGGTTTCTCAACGCGTCTTTACGTCAAAGTAGTGGTCCATAGCTATCGAGTCGATAAAGTCGGTAAAGCTTGATAATCTGTGGGAAAAGCCATATAACGAAGAAGAAGAGACGGGTCCATTTGCTTAAATGCAAAACATTTTTTATTATGCAATACATAGATGGATATAAAATATATTACAGCCAACTCTAACAAACCAAAATAAAAGATTTACATGTTAAGTAAAAAATCTTATTACTGCTCTTCGGACTGCAGAACCACCTTCATTTTCTTCTTCAAAAATGTTGGTGTTTGAGTTGCAAAATTGAGTCAAACACTAAGGCATGTTTGTTTTGTACGGCAATAATTTTTTTTATATCACTGATTAGTTTATACGAGTGTTAGGAATAGGAATTAATTTTGGAATAAGCTAGACTAAGACACATATGTACTACACAAGGGCACAAAGACCGATTGGGTCGATAGCCTTTTTCCGTAGGAAATAAAGATTGTTTATATATATACAGGGTGATTCAAAATTGGCGACATTCCTCTGGAGGTGTAGTCTGGCGCTGCTATAGGAGTACAGAAAAAATAGTAAAATGAATTTATGGTTATTAAAAACTGAGAAATTTGGAAAAACCTATACCAGAAGTACGGCAACAATGTTTTTCAAGGTAGTCTGCCTAATTAACATTGCGCAAATATCTGTGGCTTCGTAATTATTTAAAACGCCGGTAACCATGGAAGTATACAGTGACACTAAGACAGACAGACAGACAAGAGACGGGTTAGAGTGACTTGCTTTGCCTCGTGTTATCAGTCTGTGGTGTTATCCATTTGCTCAAATGCAAAACATTTTTTATTATGCAATACA
>NW_026017473.1:0-2350 GCF_020466585.1 Dendroctonus ponderosae
TAAATAAACTCTTCCAAATTTAAAACCTAAAAGTCCCGAAAAGGGCAGTCAAAAAAGAGCAAAAGTTCCAACGAACTAGCTCTACTAAAAGTTCCATAACATCCTACTGAAGCTTCCCCACAAAATCCCAAAACCCGCACCCCTAACCCACCAAGGCTCTTGCAGGCTTCCAGTAAATACTAAAAGCCTTGAATGGCTACGTCTGTTTAAAACATCAAGCCACCTACTGAAACTTGGGCTGAGGTCTTGGTTTGCAAATTCCTAAACATCCACAAACTATCCCTAACCTTCGTTCAATTTGTGGCAAACTTTTTCCACGAGAGAACTCTGAACGAAACAAAATCCTCCATCCGATCCATAAAAGCAGGTGTCCCACAGGGCCCCGCTTTTCCCAACTCTTTACAACCTATACACAGCTGATGTTCCAAAAAGCCCCCATTTCAAAGTTACTCTTTTCGCTGATGACACGAGCCTCTTTATAGTAATAAAAACATCAACTACATAATCCCACCTTTACAACGACACTTAAACACTTTCCAAGCCTAAGCCGACCCCTGAAAAATCAAAATTAACTCTGAAAAAACTAAAGCCATAATAATAACTAGAAAAAGAGTCAACACAAACACTCCAAAACTAACACTGAACAACAAGCAAATCGAATACACAAAGGCAGTCAAATATTTTGGCTTAATAATAGGTTCTAAGCTAAACTTCTCTCAACACATAAACAAAAGTATTAAAACAGGAATTCAAACTGCCGCGTACCTACACCCTCTTCTTAATCGCAAAAACACAATCTCACTACAAAACAAAACTCTAATTTACAAACAAGTGATCAGAGCACAAGTTTGTTACGGGGCACCTGTCATCAGCCAAACATGCAAAAGAAACATCAAGAAGCTCCAAACATTCCAAAACAAATTCCTACGCCGAATTTCACGCGCTCCCTGGTACATTCGAAACATCCAAATCCACAAAAACCTCGAAACGGAAACGATTCAGGAATTCATTTTGAAACAAAACGTTGAAAACCAAAATCCTCGACCACACAAATCTCCTAATCCAAGAGACTTTTTCCCGAACAATCCCAAAACTCCACTTGGAAACACCCACCTTAAGAAAAAAAACCCGGCTTAATGTAAAACAAATTTTAAACACATTAAAGATAAATAAGGCCAAACCACAGAACCAGTTTCTTCCAAACTACCCAAAACTTCTTATTTACTAATCTCAGGCAAATAATCCCCTACCTCACCCAGGCTTACTCATAGGTCAGCACTAAAGACTAAAAGCCTTAACTGGCTAAGTCTAAAAAGACACGGCCTACTGAAGCTCTCGAGTGGGCAAACCGCCCACTCGAAATAAAAAAAAAATCCCTAGGAATAATTTATATGGCAATACAACGTTTGCCGGGTCAGCTAGTTCTACTATAAATCCTGGCCCGTTCACTTACGGCCAGCGCCAGGGGAGTTAGCCCGGCCAGTACCAGGGCTGTGTCCGCTGACACGGTATGATACGCCGATATGCACCTCAATGCAACTTTTCTCTGGCCCGTAATCAATCTGTTCTTGTTCCTGTCTATCTCAAGGGCGTCGCTCCAGACCGGTGACGCGTATGTTACTATAGATTGTAGCCATATGGCGATTCGAACTCCTGGGGCTCCCAATGTTCGGCAGTAGCGCGTTCAGGCTTTTAAATGTTCTTTCTGCTTTTTCAACCACGGTCTGGACATGCCACGAGAAACTTAATTTATAGTCCAATGTAATTCCCAGATATTTTGTGTGTTTCTCGGGTTTAATTGCATGCTCGCCACACGTGAAGAAGATCTCCCGCCGGATTATGTTAGCTCCACTTGAAAATTACTGCAGTTGTTTTTTCTGGCGCCATCTCAAGCCTATTTCTTCTCATCCAAACCCGGACTTCGTGCAGGGCGTCATTCTTGTGGGACTGCGCCGCTGACTTCGCATGTTGTTTTGTTGTCTATCCTTACGCGCCTCTTCGATAAATATGATCCGACGATCTCTATTAAGCCTGGTTCTACTTTTCTCGCTATCACCTTTTTAATGATTATGGCCCAATCATCGCTGTTAAATGCATTTTTCACATCAATGCATATCATGGCCACTATATCTGTCCGATGTTTCTGGATCATGTCTACAATCTTTTTGGCCGTCGATCTTCCCTTACGGAAACCATATTGATTATCATATCCTCCCTTAAGCTCTATTTCTTCGAGAAGTATGTTGTTTATAATAGTTTCAAATACCTTCCCCATTACGTCAAGAAGACAAATGGGTCGGTATTTTTGGGCTGTGTCAGATGGTTTGGCAGGTTTCTCGAGTAATATTAA
>NW_026017474.1:0-108 GCF_020466585.1 Dendroctonus ponderosae
TTTCTCAACCAAATCATCTAACTGTTGACCACTTTTTCAGAATCTCTTTTCGGAACTGCGCCGCAGTTATACAACGGTTTGTTCGAAATATCCGCGGGGACACTTATT
>NW_026017474.1:609-1658 GCF_020466585.1 Dendroctonus ponderosae
ACTGCTGCAGAAGGTTGATGTTTTTTTATCAAAAAGTTTCCAAAATCCAGCGTTGATGATAAACTGGACCGTACTTGCGATTCCGAAAATATTTCGCAGAGTTTTAACTCCGAGAGAATAGAATCTGATCTTGATTTAGCTGAAAATGCTCTTCGAGTAGTAGGAAAACTCATCTGACTACCCAAAATCAAACACAGCCAGAAGACGAATGGACTGATCCGGATTTCTATTTTCGGGACCGAAGGAAATAAAGGTTGTCATTTCCGCAGATGCATATCAACTTTTCTATCTTCTCTTCGAGGACGAAGTTTTGGAAATAATTCTGAAAGAAACTCAATAGAAGAGAGAAAGCGCCGATAAACGTATCATTGTAAGCAAGTATAAATGAAAACTTCTTCTAATTACTTCAGCAGAAATTAGTCAACTCCTCAATGTTTCCCGGGATGCTCTTTGACAGTTTGCTTTTCAACTACCTCCAAACGAAATAGTCAATAGGTGTTAAATCGGGAGAATTCGGAGGCCATGCTTCTCCCAATCTATCTGTTTTTTTTTCATTTCTTTCGGGGTCTTTATCCGCATCAGAAAACAGACTAAGTCAAATTGTGAACTAGTTCTTCCTGCAAGAATTCTAAATATTCCGCTCCAATGAGATTTCCTTGGAAGAAGATCGGTCCTATTGCTCGATTGTCAACAATCCATGTACAAACGATGAGTTTGTCTGGATATCGACTGTGGCCTTCACTCACGAGGTGTCGGCTTTTGTATGCCCAGTATGGAAAATTTTCACCATTTACCTCCCCATTTAAAGTAAACCTTGGTTGGTCCGAAAATAGTACGTTTTCTATGTTGAGAAATTTTGTTTTCGCACCCGCAGTACCTCTTCTATAAGGGCATGAGCATTTTTTCAAATTGTTATCTTGCGCTGCGAAGTCTCCGCTCTCTTTCTCAACCAAATCATCTAACTGTTGACCACTTTTTCAGAATCTCTTTTCGGAACTGCGCCGCAGTTATACAACGGTTTGTTCGAAATATCCGCGGGGACACTTATT
>NW_026017474.1:2159-2343 GCF_020466585.1 Dendroctonus ponderosae
ACTGCTGCAGAAGGTTGATGTTTTTTTATCAAAAAGTTTCCAAAATCCAGCGTTGATGATAAACTGGACCGTACTTGCGATTCCGAAAATATTTCGCAGAGTTTTAACTCCGAGAGAATAGAATCTGATCTTGATTTAGCTGAAAATGCTCTTCGAGTAGTAGGAAAACTCATCTGACTACCCA
>NW_026017475.1:0-2340 GCF_020466585.1 Dendroctonus ponderosae
TCTGTTTTTTATGTATGATTGGTGTTCTTTGAGTCTTTTGTGTAATGGTCTTGAGGTTTCTCCTATATAAGATTTATTGCATTTGCAAGGAATTTTATAAATTACGTTTTTCGTATTTTCAATTATATCATGAGGTTTTGTTACTGAAATTTTACTTCTAATTGTATTTTCAGTTTTGAAGATAGTCCTAATATTAAATTTTTTACCTACTCGTTTAATTTGATCTGAAAGTCCTGGAATAAATGGAATGAAAAGGTTCGTAATAGGTTTATTTTGATTTTGTTTTGTTCGTGAGAACTCAATTTCGTTAAAACATTTTTCAATAAAAAAATTTGAATAAATATTGAAATTTAGAATTTTTTTATAAATTGTTTTTCTTTGGAAAAATTAGATTGTTTTGTTAATGTCTAAAATTGTCAGTTGGCAAGAGAACAAAAATATTTTTTTGAGCAAAAAATAAGACGAAAATGTCAAGAACAGATGAGTGCATCAATTCAAAAAAATCAGTTGATTCCAGCGACGCAATAAAAATTTCTGGTAGTTTTTGTGCCAAGACCTTCAAGAATTCATGCTTTTTAAGAACTTAAAAAAAAACTTAACTTTAAGAAAATTAGGTCAGATCGTGATCTTTTGAGTCAAAAAATGTCGCAGCACCTGTTTGCTCGTTTACTCATGGGACACGCCGTATATGAAAAGATAGCAAAATGGTTGGTGAAAACAAGTTTCAGTTATCAGCTTCAAGCAGGGATCGCAAAAACTGTGATATTTCGAGTTTATATCCGGTTGCACAAAAATGCATCCAATAAACCATTCGGGGTCTGTTTGGGGCTCGCATTCAGTCCATCGTGAAAGACAAAATCACGTGCCAACCGCATAAAATTTATTTACATTCGACCCCCATTAAGCACAGCTTGAACTTTACGACAGCTAGCCGCTCATAAATACGCTCCTTTCTATATTAACGTTAATCGTTGATTATTTTGTAGATATTTCAACTCCACTATATGTTTTATTACTGCCATAAATTGTTGTAGTTTGAGGTGCGTGCGTGTTTGTCTGTGTTGATTGTTGTTTTTGGGTAGAATCTGGGCTAATTTGTGGCGTTTTGGCAAAATACAAATCGTGATTTATCGAATTTTTGTCGATCTCATTATGCCCAATCAAAATCAATTCCTGGGCTTCAGTCATTTATTGTCTGTTTATCAATTAAAATACGTTTCGGTGTTTTCCAGCATCATCAGTTTCTCTAAAAGAACAGATAGTTAAAAAAAAAAATTTAACCTTCCTGCTCTTTTGCGTTTTTGTACCAATAAAAATTAATAACAGAAACAACCGTGAAACAAATACATTATCGATGACTTCCACAAACCGATAGCCATCTGAGATGTGAAACCCAACTTGTATAGCAGGGAAATTTACATAACTGCCTACTTGACGGCTACACCACCATAAACTTTCGGAAATATCAGTTTACGCTTTATTACAGGTTTCAGGATACTTATTAACATTATGATGATGATGATTCTTTATGGAAATCGTTGATTTTTATTGGTCTTTCGTTCGGAGTTTTCTACGACTTCTGGGCTTAGAACCGAAGGAGTGGGAAAAAATGTTCATGGAATGTTTTTGCTACTTGCTGCATGAAAATGAGATGTTTTCAATGCAATTATAATCAACTCTTTAGTTAGGTTTTCCTGTTAGAATAAGACTATATTGCATGTTTTCCATAATTTAAAAAAAATAAAATTTTCAAGGAAAACATGCCAGAGTGAAAAATTATATGGTCAATTTTAAAGCTCGAGTGGTATTTAGCGAGATTATTTCTCGAATGAAATACGACATTAAGAAATAAATAGTTAGTATATTTCATAATATTTAACAAGAAACTCATTTATTAATGGAATAATAAAAGTTAGAGTTATGGTAATTATTTGTCACATTTGTATTCTTCTTCTCAACAGATGTAGACGTTGAGGGGCCGCTGGCAGACAGTTGAGGTTGAATTTCGCTCGTTTCTCGCATTTTTTCTACTGGATTCTGCCAGTTTTTTCCCCGTTGATGTGCAATTCTTCTTTAAAAAAAGCCCATTTGTGCTCGTGCGCCTTCGCCTCCTCTCCAAGCAAGTTCATAGGAAAGAGGAAAAAATACCTTTTTCTGCAATCCTTCGGGGGTTTCTTCATTACAACTAGTAATCAGCTTTTTCAATTCATTAAAAGGTAGGAAACTCGCAGATTCTCTCTTCGTTTTGCATTTCTTGCATATCGCGCTGATTTAAATTCGATTTGCTCAAACGGATTTATTTTTATTCCGTACTCCTTAAAACATTTCTCCATCAATAGA
>NW_026017476.1:0-2339 GCF_020466585.1 Dendroctonus ponderosae
AAAAAATGTCTGACTCCTCTGCTATTGATGGTCAAAGTTCTTCAAAAAATAGATCTTTTCTGAAATATCGGGAGAATGGTACGATGTATTTTGGTGAAACTCGATGTGAATTTGTTCTTATGGCTCCACTGCCAGGTTTATGGGCAAAGTTAAAAAATACGGTTTTTGTAAAAATGTAATTATCTCCAAAATTGCAGAAGTTCAGGAAAAGCTTTCCGTTCTACGTTTCTATTAATGTTATAGATAAAACAACCTGAAGAAACTATCCTATTTTCAATGCACTGAAGACTTTATTGAAATAAGGTTACTTAAAAAGTTACTGAAGATTCACACGAAAATTGACTGAATATATAAACTAAAATGGAGTTTTAAACATACATACCTTCTGATTTAGATGCCAGTTCTTTGGAAGAATTTTGTAAAACTTGATACTTGTCATTGAGGTCATTAAATTTCGATTTGTAGTCCCAAGGTGCAATCTTTTTCGATACTTTTGGCTTAGAACATCCATCGTTGTTCACCTTTGTTGTTACTAATGGTCTTTTTTGGGCCGTGGCAGCTAATGGCATTCTTGATGAACTGGCGATGTTTGTCTTTGGCTTATCCGTTACGAGAGCCCCTCTTAAGTCCGACACTGACTTGGAGCGTCTGGTAAGTCGAGTCGGAACAAATGCCTTATGCCCTCTGCGACCGCACAAAACAGACGCGCCTTCTTCAATATTGGGTAATTGTGTTTTGTGTATTGGCAGTCTAGATTGAAGTGGTCTTTCTGCAGACAGAATTGGAATCTTCCTTTCCATGGTCCTATAATAAAAGAAAAAAAATTTGCATCTTTCAAACATACTCAATCCAAACCGTCAACTATGCTCGTCGTGTTACGTACTCACACTAAGAAAGTTAAAGGCAATAAAATCAGTTGCCACACCTCAAAATTATTAATTGGGTCACCTCAAAAACTTCGAATTGTACATAGTTTTTAATTTGAGTTTTGTTGTTGACGTTATATCAAAAACTGTCTGGGGTATACATATACAGGGTGACCAGAATAACGAAGCATTGCATGAGGATCTCCGAAATCGAAAGAGATACGTAGTCGGTTAAATTAGGAAAAAGTTGTGCAATTAAGGGGCCAGATACATGGCGTCTCCAGAAACCAAGATTTTTTAAAATTTTTGAGATATTTAGAAAAATGTGGTTTTTTGTTTTCTTCAACCATCATCAACTTTTGTTTTCCGTATGGACTTGACTATACCAACATCTCTGACGGTTTTGGATATCCTGATGAAATGCATCCCTATCTTGGACACCCTGTATAATATGCTGAATCTTGTTCTCAACAAAAAAAATGTTTAAGAAATAAAGTTATTTCGGAGATATCAGAAAGTTCTATATAAAAAGTACTTTTCTCAGCCTGAAACGCAACATGTTGATGAAAGGTGGGTAACTTGAACAGCAAATCAAAATAACTTTCACCTAAATCTCAATCTAGTCTTATCAACCATAAAAATAGGGTAAATAGTAATGCTGTTATTTGAATTTTTGTGGCAGCAAAACTATCCGAATTGATTTTTGGAGCAATCTGACGTTTGCTTTTTGTCTAACTAACCAAAAATGAAGCAAAAGTTGTACGGCTGGAAGCTGCAAAACCCGCAAATAAATCAACTTAAATACGTTTAATCTAAATCGTCTGATTTCCTATGGCTAGACCTAAACCATATGGTAAGTAAAATAATTATTTTACTTTCTCTATGACCTAAACACGTAGAACCCATCGTCTGATGAGGTCCTTTGCCAATTTTCACATCGACGAGGTGAAGGTCAAATATTTCCTTTTTTTAGCTAGTTTTAAATGTGAATATTTACCGATATTTTCTAAGGAATTTATTTTTTTTGATGTCTCAAGATAAACAGTGCATGTGCCCCTTCCTTTCTAGTCATATTCTACGCTAGGCTTTAAATTTTTGGGCTCCATACTGGAGCCATTGTTAACATTAAGGGTACTACCCGTTTCCGGGGGGTCAGGCGGGACCGGGGGAGGTTTGAATCCTCTCCCATGTCCAGCCCCACCGTCCATATTTACAACCACACTAAAGTGTGGTTGTTAATCAACAACTTCCGAATAAACAACTATAAGCTATGTCGTTAGTTCAAAACAATCTAGGATAAACGAAAATCCCCACTCACCATATACAGTCACAAATCGAAGGAAGTTAGTATTAATTACTAGCTCGCACTTCTAATCGTAGCCAATGTCAGCGGTCGAATGTAATACAAAACTTACCAGACATAAATTAAACACAACTGAGAAATTCATTAAAACCTGGAGACCGCTACAAACA
>NW_026017477.1:0-4820 GCF_020466585.1 Dendroctonus ponderosae
GCCCAACAGCTACTACTAAATGGGAAAATAAAACAAAAAACAAGCAAAGAGAACCTAATCAGAGGCTCTGGCAACGAAACTAACCTGCTGGGCGAGGGTTTTACTATACTAGAACTTAACCAAGGAATAAAAACTATAAAAAACGGAAAGTGTCCAGGGGTAGATGCTACGTTTACGGAGCAGGTCAAACATTTTGGAAGGAAAACTAAACAACTGGCTACAGGCCCTTCTTAACAACTGCTTAAAATCATACACAATACCCAGAATGTGGCGAAGAGCAAGGGTAATTGCGACACTCAAACCTGGGAAGAATCCCGACCTACCAAATAGCTACCGCCCAACATCACTGCTATGCCATCTCTTTAAACTCTACGAACGGCTAATCCTCCAGAGAATTCAGAAACACATAGATCCCCTGGTAATACCCCAACAGGCAGGCTTCAGACCTGGAAAATCATGCACTGGCCAGGTATTAAATCTCACAGAACACATAGAGGAGGGATTCCAAAATAACAGGAGCTGTATTCATCGATCTCACAACCGCCTACGATACAATAAACCATAAAACCGTTTTTTTCTTTAGAACAAATGAGCGACAAAGACTTAAAACTTAGCTTTCGGTTTCTCATCAACGAGTACCTGAGTTATCTCTAATTTTCTTCCCTCAATTAGAAGATTGATGTTCATTCATCCATTAGAGCTTGCTTGTGTCTTTGAAATCATTATTGGTTTTCTTGCATTGTTGCTTCAACGTGCTTATTTAAAAAGTTTTTTCCACAAATAATCGCAACATGCTTTTGGATTATTCCCGATCCCTGGGGATTGATAATTGAATTAACGTTTACAAATTATTTTAATAAGGTGACATTATCCTCGTAATCTCTCTGGGTATTCTAACTTCGGCTAATTTTGAAAAAAATGTGTATTTGAAACTGGGTTATACATTTAATGAAATAACCTGTACGCGGACCTTAGAAATGTCAACTGCAAACATAAGATATAAGTAAAGCGTACACTATCGCGGCACAAATAGCACAGTATCCTTATTAAAGAATTCCTTATTTTTAGTTCAATTGCGCAGGCGTATGTGTCAAAATACTGTTAATTTTATTACTGCATGTCCTTATTGACCGTCCAATAACTCTCTGGTATTAATTAAAAACTTTCATTCTTTGACTATAAGTTGCTAACTACATTCACATAAAATTCGGGAAGTTTACTTTCTAAAGCTAACACTTTATAATACATGTTACTGCAGAAAAGAACTTTATTCATCTGCTGCTATGCATTTATTGCTGCTGAGAGCGCAAAGCAGCATATTGAACAAATGATAGAGATTATTTTTTGGTAGATCGTAAATGCCATTTAGCTCTGGAACTTCAAACTGTATTCCCAATCAATCTTCTATTAGCGTAACACGAGCCCTGATATTATCATTGGAAAGTTGTTGCAAATATCCTATCACGATCTGAACTTTGCGTTGTCTAAATTTGAATTTCTCATTTGCCATTCCCTGGGTATAAACAGATGTTAACCCACGAAACTTTGAACATTGATCACTTCAATCACTAATTCGTTTAAAGTAAGCTGAAGTTGGGCTTGGAAAAATCACACTTATCTATGTTGATAAAAGAGGATGAAAATAATAGGAAATGGCTCTTTAAGAACCAGGTGAAAAACTGCTCACCATTGAATCTGCAAATTTGAGCCTTAAGCAAGAAAAAAGTGTATCACTGATTAACTGTTGAAAACATAAAGTTTTTTTCTTTGATTGGACAGGCTTAGTGAAATTTTTCTTTTGACTCGTTATATGTTTTACGTCAGCACTTTGTTTTCTAGTAAGCTCAAAATATTACAACTCGCTTATTTCGGATATGGTAATGAGGCTGTATGATCAGAGACTCAAATCATATTTTTTCGAGCTTTGTCTGATTTTATTGAAATCAAGATACACAACTGAAAATTTAATTAATATCCATTTCGTTTCGACTGTTTAGGGCTGAATCAATTGCTTTGGTACTATGCTGGATCTGAAAAGAAACGATGCAAAGACCCCAACAATACCTCGATTGGATCAAGTGCTGCAGATAGTGATTCAAATGCTTGTACAATTTGGAGACGATTTTCAAAGTAAGTAGCTTTATTTTGCATGGAGTTTAAAGTATTGACGAATGGTATCCAAATACTCGCAGCCTCTCTGAAACAGCAACAAATCGAAAATTCAGCGACCACAGCGGAGGATTTTTTTCACAAAGAAAAGAAGAAAGTCCTCTTTTGTTCCCCCGTGGAACATGTATACCACAAGTACTAAGTAATGAAGCATGTATCATATAATAGCTTTTCACGTTCCAGCGAAAACGCGCGTAAAAGGTTTCATTGCCTCTTCCCATTTTGAAAATCTTCACAGATTTTTGTAATATGTTACGTATTGAGCGTGTTTTCCTCCTATCCTTAATATGCAAATCAGGTCTAGATTTGGGTAAGTAATAAATGATTTTAAATCTATATTTTGGAAAGCTGCAGATAGTTCTGAGTCCATTTCATTTGCTTCTTGTAATCAGTCTAAAATCAGCACGGTGTCGCCGGCAAAACGAAGGTGGTTTCGATTTTTATCATTCGCGTTTATGCATTTATTGTCGAACTAGATTTTTTTAAACATGCATTTTATCGTAGTTGGTTGAGAAAAATTGTGTCACCCCGTCGGGTAGCTTTTTAAATCTTGAACCGATCTGTTTCAGCATATTTTTTTACTTCTGCTGTTTCGTGCTCATTCCGGTTGTTTAACTATTGGTGTCCAATTTTCATTAATATAGTCGTTATGCTGGAAACTTTTGTTAAGTATTATTTCCAAATTCAATTGAAATTAAGTTTCATTGAAAAGTTTTAATTCCTCTGAAAATTTCCAAATGAAAATACACCTTAAAAATGCGCTTTTCATAACATTATCAGTTTTCTTGGCTTTAACCCGAAAACTTAAATCGATCCGTGTAATGATGATATTGTAATCAAAAAGTTGAAAAATGTATAAAATTCAAATATCTATTTGAACGAGTAGCTTTTCTATGTACAACAGGTTTGAAATTGTTTGAAACGCTCTAAATTTTTCTTAATTAGTATATCGAGATAATAACTGTTGCGCGCTTTCATTAGTGAATTTAAGTGGTGATTCGTTATGTTCAGGTATAATAATACTATGATAATTTATTGGTTCAGATTTATCATTATTTATGAAATTTGTTTCAAAATTTTCCTTAAATATTTTACTGAAAAATGGTGCTAAGAGCGACCCCATAGATATTCGAAAATTTTGTTGATCAATATTATCATTATAATAAGAGTAGTTGATTTTAAATCTAAATAAAAATTTTGAAACTTAATTATTTGCGTTCTATAAGATTGACGTCATTTTTTAATTTAATTGGATTATAATTATTAAAAGCTCCCCTGCCCTGCTTGTTGATCATTTCAAAACCGAAAAAAACAAACTCTACTTGAGAAACCAAAAAAAGAACGAAGAACAGAGCACTTTATTGAGTTAAACATTGTTTAGTGTGTTTGTCTAAATGTTACTAACCAGTTTCAAAAACAAAGTTGCTCTAATTATTCAAAATTTGTTCTTTATTTAGCCAATATTAAAAACCTAAATAATATTTGAAAATGAAGCATAATAAAACAATGAAAAGAAAATGAGTTGAACGCTCACAAACTATAACAATTTACGGAAAAGGAGTTTACTAATTAATTGAGTTAAACGCATCAAAAATTTTAAAATATTTGTCACTTTACTGGAGCATCTTTTTACTGAAATATTTCCTAGAAGTCGTTACTTAAGGCAATTTAAGTAAAAAATGCCGAATTCAAATAAATATTGCCACTTTCCTGTGGAAACTAACTTAAGAAATATTAAATTGTCAATAAATGTGTTAAAGGAAGCAAAGAAGCGAAAAAAACCGGTTTTATTTGCAGATCGACGCATACAAACTCAATAAGTGTTTGAAAAAAAGAATAAAAAGGAAAATACCTAATTGAGTTAAAATCTAACAGACCTTGGAATACGTTTCTACCTGATTAAACGATATTAAAAACTCAACTTAAAGTTGAAATAAAACATAGGAAAAATAATAAATTCACAATTTTTTACAATGTGGCTGTGAAAAAATGTTTTGCTCAAAATTTTTGCATTTTAAAACTGCTATAAAAACTTCAAACCAGTATCTGAATCACAGAGACAAATAAGAAACGGAACTGTAATTAATTTAATTAAAACAGCTCCAATATTTTCCATCCTTAAATTTCAAGAAAAGTAATGAATTCATATAAATGTTGCCACATTAACCCCGAAAATATCAACTCCAGAAATATAAAAAATACAAGAAATACTCCGATAAAGAAACTGAAAAATCGGAAGTGAAATAAATTTAGTTAATTGAGTTGAAAGGGCACAAACAAAAGATTTTTCAAGCTATACACTCGCTATATGTTTTAAGCGAAGGGCGTTGCTTGCTCTATTTGGTAATTTCTGAACCAATAAAAGCTAAATGGATGCTTCAAAATTTTAATATAGAGTAAAATACCGGAAAATAAGTTGAAAACCAACGATTTTTATTTAAAGGTTTCGAGCATTTATCATATCATAAAGCTTCATTGTCTCTTCCCATTTACTCCATCGGAGAAACAAACTTAAGAAAGCACTTAATTGAGTTAAACGACATTATTTCTCAAAACGTTACTAACCAGTTCCAAAGGCAAAGTTATTCTTTTGACTCAAAATTTGTTCTTTATTTAGTCAATACTAAAAACCTCAATAACATTTAAATTAA
>NW_026017477.1:5819-42199 GCF_020466585.1 Dendroctonus ponderosae
GTAATTTGGTTAATTGTAAAGAATGAAGAACTTTTACTTCACAATTTCCGAATTTGAAAATTGTCGATTGGAGTTCTTCTCATTTTATTGCTGAAATATGATTCTTCTTGAAAAAGTAAGCTGCTGGGTTTATTTTGCACATTGTAATCGAACAATACAAACCACATTCYTCAAAATCATTAAAAATCGTTTGCTCTTAATTGTTGATAACACTTGATCGTCCGGAAACTCTTKTTTTTTYACGGGTATGTGTAYCATTTCCTCTTCCGAAAGCGTTTGTACAAGAAGTATTTCAAAAATTTCCTTTATGTTYGTTGTGATGCTTAACTTCTGATTTCGGTCTAGTAGGTAGTCTTCAAATTTTTACGATTTAGTCGATATAGGAAATACGATTTTCCAACTCCATARTTTCGGTCTTTCTATTACYATTCTTTTTAGTTAGTATYAACTTTTTGAGAGAGCCCAATTTCAGGAAGCTTTATCCTCATAAAGGTGCATTTAACTTTATTATCTTCAACCAGCTAATATGTTTCTATCACATCGCATTTTTTAGTGTATATTTTATTAAAGTGGTTTGGTGGTAATCTCTAATAAAAATAAATGGAGGATACTGATGATAAGATGTGTTTTATATTTATGAATTTTCAATTGTAACTATTCATACCTTGGGCTTTCCATTCTATTTTAATCTTGCTTGTTTTCACAACTATCGTCCCAAAATTAGTAAATCTGTATTGGTAGAAATACACACCTTTTTTTTTCTTTTTATTTCACACCATTTCTTAAACTTTGACAAACAAAATCTTTCTGGAGTCTAATAAACTAGTTTTTCTTTCGTTTCAAGTTAATTAGACATTTCTGAGTTTGCCGATGTTTTAAGGAAAATTAAATTCTAACTGGATTGAGTACGTGACCGTCGAAGAAGCATTAGTTTGGATAACATGAACAGAAGGACCAATTGCTTGAAAGCCTATTTCTTCAAAGAATCAAATATAGTTGCTATTTTTTTAATACTAAATGAAATAAGGAATTATACCAGGCATTATAATTTAGACGATAACAAAAAATTCCACTTTTATCAAACTAATGTACCTATCGGTACAAAGAAATAAAAATTTTATCGAAAAAACGACTAACTAATTTTATGGTAACTGGCTATTCAAACTTATAGAACAGTTAATTCAGGAAAAAGTTGCTCAATTATGTATGATCCGAAGAAGTTGAACTAAAGTGGTTTCTAGTTGTGGGTGCCCGTATAATTAAATTAGCAAGGAAAAGTAGTGATTAAGTGGAAAACAATCAAGCAGAAATATCAGTCTCGTCAGTTCTCCAAAAGTATACGTATTCACTTCTTTGACCAAACTTTAAATTTATGTTTATACCCTTAGCAATTTACCAATTTTTCCATTCGTTTCTTAATTTGTATACTTTGCCCATAATGCATTACATTAGCACATCTGGTTCACTTTACTGAAAGTTTCAAATTCTTAATTTTGCATTTGAGAACAATTTTATACAAAAAGGCCAAGTGGTTCGAGCCATTATTCAAATATCTCACAAATGTGAAAATAGTTACTTGCTGATATAACACACATTTGAATTTTTCCAGCTTGTTCGAGACAGTTCAGACACTTTTTTGGGCCGTATTCGGGTTGATCGATTTGGATAGTTTCGAGTTGAACGAAATCAGAATTTTCACCCGATTTTGGGGGATGCTGATGTTCGGCACTTATTCAGTTATCAATATCGTCGTTCTACTTAATCTTCTCATCGCCATGATGAATCATTCCTATCAACTGATTTCGGTAAGTGAAAATATTTCCAAAAATCCTTACTTGATGGTTGTAGTCGTGTCAATAAAATGTTATTAATAATTTTATTTATTCTTTGATTTTGTATTTATGACAAATTGATTTCTGCGAATACTGGGTGAAATGTGTGAGGGTTTCTTGTTTGAAAAAGTAACTGCTGATGTTTACGTCTAAAGTTGGAGAAGGTTAAAGCTGGGGCATTTTTAGGTTTGCACACTTTTAAAAATTGATAAAATTTAAAAATAATTTGGCAAAAATACAATGTTAATAAAAATAGGCCAGAGATGAGCAACCCGCAGCCCTACGTACTTTTTTGCGCGGCCCGTCAATGTTTAACGGATTTTTTTAAATATATTTACAACTATATTCTTATCCTCCCTGGGTCTCAGTCAAAGTGTGAAGTAGAAGTTTGAATATCGTTGATTTCATTACGTTTCGCTGAGACAACAGCGCCATCATCAGATTTAAAATTTACTCAAACACCAATTCACAATTAAAACATGTTGTATAAAAACGACAATTTATAAAGGGTTAAAACATTCATCAGTTGAGGGAAAAAATTTCCTGTTGGGAGAGCAAAATATTTGAAAAACTCACCTCATAATTGGTAAACATTACGTTCTTTTGGGTCTTTGCATTCTTGAAATTTTAAATTTGTTTGAAGTGAATTTTGAAGCAAACACTGTTATTACGGTTACAAAAAAAGTGAATATCCCTCGAATGGCTCAGGATAAACAAACGATTAAAGATCCCAATTAATTTGAAGACATGAGACTATAACGTCGTAGGTATACTTTTATCCTTCGACCCGAAGGAAAATTTGAACTTTGACCAAGAAGTATTCAGTAAGACAGTATTTAAACACCCCGAACAATATGTTTGTTTAAGTTTTTTTGCTTATCTTATATTTTGAATTTTGTCTAAGAACAGAGCTATAATTCGAACAATAAAAAATCGGATCACAGACTGAGAAAATATTTAGTCAAAAGTGACGGTATTTTAACGAATTTCAGCTATGCGTTAAGTTTACGAAGTAGTGTATAAATTATATTACATTATATGTGGAAATAAAAGATTATGTCGGATTTTGACCTGTATGTCGCGATACCAAAGAATATGAATAACGTAAACATGAACATTAGAGTCTATACTCAGTTTATAAGTCTCAAGATTTTCACAAAATTTCCAAGAGAATCATGACTCGTTTTGGAAGTGCCTACTGATGTTTTCTAACACTTAGTTTCTTCAATAAAAATAATAAAGTGCGACTATTGATCGAAGCCATACGATTAGTCACCTATATCTGCAAATATAGACCAACAGGTTGGTTTCTGGTTTTTTTACATTTTTCTACTGTATGTTGTATTAGAGTTACTTAGTTCATTTACGTTTCTAATATATAAGCGTAGTGTTTAAATGTATAGGAGGGGTTTTCCGTTGCTCATCCCTCATCTCAACAAGTGAAAAATAGGGCATTTAACAAAACAACTTAGATAAAAAAAAAACTAGAGCATTCTATGGTCTTGTTGTTCTGTAGGAACGAGCTGATACAGAGTGGAAATTTGCCAGAAGCAAACTTTGGATAAGCTACTTCGAAGAAGGAGGAACTGTGCCTCCACCCTTTAACATCATTCCAACCCCGAAGAGCGGTTGGTATATTATACAGTGGCTGCGAAGGAAATTTTGCGGATCCAGAGCAGCTAAAAAGGAGCATATGCGTACCATCAGGGTAAGCAATTCTATTCATACTTTTAATTATCCATATAAAGTTTTGTTGTATTGAAACCATTGTTTATTGTGTATGTCTGAAAACCTCAGTGTCTAAAACTATAGCTTTGCGAGCAAAAACCCTAAAGCAAATCTAGTAGAAAATATTTATTGAGGGTTTCAGCCGATTGCATTTTCCTTTGAAACGCCCCATTGCTTTTTCGGGTAGTATTTCGCGGAAAAAAACTGATAAATATGTAGTAAAACGGAACATTTCAACTGCTTTTAGTGGAGTACTGTTCAATTTACATTCGATTTGCTTGTTCGGCTTCTAGTCTGGAGAAATGGATCAACGCATTCATTTGGAAAAAGCGATTTTATTCAGCTTTATGTATTTTTTGGTATTACATAGTCCAAGTAATTTTTATAGTAGGTATTGATACTTGGCTCAAAAAAGTAAATTTGTTAGAAATCTGTTAAGCACCCAGTAACATATTGTACTGATGACATCCGAAGGCAAATTCGTTGAGGCACTTTGAAACGACGGAAAACTTTGCTTGGCTTTCAAAATTGCGCATTGGGAGTTCGGCTGGCACTTTCCAAGTTTTCCTTTGTGCAAACAATACCCACCGAACCTGGCCTGGAAAAACTCCAACTTTACGCACTGTTGATCCATACAAAAAGTCTTCGAGCTGAATTGTTTCGGATTATAAATCACTGTTTCGGTAATAAGCAAACTCTTCAGAACATCTCGGCCCTTGATCGAGGACAGGACATGATTGGTGGCTTCTAAAGCTGGTAAGCAAGAGTTTTGATATTGGCAACAAACGCTGCAAACTTTTTCTTCGATAGTGTGCGGAAGGCATTGGCATTGTTTTAGTCCGATTCGGCCACATTCTATGCTGTGACATTCGCTTCCAATGCAAACTCCATTAAGGCCACAAGTGCAGTTGGAGTTGGAATTCGTACATGGACAACCACGATCAAAATTTTTACAGTTCTGAAATGTATAAAAATCGCTGGCATTAACATAAAAAATCAGATTAAATGGGTGCAGGAAGAAAATGAGGTAGTTTTGAAATTGCAAAGTTTTCCTTATGCCGCCGCGCATTTGCATGAGCTTAAACACCATGCCAAAAAACTCTGGAAATTATAACTAGTCAAATAACGAAGAAGATGGAAAACATACCAAACTTAAACGGCATAAATTGGCTCGGGTTGAACCCAACTAATTCAAGAGAGTTTGCAAATTTATTGCTAATATTTTGGCCACTTAATATTCACAGAATGATATACATTAAAAAATATCATCAATATTATGGACGATTTCAACAGTATCCGGACGAATCTTTTGAGAAAAATGTATTCCAATCTAGTACTAAATACTCTTTGGAGCGGAGAAGCACAGATTTTGATTACAATATTTTAAGTGACATTAAAAATTTTTGCAATTCATAAATGAGCCCAAATTTCGAAATTCTCATTTAAAGATGAGTTTGGGTATATTCATAATATACTAGACAGAAAAAATTAAACAAATTTTATTTATATGAACATGACAAATATATTTAAATGATATAAAATATTAGCACCGGCTGAGAAGAATTATTAAAGGATGGAAGGAAGCTTAGGATCAGCCTGCCCAGAAAGAAAATCCCTTTTTCTTAATATTTTGTGACAATGTTCGGCAATGTGTGAATTAGAAGCCGCGTTCTTTCATAACTCTTTACGTTCAAGTTTTTTGCTTAAATCAAGCAACAAACTGCTTTCTTTGCTGATAATTCCATGAGAACATAAATATTTTTAACGAAATTATTTTGTTTTTTTTCTTCAATCCTAAGTTAATGGCTGTAGATGTTTTGGTGCTTTTTACTACGGTTTAGGTTGTGTTATTTCCATTGGCGTTTTTGTATCTATTACTTTAGAAAACGTTTACTCTGAAACGAATGATCGAAAATGGATAAAACGTCTGCACAATGAAACTCTTAAAATTTTGATATGAACATTTGCAACAGTACATGTTAATTTCCTTCTCTGTCTGTCCTCTACAAATTAATTATACACTTTTTCGCAATTTTTTTTAAGTTTCAAATACAATTTTTAAAATCTGGACAATTCACCTTTAACGCAGTAAAGTTTTAGATACTGGAAGCAAAAACATGTAAATGATCGCATCAATTAAAATATGTGAGTCTAACGAATGAGAAAACATAACCATATAACATAATTAATTATTAACCATAGCAAATTTATTTAAAAAATATTACCCTTAGTCAAAATTTTACATTAGTATTCAGTTTAAGTCTATTTGTTTGAAATAATATAACGCAGTTTCAAAAACTACGTTTTGTTTGCTTTCAATTATTTTTCACATGTAATTTTTATATTCGTTTTTCTCTAAAAAGTGTTTTCCTTTCCTACAGAACAAGACTTTGACAGAAACAACAAAAACTTTTGCAATGTTTTGCCAATTTCAATTACGCTTTCTCTATTAGAATTTTTTTAATGTTTTTCCAATCTTGAAAAATCTGTCCTTTTTAGCATTATTGTTAAAATTGTCGATTTTGTTGTCTTGCTTCAATCATCTTCAAGACGCCGTTTACATGATTTGCAAATTTGTTTCATCATTAGCATAAGGAGATAAGTATACTTAGTTTTCCGTTATCTTTTGTTGCCTTTTGGATTTTATCTGTGCATTGGAAATCACTTCTTTAATGCATTGAACTCAGGATTATCTTTATGAACGTTAAAAGCCTAAACAAATTTTTGGGAAAATTATCGATCGAGTATTTTTGTGTTCGAATTTGTAATTCTGTGTACCACAAACTCACCACAAAATGTTCCAAATGCGTGCTATACTTGCAGCTATTCGTACAACATTCGCCTTGCGAAGGATGGCATTGGAATCCGCGTTTTTTATTAATTTGACATGGATATTCTTTGGTTCTTCGAGGCACACAGCATGGGTCCATCTTAAGACAATCTCTGGTTAAGCCGCAGTCGCAATCTTCGCCTTGCTCGACAATACCTGAAGAAATATTATTTGAAACTTACCAAACACGCGATATTTTCTAGAAACTAATGAGAATTAATTTTTCTTGAACCCTAAATATTTGGTAAGTATAGAAATCGATCCATATTATCTTCTTCTAAAATGGTTCAAGTTCGAAGGCAGTTTGTGCAAATTGTACAATCAATGCAATTTGTTGTTAGATGAAAGTATGTAAATTTTTGTTAATTCACAAATAAAAAATGCGCTTTTATTTCCCGACACTTTTATATTTCATTTATTATTAAATCGACTAAGTTCTTAAAAGAATTACATGTTTTAATATTTCTGAAAACTTAAAAAACACAGGATTTGTTTGGATACAACTCTCAAAATATGTGGGCAGCTGAAATATATTTATTATTAGATAAAAGGGAGTAAATATTACGAATAAAAAAGAATAAATATTACACATTTTGATATGCTTCATAATTAATACCTACTGATTTCTTAACAAATATTAGGCACAATTCGCAGCTTTTGGAAAATTATATTAAAAAATCATTGAATTTCTTTACAAATCCTTCCAAGAATAATAAATTGTTATATTTTAAGTTTGGTATATTTTTAATAAAGTATTATATGTTAATAACCTACTATATTCAAATTTATTATTTTCAACAACTCGTCGTTCCCTGCTGCGTAAAAAATGGCTGCAAAGAATAAAAAATGATTCTATTGCGTAAATTAGGTTAGAAAATGCGAGCTAAATAAATAAATAATAATTGTGTATATTTTCCTGACTGTATTTTAACTCAATTCAAAAGAAATTGCTGGATTCCAGTCAATTTTATTGTTTATTATTTAAAATGTTACAAATACGTTTCGGTGTTTTTCTCCACCATCATCAGTTTGTATGTATGGTTGTTCCTACCTTCACACTTGGCAATGTGCTTGGTAGAAACAACCATACATACAAACTGATAATGGTGGAGAAAAACACCGAAACGTATTTGTAACATTTTAAATAATAAACAATAAAATTGACTGGAACCCAGCAATTTCTTTTGAAATTAATAATAATGTAATCAAAGAAAAGAGAAACAGTTTCATATTCTTGTAGACACTAATTTCAATGCCAAGGTATTTTTAGCTTTGTCTGCAGTTGAAAGCAATTCTTACGAAAATGTTAAAAGCAGAGAAACAAATTCCCGTATCTGGAAAAGCTGTCTGAATTCACTAAATATCCATCGTGTGAGGAGAACAAACGAGTTAATCTAACAGAAATAAAGCTGGAAACTGACCGTTTCCACAAAATGTCGTCTGCACTGGCTCGAAACAATCTCCTTTCATAACCAGAGTCCTTAATACTTGTCCTTTGCTGCATGGGGAAAACATCAAATGAGTTCTGTTTCCGTAATAATCAGCAAATGATTTCGGGGACATTAAATAACCGAAACATTCAGGCCTTTCGTCGTGTAGAGCACCAAAGCTGTGCCCTAAATTATACACATCAAGTTAATTTATTACTAAACATTAACATTAATTCGAAAACAACAAACATGGGACTTTCAGCTAGGAATTTGGGGTGTTTCGGTATTGATTATGTCACAGATTAATTACTGTTCAAATATTAGGGTTTGAATCTGGAAATTGTTCAAAGCATTTCCAAATTAACATGAAAATTTGAAATTTCTTTTGCCGTACTTTTTTTTGGATATTCCTATCAGAACAATTTGTGTTTTCTTATTTATTCTTTCGCGATAATTAGAGTTCGTTATTTTCAACTTAAATATGTTACCAATCATCAACAGTAAATGTCTCAGTTCAGTCCAGGTTGTCTTTTTAGTTTATTGTTAAAATAAAATAACATTACATGTTTTAATTAAAGTAAATATTTTGAAATTCTTATCGAAAAGGAAAATTCTTTTGTGCATAAGCGTAATTTATAAAATTAAAATTATTGGCAATTTGCAATATCTTAAACATCTTAGAGTTAAAGTTGAAACATACACAGCTGCAAGTGTTGTTGCCAGTTCGAAACGATAGAAATTACTTTTCTTCAGTGGATATTCACCTAATTCATGAGTGATGGTAACTTCGAAGATGACCTGATTGACTAGAGGAGTTCGGGATGTCGAAGCCGTAATTACCAAACCGTTCATGGTTCCTAAATTCGCTGTTTTCTTATCGCAAATTCCTGCTGTAGGATGCAAAGATGTGCTATCAGGAGTGTAACTTGCCCCCAAAGTGCCTTTGTCGAACTTTTGAGCGGTGAATACTATGCCTAGGCAGTGTTTTGGCAATTCTTCATACCTAAAGTTTGCTACTATAGAAAAAATTTGCAACAATCCTTAAACAATAGTTAAGAACAAGTTAAAGATTTAGAAAAATCCGAGAATGAATTGAAGAACAATTTGTATCAAAAAATATCGTATTAAAATAGCGTAAAAACCCTGATCAGGGATCTTGACCTGATCGTTTTTTGTTAGAATATTTACTCAACTATTGCTTATCAAAATGCAAGCTTTCTTAACAACCTTTACTGACTTTTACTACCCTACTACTACTTACTTCATGAATTGAGTTAAATAGTCAAACACCCTCATGGCGCCTGGTGTGTAACGTGGTAAAAAGTAAGTCGCTTCGCCAGTGGACCAGATCTCAATTTTTTTCACGTAAAATCCAATGTTATCAGGTACTCCGTCTCCATCAAAGTCTGTGGATCTGAATATCGCATTTGCTTCCTCCAAGGAGAAAAGCACTTGAGATATGGCCGCTTCTGTGTTCGATTTATGAACCAAAGTTAAAAAGGAGTTATCGATTACCACGACCAATGGACAAAGCATACTAAAAAAATTATTAAAAATATTATAATCATAAGTTTGTATTACTTGATTCGATTTTTTTTAAATAATTTTTTACGCATTTCCTCTGATTGTGTTTATAGTGGATAATAAACATATAATATTAAAGGTTACATTTCGGCAGATTTACACTTAACACCGTAACATTGTGCATATTTTAGATTTAATTTAAAAAATAACGGAGTTTGCCCTTCTGTCTACCGAAAAACAATAAAGCGTTTATTAAGGGTAGGGTGCTATCTACAAAGAAAAATCTACGAGTTTATTAAGGGTAGGGTGCTATCTACAAAAAAAAATCTACAATGTTTAAATCAGGTGTTCGCGGAGGCTTAGAAAATGCAACGTATTCCAAACTCGTACCATAGGCTCTCCACTAGGCTAAATTCTAAATTCTCTTTCTCAAGTGACTCAGCAGTTTCTAAGCTTCTACGCCTCGAATGTGAAACTGAGATGAATTTCGGCCCAAGAATGATCGGGTACACACTTTCTGAGCCCTAGAAGCTTCTACGACTCAGAAATTGTGAACAGATTAAGATTCAGCAGACTTTTTCAGCTGGGACAGTTTCCAGTACTTAATAGATTTCATATAAAGTTGGACTTTATTCGATAACATTTATACTTTTAAATTAATTATTATTTTCAGCTTCCAATTAAATGGAAAAGAGCACACTTGAATAAATAAAAAAGTGTTCAAAGGAAAATAGGAATAAAAACTGGATTCAGTTACCTAAACCGTTATATGAAGATGTATTTAATAAACAAGAAAGTAAAAATTAAGCAGAGAAAGCCCGTGTGAACACACTGAAAAACTCCAATCAAACAAGACTTACCTTTTTGCATTAAACTGTGTATATTTGCTATGAATACATTTAATATACTCAGTTCATTACAAAAAAGCAAGTCTTGTTTAAATTGGAGTGAAATACTTCTTTCTTTTTCTCCATTCTTTTTCTTCTATTTTAACATTTCTTCTAGCATTTTATTTTTAATATTTTGGGTATCATTTGAAATTTTCGTTTTGATTCGAATACAATGCGATGATGCGATATTCTCTTAAATTTGGGAACAAACATTCTGGAAAGAGAGAGCCAACTAAGTTAATTACAGAAAAATTTAACTACTTATAACCAACAAGATTCTATCTATAGAAAATATTCATGAATTGCACTTCGAACAGGTAAGAAACATGTTTATGTCTTAACCACTCTTTTAAAACTTATAGGTGGTTTGTTAAATCTGTATGAGTTTGATTTTGTAATATTTGCCTGTGTTTGTTACAATTTAGTTCGTTTGCATTTGCTTCAGTCCGACAGAAATGGAAAAAGTAAATCTGGTTTCAATAAGCAGCTTCAATTCAGTTAAAAATAAAAGGTAAAAACAGCGGTTGGTATAATTTATCTGCAGTTTTGCGTACAGTTTATATCGAAAATTATACGTAAACTAGTGAGTTTTTCGAGTTTCTAGGGCGTCATAAAAAATAATTTCTTCCTGGCATTTTGCAAGCACGACTGATAGTCAAACCACCTCTAAAGATGCAGGATACTCGTGCTTGGAAAACATCAGATTAAAAGTATTTGTCACGACGGCCTACAAGTCTGGGAAACTCACCAGTTTTCTTAACAGCGCCTCAAAAAACTTCTTCATTACTAACTTCAAGCCTCCTTCGTATTTGCAGGGACAGAAAATAAGCATTGAATATTTATATGAAATAGAGGAAATAATTTTGTTAAACAGCCCATTTACATAGTACATTTTAAATAAGATATCCAAACGAAGCAACAACAAAGGCAAAAAATATTTAATGCAATATTCAATAGCTCAGTATGTAAGCTTTAAACGAAGCATTTTAAGAGACAAATATTCGCATACATACCCATTTTGTTTCCACTTTTGGTATTTGTTTTCATAATATTGCCGGTTTACCAGTTGTTTAAATAGCAAATTGGCTGATTTGGTCTGCGCAAGAAAAATCCCGTAAGTGACTGAATCTCTTTTGAAAACCAGCGCGTTTCGCTCAGCAATGACATCATCAGTCACATTCATTCCTAATGCGGGTTTATATTCGTCGATATAATACATGGTATTGTTAAGGATTATATGGCCGTAGAAGTTTCCCTCCTTTACATAGCCGTTAACTGAACTGGTTTCTGGATAATTGCTGATATATCCTTCATATAAATTGCTAGTTTTCCACAAGTTACCACTCCAAGTAAAATTATCGGCTAATATTTCGCTGTCTCTTTGCTTTATGTGCACGGTCAAGGGTTTTCCATCATTGGACAGATTAATATCAAATAAAAATTCTGGCCTGGATGATACTAGCACATCGCGTTTTTCTCGAAAATTGTTATTTACTTCGTAAATCTGCGAACCGCTAAAATGATAGTCATGGATAGTTACGGTGTCCACTTGGAAAATTGAGTGCACCAGTGTAAAATCCAGGAAAGATGTAGAAAGTAGAATCAACATGTACTTTGGAAACTGCATGCTTGTGTAGACATGACTAAACATGAAACATGACACTGATTGATGAAAATTTAAGAAAAGCTGCAGGTAGTTTTCGTTTTGTTAATTTCACAAATTTCAAGTTTGAGTAAATTTTAATGAAAATTAATTGTAAACGACGTTAATGCTTTTTTCTTTCAGAGGAAAGTCAAACAAGCAAGCGAGAGGGATTTCAGATATCAGGTAGGATTTTTTGTTATACCTAATTTCACATAAGATTAATAATATACAATGTGTTTCATGAGGAATGGGCATTATTTGAACCACTGATTCTAGGTCCGAAAATAACCCCAGTTTGCTTTATAGTGTTGAAATTTAATTTAAAAAGTACATGATTAATTTCTTCAAAACTCATGGAGCTACTTTAACGAAATTTTCCAGACATCAATTGCTAGGAAATACGAATGTTTTGCAATAAAATAATTTTGTTCATTTTTGCCACGGGCATCCGTAACTGCACGCTTCTGAATTTACCGATAATGTTTAGAATTTCATAGACAATTTTGGAAAATAAATACTTTATACGATGGCAAACACCAACGCGAATGGCAGGCATTTTATGAATATTCAGCTGTTATTATAATTATATGGTGCAAATGAGTAACTCTCTTAATACGAGCCCGATTTGGATCATTGAAAATTTAGATCGTCTAAAGCGAGTCATTTTGTCTAAAAATCTTATTTTGCAAAATTGAAAGCCGTTGAGAAACAGTCATAGGGGTTTTAAGGTCGATAAGACGATTTTGCAAGGCAAATGTTTTCTATCAATTCTTTTGAGGGTTTAATTATCTGATTTTTCTTTTTGTCTGTAGGAAAACAGCTTTTTGTCTGTCGGAATTTTCTGCATAACTCTTAATGCCGGGTTTATTTCAAAATGTTGAAATTTGTTGAAACACGTACGATTTTCTATAAAAACTGTATCTTGGAAAATTACAATCGATTGAAAAACGTTATGATGATTTGCAGGTCGAAAAGATGAATAAAATACTTTGATTTTTTACCTCGATTAACTCGTTTTCAAAATCGAACATTGAATGGTTTATCAAAGTGTATTCTCGACACATTCCCTGTCTATAAGAAATTTTTTATTTGCAACAGTTTTGGAAGGAAACTGGCTCTAAATKTATCTCTATTTATCTACTAATTACTCTAATTTATTAAATTTTTAATCCCAAAATGTATTTTGAGGAGCAACTGAATGGTTTGCAAAGAAAATTTGMAATGCATTTTTTTAAATTATTTTGGATATTTTCGATTTTTTTTTAAATTGCAAATGTGCAAATTCTYCACTWAAGAGTTGAATTTATTAGAACCGACGGAGACACTGAAAGGTCTGGAGTTAAATCAGCTGACAGAGAAAATCGTCGAAATTATTCGAGTTGCAACAAAGAAAGTCTGCACGTTTGGAAGGCAGTGAAACCCGAAACTCATTCTCGCACAACCAGACTGGAAGAACGCAATGTGATGGATAGCGATGCACCGGAGTACCTCCAGCTAGTAACGAGAGCGATTCGTAGTGACTTAAAAGCGCACAACTCACGGATGATTCGAGAAGCCACTGAGGACAAGATGAACATGAGGGACCTTCGTTCCAGAACGGCTAGAGGAAAATCACTCATATACATGATCAGGATCGAGCGGGGCGTAGTTGTGTCAGGGAAAGGCGAAATCGTTGCGATCATCGAGAACTTCCATCGGAGACTATAAACCCAGTCAGTACCAGAACCTGACTATCTCCGCAAAATCAGAGAGAAAAGATCGTCGGTTCCGAGGAGATCCCAGAAATTGATGGGTCAGAGCTAAGAACAGCATTAAAAGAGATGAGAAATCGTAAAGCTCCCACAGAAGACCAAGTGACGAGTGAGATACCGAAGTCTGGAGGAGAAACTGAACAAGGCACAACTCATTATCTTTAACAAGTGCCTCGAAGAAGGAAGGATTCCAGAGGCATAGAGAAATGCTGAGGTCACCATCCTTTTCAAGAAGGGCGACTCTACAAACATCGAGAATTACCTCCTCTCAGTGTTATACAAGCTCCTTACCAAAATAATCACCAACAAGCTCCACTTTTACCATCCTGGAGCGCAAGCTGGATTCAGGAAGGGGTAGGTACAGAACGATAGACCACATCCAGACAGCACGCTGATCGATAAATCCACTGAACACAACATCCCACTACACCTGGCGTTGGTCGATTACCAGAGATCTTTCGATTCTGKGAAGATTTGGGCAGCTCTACATGCGATGGCCGCTTCGAGGATTCACTCAAGACACTAGAATCTCATCAGATATATATATATGTACATGCCACTCTCCACGAGGATCCCTATTAARAGAGGAGTTAGACAAGGCGAAACCTCGTCAAAACTGTTCACAMTAGSGCTACAGGACRTGTTTAAAAACCTGACATGGTAGAAAAAAGACATCAATATCGATGGGACATTCCTGACTCACCTACGTTTAGCTGACGATATKGTCCGGCTGAGCGCTGATGCCGACCAGCTTGGACCCATAATGAGAAGGCTGAAGAAAGCGTGGGAGWCAGTCGCCCTGAGGGTGACCCTCCAAAAGACTAAGATCATGAGTCAAAGTGAGATCCAGGACACACTCGACAAGCACACGCTTGAAGTTGTTGAAAAGGATGTGTACCTTGGCCACAACATTAAGATTGGCAGGAACCACCAGGCAGCAGAAATATCCAGGCGAATTGGCCAGACGTGGGCGGCTTTTGCAAAACTTGACCACATCCTCAAAAAACCGGTCATACCCATCAACCTGAAGTGGAATGATGATTTTCAGAGCCCCATATATGACTGTTCTGTTTATTCACGTAACCACCGAGCGAAAAATGAGCCTCATCGCTGCAGAAAATTCGGTTCGAAAAATCATCATCAACGGCTTGTTGTTCAATCACCCAATTTGCGTATGTTCTATGTTGCCCATGTTCTTGAGTCAGTTGGACTTTGTACGGATGCAGCTTCAAATCCAATTGAAAAATTCGCCACAATGAGCCGTAAGACAAGCCCAAATGTTGAGCACGTCGGGGAATCGACGAATTCGGGTGTTCCTCCACACTTTGAGCAAAAACAGCGATATTTTCAGCTGATCTAATGTTGCGATGATGCTCAGGCTTTACAATATCAGTAACCGATCCAGTCTCTTCAAATTTTTTCACTGTGTTCGGAATTGTTTGCTCTGTGGGTCGATTATGTCGACCGTAATCTGCTCGTAAAGCCCTAAACGTTGATACAGCAGAATCACCATTTTGTTAGTAACGTGGCAAAAACTTCTGGCCGCTGAAATTCCCTAGCATGAATCGTTTGGCAAAAATAATTTGTTCAGAGTGTGAAATTTGGCAAAAATATGCCAATTTCTAATTAAGTAGGCCAGGATCACTTGCAGCTTTTTAAGGAGCTATCCGCAAACCAATCACAGCTACCTTTAGGCATTTTGCTCCCGATTCTGTGCTATTTTAGCATTTGAATAAAGCCAAGATTATCTGCCAACACAATAAATCAAGTAATTTGAAAATTAAATGCAACAATTAAAAAATATAGTGATGTAAAAATAAAACGCACGCCACTGGCAAAATTTGGCAAAACTATTTTATTGGAAAACATGCGTCTTCCCTAGCTATTGATGCCTGGAAAATGATGTTAAAATATCTCTATGCGTTTTGAAGAAATTTATCATTTTACATATGTTTTATTAAATTTCAACACCGTGTTAAACCCTAACGAAGCATTTTTGGCCTATAGTTCATATAGCAAACTACGGTTATTTTCGGACGTAGAGTAGGTGGTTAAAATAATACCCCTTCTTCATGGAACACCTTGTCTAGAACTATTAAATTATTTGCGCGGCTCCCTTCTCATTTCTTATACATGGTAATTTAAGTACGTAAATTTTATAATGAAACTGGAGGTGTCCAAGGCTCGTATTTTTCTATTTAAATTGAAGCTAGATCTGAATAAAACAGGGCTTGTTTATATTTTTGCGATTCCATCATGCCTAATAGCGTTTGTCTTTTTTTATTATCATCATATTTGTTAAATCGTCTTTAAGTTATCAATAAATTTCCAGATTTCCAGATACTTTTATTGACTTCCTTCATTGTTCTAGGGCATTATGAGAAACTTGGTCAGACGATACGTAACAGTTGAACAACGGAAAGCTGAAAACCAAGGGGTGACTGAAGATGACGTGAATGAAATCAAGCAGGACATATCCGCATTCCGGTTCGAGCTGATCGAAATCCTGAAAAACTCTGGAATGAACACCAGTACTGCCCACAGTGGCATGGGTAGGAAAATGCTGACTTAGTCACGATTTGCTGCGTGCTAAGGGGTGATTTTTCAGGAACGGGCGGTAAGAAAAATAGGCAGAAAGAACGAAGACTGATGAAAGGCTTCAATATAGCTCCTCAACCTTCCACTACGTCGTCTTCCACACTACCGCCAGTAGCTGAGTTTATAGCTTCTCTTCAAGGTATCAGCAGTTATTCAAGTTTATCAACATTTAGAAACGTATATATAAATAATATGACCTCTCAGGACATCATCATGAAGGCCACCACGACTTCTTCGGCTCGACGCTATCAGGCATCTTCAGCTCCACCCCGCGCAGACTGACCCAGCACAGCAGCACTGTTTCTTCAAGCCAAGGAAGCATAAATGATGGCCACGGTCATCATCATCATCACCACCATCATCATCGAGGTCTGGGAAGGTAAATTTTGAGATTATGTGATTTGTGATAGTGTTCTTTATATCCAATTTTTGCTTCCAGACTGCACTTTAAGAGAACCGGTTCCCACAAGCGCAGATGGGGCACCTTGATTGAAGCAGCAAAAACTGGAAAAGTGTCCAGACTAATCGGCCGATCGCGCTCAGAAGACTCTGTATGTAATAATTGCAAGGAAAATGGACATAATCACAGCCACAGCAACAGTCCTGCTTCTGATGAAAACGGTAAACACATTTCGAGATTTTTGTGCGCATGGAACGCACAACATCAAGTTATTGAGCTTCGAATCACAAAATGTAGACTTTAACTGTAGAATAAACTGTAAATTCCAGGCTCGATCAGTGGAACAGACTCCAATCAAAGCATGGAAAATACTAGCCGAGATCAGGATCATCCAGAGCCAGAGCTGCATGGTCTGGCCCATGGCTTGGCCTTGCTGAAGAAGAAGCGCAAGAAATTTTCGGCTTCCCGAAACACTAGTCCTATTGTAGTTCCAAATAGCACCATAAGTGAAACCATTTCAAAGAAATGTATGCCTCCGAAAAATGTAAGTTATTTCGCGCAGAAATTTGTAGATACCAGTTTGTGATCAAGTGCGATTTTGAAGCGAAAGAATTGGCATGGTTGCAGTTATTTTAGGTTGATAACACATTTGCCATTGGGCTCAATATAGCTTTCGTCCTAAGCACTTCAATATATGTTTACATAATGCTTGCGTGTATAAGCATGAGAAAAACCGAACGATAAAATCCCTGAGTAAAAATGATAAAATGGTCTGTAAATTCTCAAGTACTATTGAAGCAAAGAAGTTTTTAGATTAGTAAATAACAACTCACACGATACATTTTCTCTATCAAAATTTAATAAATTGCAGATTCCTCAAGTGTTAAAGAGAGCTTCCAGTGTACCAACTCGTGTTCCAGAAGTTATTTCCCAACCAGTATCTCGTCATGAAAAAACTCAATCTCAACAGGGCTCCATCGAGATACCACCAGCCAGTAGCGGGCCAACTATAACTCCTTCAACGACTGGTAAGGACTCGAATTATAAGCAACGTCCTTTAAAATTGTTTTTAAAAAATGCAACTTATTACGAGCAGTAAGCTTACAACTTAACGTGTGCATACAGAATAATGTATTTGTTGCAATTGCCATAATTATAAATTGTGTATATTTTCCTGACTGTAATTCAACTTAATTCAAAAGAAATTCCTGGGTTCCAGTCAGTTTTATTGTTTACCATTTAAAATATTACAAAAACGTTTCGGTGTTTTTATCCGCCATCATCAGTTTGTATGTGTGGTTGTTTCTACCTTCACATTTGGTAAGCCATTGAAAAATCGTTCTTTCTTTGGCATTTCTTTTCTTTTATTCATAATTTTTCAATGGCATACCGAATGTGAAGGTAGAAACAACCATACATACAAACTGATGATGGTGGACAAAAACACCGAAACGTTTTTGTAATATTTTAAATGGTAAACAATAAAACTGAATTTCTTTTGAATTTAAAATAATTATAAACTTAGGCTGAAGCAAAATCAGCATTCTAAGTAGGGGAGAGTGGGGCACCACGAGACACCGGCCACCATGAGACTTTGCAATATTTTCTTTTACACTAAGTGTAGACATTTATTATGAGTGAATGAGTGAAGTGAATCAATGAAGTGTTGCTTCGGTGGTAAAGTTTATTCCGGTCTAAACCAGTCTCACTTTTCTCTCAATCACTCAATCAGTCTTGACTAAGATTTCGACAAAGACGCATGTGAGCGGAGACTTTTTTTTTCACGTGTATTATTCTGAGCTAATTTTTTTAGTGAAAACATAAAGTTAAAGGTAAGAAATTTAAGTTGTAGCTATAGTGTTGTAAGTGCTTTTTATTTGTATAAAGAAACTTTGTGATTTTAAATCAAATTTACCGAAAATTTGAAAAAATGTTATAACGTGTAAATCGGCTACCATAAGACACTGTCTTATGGAAAAACTTTTAAGCTTTAATAATTAATTGGGCGATTTTGTATCTTTAGATGCCCAGGGGTCGCAAAATAAAGTCCCAGAAGGGTATATTATCAGAAGAAAATATGAAAGGAGCAGTCCAAGAAGTTTTAGTGGGAGTGAGTGGAGTAAAACTGTCATTGCGAAAAGCATCTGATCGCAATGGTGTTCTTTTCAAACACTTCACAGATATGTGAGGCTACCCAAAAGCTTGTAAAAGAAAACTCTCTAATAGTAAAAGATAAAAAGCAACAAGTATCATCCCTACGGATACTCCAGAAAAAGAGAAAATTGAAATAAAATGCAAAGAAAAAGAAGAAAGAGAAAGATAGAAGTTTCCAAAAAAGAAGCAGCGAAGAGAAACGTTTTTTCAAAGGATTTTAAAAAATTAACAAAGAAGATGTCTTCCAATGACGACGGAGAAGATTCCATTTGCGAATTCACACTACGATTCTGATTGGATACCTGAACCCGATCCAACTGCGTTCGAGGAATTAGATAGACCACCCAAATAAGATGATTTTGTGTTAGTTGAGTTTAATAATTTAGAATAGGAAGGTTTTCTTCGTAGGAAAAATTATTACTTGGCGACACATCCGAAGAAGTTAAAGTTAGTTTTTTAAGGAAGTCGGGGAAATTCAGAGGGCATTTTGTAATCACTGATCAACCTGATATTGGGACTGTTGTCTTAAAAGACATAAAAATTATTTTGCCTTGTGCTTTAGGTAAAATAAAAGTATTGCATTCCTATTATAAATTTGAGCTAAATTTTAGCATTTTTAATATTCGTTAAGTGTTTTTCAAAGAGTAAAATTAGAAAATTTGTAATTTCTTTTGTTTTAATTTTGTTTAAGCCCAGTTTGAAGCTAATTAATTTAATATACAAGATTAGAATAGCAATATGTGACAATTTTGAAGTTATCGTTTTTTTATTGATTTACTTCAAAGACTTACAAAAAAATTAAACAATAAAAAATCTATAAATTCAAAGTAATTATGTGCTTTCCACCGTTGCGTACATAAATAAATGCAATTCCGACCAGCTAATCAACTTTTCTGGACGATCAAGTAAAGTGTTTGGAAAAAAAGCCACTTTAACTTTTTTAGTCTTATGGTGGCCCACTCCCCTACAATGCGTGTGGGCTGGCAGTTAAACCTGTTAGCAGGAAAAGTGTATGTATGATACTCTCGCATCTTGTACACATTGTAATGAAATTATTTACAGTTAAAATAATTAATAATAAACGATATAACCGAAGGCATTTGAGACGCATACATGAATTGTTTTGATAAGGCCATTTGCCACTTACTTTTAAGCATTTCTTGCTCTAATAAGGAAGATCTTTTAAAGCGATTATCTGAGTAGGAGCAATAGCGGCACTTTTAACCATATTCGAATGAAAATAGTGTATTTCCAAAAATTTGGTCTTTAATGGTTTCTTATTGTAAACAAATGAAGCAACGAAATGTTACGAACCATTAGAACAAAAAAACGGTTAAAAATTCGATACTTTAACTACCTTATTAACTTAAGGTGAAGTTTTTTTTTGTTTTTATTAGTTATTTCAAAAATATGAAAACATAAACTTTATTCAAGGGGGGCAGCTCTCAACACGTATGGGCCTGAAATGCCCATGGGATTTTAACTGAAACAATTTCATTTTGAATTGAACTTTATTTTTTAGTTATAGCTGTTCATTGAATACATGATCCTTAACATGATCTGATTGATGACATACTTTGTAAAGTCAGCATCAGCAAATTATTGACTGCAACTTATACGAATCTTCGTTTTTTTTAATATTTTTCGTTATAATATTTGACTGTGTATTCTTTTTGATCAATTTTCTGTGCAACTTGACTAAAACATAGTCGTTTTCATTGACTAATTGTGTAAACTTTTCATCGTCAGTTTCAATTTTTCAATTTTTTATTGGGTTTTTCATATTCCACTTGAAAATGACTTTTCTATTTTGGCAGCCTTCTCTCAGCTCCTTCTTCTATGCGATTCTTCTCAGGCGTTTCTGTAAGAACTTGAGAGATTCTGATTGATAAAATTGAAAAATCAATCATCGGTGAATGCATTTCTATCAACAGGCCACGTACCGGTCGTGGAAAACCCCGATAGAATATTTTTAATAGTGAAAGAACTGGAATAAGCCACATTTGCCAATTTGAGTAGATCATGTAGGTACAGCAAGTGATCCAATAAGGGACTGCAAGTAAAATGCACCATTAACAATTTGTATGTATTATATTATGTTTTTATATTAATTATGTCACATAATAAGATTCTCTACTTCTTCTTAAGACATAATCCTTTGTTCCAGAAGAAAGTTTCACGGCAACCATACCTACTGGTTTACCTGGGGCGAATGGTTCTTCTCGCGAACCACTCCTGTATACTTCCTCATCCAGCAATCCACCAACAGGATCCACTCAAACCCCAGACGAAGAGTGTAAGCAGACTCAACACATTTTACCGAAACTTCCTGGAGTGATTCCTTTAAGTGGCCATAATCATAACACCGGATGGCTTTAGTATGATGCTTAGTGTAGGCACATAAGTAATAAGGGTAGTTTTTTATTTATAGAATCGAATACATGTACAAGATGGCCCGAAATATCATATTGCAACTTTATTTTGCGTATAATTTTAATGAATATCATTTTGTACTCATATTTTTCGGTGAATAACACGTTTTTTTGCACGCAGAGCTCAACTAATCACATTAAATTTTATTTCGTTTTTACGCTAGAAATGTGGCTTCCCAGAAAATACCTCAATATCTCAACGACACAGCGGAAAGTTTTTACAAAATTAATTTAAGATGCAAGACAAAACTAATCCTTACAGCTAGACCATACGATGATCAACGGTTAACATTTTTAAAATACTTATCAGCTGGGTTTAGCCTGAAATTAGCGACCGCGAGATCTGCACTTGAATCACCCAGTGTACTGTGAAATTCTACTTTAATTATTCGTTTCTTTATAGTACTAAGCAAAAAAATAGTTAAAAGAATTGAATTTTTCGGGCCGATCAACGATTGATCTTCACTTAAGCCACGTTCCTTTTAAAATATATCTTGTATATTTGACTAATAAATAAACTCGAAATAATAGATTTTAAAGTATAAATCAATGGAACACACGGGCCAATGCTTTGAAAAATATCTTTTATCAGTGTATACAAATTTCCAAGATTTAATATTCCAAGATTATTTTTTTAGCGCCGTTTAGGTGTTCCATTGACAAATATACGCAACAAATCAAATTGGAAATGGAATTGCTAAAGGACCATTTATAACGAAAAAACAGCAGGGTTAAATGTTGTAATTTGTTCCATGTTAAAACTTGTTCAGTGGTGGTCCCAGAGTTTTCCATAGATTACGTATTTTAAATAATTGATAAGTAAATTAAGTAAAATAAGTACTAAACATTTTAAGGAAAGATCTTTTCGTAAAACGATTTTCAACTCCCAGGCATCAAAATTTTATCGTTGTCTTTTGCATGATTTAACTGTTTGTTTTATCTGCAGATTTTTCACTTCTCAAAACTTCAACTTAAAACTAGTCTTCAGTAATAGGGTATTTTCTTCCACGTGCAAAGGCCCTATTGTAATACTACATACATCTATTATACATGATTGCCTAAAATTAATTTCGATTTGTTGGCATATTTATAATTTATTTTAAAAGTTGATAACTTTTTGGTAATTTTATACGAGACATTATTTATAAAAAAAATCCGTAAGTCTTTTATAATAGTTTTCTACAATATCGTGCCTTTATCGGTTTTAGGTAAAGTATTTTTAAGATAACGAAAATATCCGCCATATGTACCCGATCTAGTAGAAATAATTAATGTATTTTAATCAAAACTAGTCATAAGAAGTTACTGCGGAAATAGGATATAGCAAAAAAATTAAGTTGGAAGGTGGTAATTTATTAGTTTTTGAGGAGATGATCATTGGTACTTTCTTAGTCCTTATGTCCGTGTATAATCTATATAATAGTAAAATTTATTTATGTGCTAATTAACTTGACGATCTCATAACTAAGATAAGATTTTTTAGAAACGTTCGTGGCATCAACATTGCGCTTTCCATATGTATTATGTGCAAGAAATACTTATAATTAAAATATTCAGTAAATGAGTAATAGAAAACATATGACGCGCAAATCGCTCCATAGCATATATAATAAAACAGCACCTACAAAAGTAAAATCGAAAACGCACAAATATGTAGGTAGTTTAAAACGGCCTTGAAGAATGGATCTAAAGTAACGCATTTTATCTCATTTAAAATTTAACTACAGGTGATTACTATACTATGTATTTATGTTAAGTTTCAAAAGTCATCCAAGACAACTGTTTCCAGGGATATAATTTATAAAAAGGTTTATAAAAGTAAAATTTGCTGAAAATAGTAGTTTAGTTCATTTTCCTATGCTTGCTTTAAAATAAGCGGGCAAACTAACCCAGATGATGATTTCAGGTAAAAAATAACGCAAATGGATCGAAAGCCAATATTTATTTCCATAATAATCAATCAGTTAGTAATTGATCGGAGCATTAATTGTTTAAAATTTAATTATCCCATTATTCCTCTGCTTTCTGTTGATCGTCCTTTTTTCTTGAAAAGTGTGACAGGTTTCGCCTCATCGAATACGCATCCTCACCGTCTGCATAATATTTTGGTTCAATCTCAACAGTTTCAAACTTCAGGGAGTTTTTGTAGAGATTCAAGGCAGCCCTGTTACTTTTTCTCACGTGTAACGATACGTATTTGGCGTCGAAACATTCAACCATCGCTTCTGAGGCTTGATCCATTAGCTTTTGTGCTAAACCCAAACGTCTATGCGATCTCTTCACTGCTAAAGATGTAATGTGCCCATGTTTCAAATCTTCCTGGTCTTCTTCCATTTTTGCCAGCACGTAACCGACAATCTTCCCTTGATAATAATAATAATATTTATTTGAAGTTTTTTTATAGATTAAAAAACACATTAGCTATAATTATTAAATGAAAAAGGGGAAACATACTTTAATAAAACACTGGAAATGTTATTTTTTACAATTCAATTCCCAAAAGAACTTAATCTTATTGGTCTGTCATTCGCTCTTACCACAAAACTTGATAGCTTACACAACGTCACATGACTTTCCTTCTACGTTACTAAAGGTAAGTAGACCATGTTCTCAAGAAATTTTAAAACAATGTTATTTTGCGTACTTTTATCGCTCTATAATACCTCAATATTTCAATAAACTGATGAAAAAGAATAAGCGATTAATTTCGTTTAGGTCGGTTTTAATTAAAAAAAGTACACATTATGAAGAGGCTGCAAATGAAATCGAGCAAGTAAAAATAAAAATACGAAAACAGTAATTTTAAAATAATAGCTCTATATGACAATGCCTAAAGAAATCAGGAGACTGATAAATGAATATTATTCAAACTGAAAAGTCTTTGGAAAACGATCAAACAAACCGAAATAAACTATGACTTGCTTGCTTTGAAGTTTCTCTGATGAATCAATATATGCAGCAGAATGATCTTTAATCACCAAAGCGTGGAAAATATATTATTTGCTTACGTGCTTAAATCTGCTTACCATTTTCATCCTCAGCAACATAGCTGAGTTGAGGCCAGCTTAATCCATGGTAAAAGTAGTACTTCATTTGATAGTTTTCAGGCAAACACAATAAATTGCAGTGCTGCATATTCATTAAATCTTCTGGTTTAGCGCACCTTATATTCATTGTAAGTAGATCCTTATTGCTGTGGAAAAAATCAGAGGTTAAGGCAATTTGGGCAATATTTTCAGTGTGTTGAGCGGCAACTGTGTTCAATGGACTGAGAAACTTTCAATTGTCTGCTTGCTCTCGATTGAAAGTTGGATTTTTCAAGCAAAGAGTGCTTTTGGGCGAAAACCTCCATTTTTATTCCAAGTTTGCCACGTCGGCAAAAATCAGGGATTAAGGCATGTATTTATAAACGATACTGCAGCCAATAATCAGCTCATGCTTCGCCAAGTACGAACTCGTGCTCGACCAAGAGATCGATTTATAAACAGTACTTCGTGAATTCTCGTCGAAATATCGGTCGAGTATAAGTTTTTAGAGACTTTCGTATTTATTTAGTAATTTTATATTGGGGCTGTTGGCGAACTTTGCGAAGCTAAGATGGCGTCAACGTTATTATGTATTTTGGAGCGCTGAAAAACTGACTTATATCACGAAGATCACCGGACACAAGCTACAATATAATATACACTTTATGTAAGAAAGTAGACATGAAATCATAGAAAATTTGCTACTTGCTATAGAATTTATAGAATGGAAAACTACTTGTTGCATATAATCTTAAACATACCAGCAATTGAGTAATGGGTGATATTGTGATATTGGTAGTCCAGGATTGTCCGCTTATATATTTTACTAACTAACACGTGCTCTCAATTTTCTCCTCTATTACGCTCTATTAAGCTTGAGCACTGGCTTGAGCATGATAAAGGTTTATAAAACGCAGTCAACGCCAAGTCTGGTACTTGAGGCTCGGCTCAGGCTTGAGCATCGTTTATACATATGGACCTAAGTCAATTGAGGCAAAATTTTCAGTATTTTGAGCTGTGACGGTCTTATATGGACTGTGAAAGTTTCAAGGGTGTGCTTGCTCTAGATTGAAAGTTGGGATTTTTTAAGCATAGTGCTTTTGGACGGAAACCCCCATTTGTATGTCCACTTTTCTACGTCGGCAAACATCAGGGATTAAAGCGATTGGGGGAAAATTTTCCGTATTTTGAGCTCTAACTGTCTTCTATGAACTAGGGACAAAGGTTATAGTTATCTGAGAATTACTAGAAATAAACATGCGGAAAACACATTGGTCGCGTTTAAGAATAAATGGTGAAACCCTGAAGTTTGAACTAATTAACAAAAATGCTAATGTTTAAAAATAACATGAATCTATTAATAAATTGGAGAAACCGGTTGACATAAAAGGAAATGCAACTATTATCGCAAGTTTTAAAATACCTCCCAGTATTTACATCATAGATGAACACGCTTACCTAATATACCTTAATTAATTAAAATCAGTCTTTTCTAGTCTTCTTGGTTTTAGATTGCCTCGGCGGTGGTGAATCTTTACTGTCCTTAGCACTGTTCAGTAAGTCTCTGACAAATTTAAACCTGCTCAAGACCAGAACCCACAATAAATACCAGCCTGGAAGCAAAGGAAAATGTAGTAAGAAAAACATACTCCAAATAAAACAGTAAATGAACTGAGGGTTTATTGATATCTTAGGGCGAGGAGGAAAATTCGAGTTCAACATACTAACAAAATCTCAATGTTGAAATAACGATACAATTTTGGGCATATGATATCGAACTTTTGTCTCTTGAGAACCATATAAGATATTTTTTACCTTTTAATGATATTTAAGGATTTTCTACTTTTTTATTTCGTTCGTCCCTGCTTCAGTTAGATCAAATGTTCAGAATTCAACAAGTATTTTATTTGGACCAACTTTGGTAAATATTGTACGTAATACGTATTATATAATGTACATATAGTATACAGTATTTTGCTGCCTTGCGGATAACAGTACAGTAGAATTTGGTTCTATTGAGTAAATTTATTTGGTATTTCATTGGGTAGTAACGTTTGCTGCTTAATTAACTGGCAAATTTCCAAAAGATAGAGGCGCTACCACGTTTAAAGTGTTACACCCACCTATTTACAAAAAAATACAAATGGTTTTTACAATAACTTCAAACATATGAACCAAGAACCAAGAAAACGTTTGATTTATCGTGAACTGAGTATGAATTAAACAGAAACAATTAACAAAATCAATATAAAAATTGCAGATTTAATGCAAAAGTTACTGCAAAGAGAACAAAGGAGTTCTGAATGTTTTAACCTAGAACATATGAAAATATCGCTTACCAAAAGCCACAAAGAGTACCACAACAAGCACCGCCAAAAGTAATGATAAAATTACAAGAAAAAAATCGTTCATATCTATTCCTACCCTACAAAACTAAATAGAAAAAAGCAAAAATGTTATGTGGCAATTCACATGTATCCAATAGCGCCATGTTGAATGATAAAGAGATTTTCTTCGATAAACAATTTCTTTACAAAAACTCTCACCTATAATGATGTTAGAATTAAGCGAACAACACGGTATAATGGGTACTTACCGAAATTAACTTCGAAAAAAGTGGAAAACACTGAATTTTCGAGTTTACTAGAATCTGTAAGTCAAAATTAAAAATTTTCATATATGCAACCAAACAAACCAGCTGATTGTTACCAGGACGTAGGAAATATCTCAAAAATTTAACTGGACAATCCGGCATCGCCGCAGCTCCAAGGCATTTTGATTTAATATAATATTTTATAATTACAAATCCAGTCGAAATTGTATGGGGTCATTTTCTGCACCAATTTTTGAATTATGAAATTTTAAACAAACTAAAATAAAAATGTCTTTTGTAATCAAGGTTTTTAATTACACAGCTGCCGGCTTGGTCATTTCCTAATATAGCATTCTCGTTTTTTCACTTTGTAACTTTAGGAATGAGGTTAATGACATGAAAAGTCAAATGGCTTCTGTTTATTAATGTCAATGCGGCTAAAATAGTAAATAAGTCATTTTTAACACATCTTCCACAAATATATTTCTTTATACAAACTAGCCTCTAGTTTATTCTGTTTACTCCACATCTCAAAGTTTTGGAACCATCAGCATGTTAGAAGACAAGATTTTAAAAGGCTTGGAAGACATTGGGTGAGTGAAACAGGCCACAAAAAAAATTATTATTTGATGTTATATTCGGTTTATACTAATTTTACTTGTATAATTTTGTGATATTTGTGTGTGAGGATATGCCTTGTGTAACCCCCAAGGTACTCTAGGCTTTCATCTATTTCAATATTTAAATTTATTAATTGCATGTCTGGTTTTTAGTCTGCATGTGTTCTTCCTTGGAATAATCCATATATATATCTAGGTCTTATTGAAAAAATCACTCTAAAATGATCACGTTATAATGTTGAAACAGGCATCTGCTCGTACGTGCACTAGACACTACAGAAATTAGTCAGTTTTACTTTCTCAGCATTAATAACTGATGTTTTTTGGGGACAATAATTGATGATAACGTTAATAAAAGTTTACCTGTGAAGGCCTAATAACTGCAACCGAATATGGATAGATTTTGCTAATTATTATAATTAATATATTTGGCATAGAAACGTTTTTTTACTGCTTGACGGCAGCTTTCAAGATATTGAGCCGAAAAGTCGCTCATGGACACACGTTTTCGGAAATTCAAGTCGTATTAGGAGTTTTAGTTTAGGAACATTGTTCAATTTGTTTTGATTCTGTTTTTCTAGACAGCTGAAAATTCGCATTTTTTCTTTCAATGGACCATTTAGAAAGATTATTGTTAGCTATGTTGTAGTATAAAATCGAAATGGACCTTAGGCGACCAAAAACTGTTCAAAAGTCTAAATGACCAATCTTAAGTTTCATTAGGACTCTAGCATTCGAAGATTTATAAGCACACATTATGTCAGGTTTTATTCTAATGAATTACCTCTATTTAAAAAAAGTGTATCGCAGAAACAGTTGGACAAAACAGTTGGACATATGGAACTAGTAATATGGACCTTTGCCAGCTCATCTCGAAAGTGTGTTTTTCGCGAGTCAGTGTTCGCTTATTAGTCGCAAAAATGTTTAAGCTCTAAAGACAAAATATAAAGTTTAAACATATTTCGGAAATGATCCAAATCTGCTCGTTCTAAGATCCATTTCGATTGCGAATTTTGAGAGCTTTTAGAAACCATTCGAAATAAAACGAAATGTCTAAGCTGCAAAAGTCAACATATGATGAATTTTTAACAATTTTCATTGATATATCGGAAATCGTAAAGACCAGACCAATTCCAAATCGAAAAGAATTCGATTTTTTCCGATAGAGCAGCTAAAATTGCATTGTTTGCTAATTAGGCTTTACTAGAAACTCCGAATCTCTCAACAGTAAAATTTAGAACTTTTTTAATAAAGGATAATGGAAATTACATTTAAAATACCCTGCCAAGGTTTTTAAATAATTCAAAAAAATTGATGACAAACCTGATATTTTCTGAAGAAATTTCAGCAAAAATTACGTTTTTATGTTAAATCTCCTGCGGATCTTTATATCAGCATTTTACTGAAAAATGTATGCACAAGACGCCATCCAGCAAGATTTTTTCTATGCCCAAAAATTGAATCAAGTTAACTAAACATAAAATTAAGCTTAAGCAAAAATCAAGCTAACTAAACATAGAATTATGCTTAACCAAAAGTCAGTTGAATATAAATATTCAATTTAGCTGATTGGATGTCTTAATCCGGAAAACCCTTCAAGGCATTCTGCTCAATCGCCTAATTACTAATACTTAATTGATTTTAGGTATTCTGGTCCTCTTTGTAAATATTCTGATCTTCATGATGCATGTGAAATTGGACCAAAAGATAAATCGTATACCAAACTAGTTCAATTTCTCTCAAATGAAATTCGAATTCTGCTTAGTATTGATGAAGAAGTGAATGAGATAACATCGCCTGAAGATTCGGTGGCTTTTGTGATGGAGGTTACATCATTTTTAAAGGAATTAAGTATGTTTTTTGCGTGATGGTGATCGTTCGAAGCCTATTTATTTACGTTTAATTGGTTTTAGATTGTCCTTATAAATGTTTAACACATGGCTTAGTGTCGGAGAGACTTCAAAACTATGCAGAAAAGGTTCTTTTGGTAGATTATTTGGTTACTGAGTTAATGGGGGCCAGGATGCTGCAAGATCGAAAGCCTGATAAAAAAATAGAACTGAAACTGGTAAATTTGTAAAAAAAGTTAACTCTTAATTTTTTAATATCATGTTTTGTTTTAGCAAGAAACACCAGAAGGGGCTGATATGCGCCTAATACTACAGACTTTACGTTTTCCTAAACCACCACCGAATATTACTGTAAAACAGTTATTTGATAAGCTTGTAACCACGATTCCCTTGGCTTTGAAGAAAGCTGGTGCTGATCTGATAGGGAAAGGCATTTTCAATGGTTTCCTATCTGATGAGCAATGGGGAATTTTGAAAGGTGTTCAAAGCGATTTAAATAATGAATACAAAATTAGAAGGGAGATGATGCTGACCAGGCTCGATGTCACCATTCAGTCTTTTCAGGTATAATTTTCTTCTCATTTGAGCCGCTTGAATACCGAAATGTGAACTGTGTTTCAGTGGTCGAATAGAACGCAAGGCAAAGAAGCAGTATTTGAAAAAATATATCATGATAATAGGAAATTGCTGCATACCCAACCTGGCGTAGACATATCTGACTTGATTGCCGCTAGAACTGATATTGCTGTAATTGAAAAAACCAGTAATGCCTCCGTTCGGAAGAACACAAAGACTCCGTTGAATAAAGTTATTATTGGACAGGTATTTTTGCGACAATTTATGTTTTTTAATGTTATTGCGAAACTATTTTTGAAGGTACCCGATAGGGGAGGCCGCAGCTGGGAACAAGCCCCCCCGCCACCAGAAATGCCTTCGTGGCAGCAAAATCGTTCTACAGTGGGTGGGGCGCCCACCAGAGGCGGAGGTAGTGGACGGGGCGGTCCACCGCGCGGAAATAGTGGGTATAGAGGTGAAGGTAAGATCGCTAGAAGTGAAGCTACAAGACTGAAATGGCTATTTCTGGCTCCATGAACAAAATGACCCGATTCAACAATTCTTCTACAGGTCGAGGTCGAGGTGGTTATTCAGCTAGAGGAGATTTTGACAGTCAACGACGTTATGGAGGTAATTGTTTGTTATTTTTGAAATAAATGAGTTTGATAAATTCTTGAACTTATCGATTAGGAAACAGCTCTTTTGAAAGTAGGGGGCACAATCCAATAAGCACCAGAGGAGGTCACAACTATTATGACAATCGCGGTGGTCACACTAGTTATGATAACTTCGCTAGCCGAGGTGGTCACGATAATTACAGCTATAATCGTCGTGATAGCGGCGGCTATGCGGGCCAGGATTTCCAACAGAGTAAAAGGCCAAAGACTTACGATAACTTTCAAGTAAGAACAGAATTATTAGATTATTACGTTAATCTAAAATCTTATGCATACTATAGGCTATCAAAACGACTTATGCTGACCAATATGTGCAAGACAACCAACATAATCAGCAGTACCAAAGGGGTGGTCGTGGTGGCTACTCAAGAGGTCGATCCACTTATCATAGAGGCAGCGGAAGCTCATACAGATAAATAATTCGTTTGGTTTGGGTTGTTTAGGACTAATAAAAAAGGCTTTATTGAATTGTAAATTGTTGCTGATCGGTCGATCTGGATTTTATAGGGCTGCAATTTCCTTTTACAGTGTTTCTAAATATGGCGTTCATGTGAAAGTGTGGACTTTTAAATTGATTTTCTATTAATTGCAGTTTAAATAAATTACTTTAGTTACGGGATTACAGTGTAATACAGAAACAGCTTTCCTTCGCTAAAGTTATTTGGTAAATATGTAAAAAAATTGTGATTATTAGAACCATATCCCCACTTTTTACATGTTTTTTTTCACCAATGGCCAATAAGTTTCTTTATACAGTTCCACTTTGGATTTGGATTTTTTACGATGCGTTTAATAAAAGTCGGCTCATGAATGGAGAGAACATTTTAGAAATTCTTCAAGAAATAAGATTTTACACAATCGAAACTTGTGGTTGATATTTAAAGAAATTGAGAAGCTGAAAGTTATTTTTTTTTAATCACCCACCATTAACTAAATCTTCACATGCTTGTTTATAGGATATTTGAGTTTTTAATAGAAGGCTTTAAAAATTCCCCATTTTGCACTTAGACCATGTTTAGAAACACTCTAGATTGTTAAGTTTGAAATTGCAGCATTGTATTAAGCTACTCCGTTTGTTTAATTATATTGCTTTTTATTGTGGCATCTAACATATCCAACTAAAGTTATGCATTTGTCATTCCTTGAAACATTTTGTTGAATTCGTTGCACATTTAAATGAACTTCAATATTTCAAATGTTTCCTACCAAAGTCAGTTTCATTTTAAGCATTTATTTATTTCTATTTATGCAAAAGTTGCAATTGAATTAATTCGGCTCTGCCTTTTTAAATTTCCTTAAAACAATGTATAACATTAGCGAAGCTCTATCTGATTTTCTCTCAGATTCTTCATGGACTTGGTTTCGATGCTCTATTTTTATCTATTTCTCAGTCTTGCCTAACTTTTGTAATGCGTAGTAAATTGGTTCGTTCGTCTTTATCAATTATTAAGGTCCATAAAAGTCAGTTTTGTGTAAATACGTGCATATACATTTGAATATGTTACCGTAACTGTCTCTGGATTGGTATTGTTAGGTTTTCTTGGTAAGTGTTTTGTTTAAGGAAATTACTCGATATTTAAAATAGAACGCTGAATTAACTATCGCCGCGTAATTAGACATGAGTAAATTAACTATTATACTTGGTGAATATATTGCAAACTTTTGATTTGGTTCGTGTTTTATTACACAACAGTGGGGATTAAATCCCATTTTTTTTACGGTGGATGGCTGTAATATAAATGGTTTTTCCTAAATTGGCCATCAAACAATTTCAGAATTATTCTGGTTAGAAAAATATTAGTAACGCGAAATGTTGCTATACAAAAATGTTTTCGTCGTTTTTTGTTTGGTCCATTTGGTTATGAGTTAAAAGGTGTTAGAAATGGAAGTGACCAAAAGGAAAATTCGTCACAGTTTACAGCTTTATTTTTTAGTAATGCCAAAATTTCAGGGCTGAAATGGTGGATGTGTTTATGATCCCGATACCATAACGGCTAATTAGGCGCAATTTTGGTTTCGCCGATTCCATTGAAACAAAACATTTTGACAACAGTTTTAAACGTCGAGTTCACTAAAAACAGTTCGAGCTTTATAATTTTCTGGAGATTTCTTGCACCTTTTTTTATATGGTGACGGTGATGCATTTTTCACGTTAATTTTTGGATGAATATTTTCTGGTAAAAAGCTTTATTAATTTTGTCGTTAATTGTTCTCCGTATTTTAGTAGCTGTTATGTTTCCTGTTACATTCCTTTTTTTTTCGATCCATTATGTTCTATCGTTATTCCGTTTGGTCTCTCGGGAAGGTCGTCATTTTTTCCATCTTCTTCATCCCTTTGTTTTGGCTTCCCATTAAATTTGGACAAAATTGTTCAAAGTAGGTTTTCCGTTGAGACTCATCAATCTGTGTACTTGATTAATTTGATTTTAAAAGAAATATTTTTCGCGCAATGCTGATTTATACTTAAACGTATTAATAATTTATTTGTTTTTATGTCTGGTGCTTCCAATGTCGTTCACAAACATTCGACTGTGAAAATTCCGTGGAAAACTTCGATCTGGTGTTCCTAACAATATTAGTTTATCAGCAGTTTTCGTCATCAAATGATCAAGTATTTAGTTTCCATTTGTCGGTTTTCCAATTTTATAAATTAAACTAAAAAATCCAACTGAATTTTGATTATACTAACAGGCGAGTTGTATTTTAGAGGCTCGGTTGGAAAGTTTTGATACATCTTCCATATGCTCCAGACCTGGCGCCAAGCGATTTCCAGTTTTTTCTTGCATTGCAAAACTTATTTAGCTATAAGGCATTGGAATCAAGGAAAAATTGTAAAAATCGATCACAGAAATGCACCGTTTTTTAAAGATTGAAAAAATCGATTACAGAAGGGACTGTTTTCTTTTAGTTTTCCTTTTTACCAATCGCCTATTTTCTTGGTCCCATATTTGGCTTCCAATGCCTTATGAAATTTCTAAGAAAGAAAATCTAGCAATAATTTGACGGTTGACTATTAACCTAAGAACGTTTCACAGATGTCCTCGAAACAACCCGTCTATAATCCCAGTGATGTCCCAAATGACCTTTACGGGATCATCCCATACATGACCCGAACAGTCCCAAAAGTGTGTCCCATGGACGTTCCGCGTAGATGTCCTGTAATGCCGTCCGTGGGACATCTCAGGGACCGAGGTGTGTTTGCTGGAAGGTTGACCAGAAACGGTCAGAATTGACCCACAGGAGACGTGTTGTATTTTAGGAGTTGGGATGGAAAGTTTTGATACACCCACCACATAGTCCGGACCTGGCGCCAAGCGATTATCATGTTTTTTTGCATTGCAAAACTTCTTTAGTGATAAGACATTGCCATCAACTGAAGATTGTGGAAATCGGTTGCAAAAGCAAACTCGGGCAACCCGAAACATATGTTTGTACAGGTACAAATAATATGGATTTTCTCTCCAACCTGCATGGCTATTATAATATTGATTAATGCTCTGTAAAAAGTCAGAAAAAACCAGCTCGATTAAAAAAACTTTAATTGCTAACCAAATATGAAACACTTTCTAGTCCATCTTACATCCAGAGATGTCGACAATTTCTTGTGGACAAACAACTTGGGTGAACTTGGCGTTGGGGTTGGAGCAACCGTTCAAGAACGTCCACCTGAAGAAAGAAAAGTAACAATTACCCGAAATAGGTTCCAACCTTCCATTTGCATCAACTCACCTGAATTTGCACCCAGGCTGCAATACTGCGGGCAGGTCGTCGCAAGCAGCTTCAGTTTCTACTCCACCGTACTGGTCACCCCAACCCTGGTCAGGTGCGTTCCATTGCTTCTTACATCCTTGAGTGTAGTACCCAACTCCACCTAGAGGAAACTCAACATGTTTTCATGCTAAAGCGCATTTCCTTTCAACTCACCTCCGGGAATGGCAATTTCAATGTTGTTCTCGGTACTGTTGGCACTGCTGGTACCTCCAGTGTTGGTAATTTGGACAATCATGGTCTTGCCCTCACCACAGTCTCCCCAGCCGCCTCCATTGAATTCAACTAACATACAGGTACAACACATGTTCTCTGGTGGGCTGATAAAGGCAACAGCTGCGAATCTGAAGAGGCGATACTTTGTTCGAGTGCTTAAATAGGGGATGTAACACTTACCCGTAGGCCAAAGTGCTGTTGACGATGACACCCTGTTGAGCGCTGCACATGTATGCGTTTCCATTGTCTTCGCATCCAGATTGGACGTTTCCATCAATGTCGCTGGAGCCATCGATGGCGCAAGACTTTACTGGGCCTAAAAATACGTTCGACCTTCTCAGTTTTTTCGAGCATTTGCCTTTTTATTCCAGGCGAGTAATTCACCTGAAGTATTATCAGCCGGTTTAATGACTCATTGTTAACTTGAACTACTTCTGAAGAGTTTTGTTTATAATTGAATTAAGCGAGAATAGTAAAAGACGCAATTATATTCGATAATTTTTTTAGAGTCGCTTGCTTTTGCGTAAACGCAAGTTAAAGTATCTACATACCAATGCTCGTATCGGTGTTTCCTACCCATGAACAAGTGGGTTTACAACAGTCCCAGTATCTGGATGTTGTGCACTCTCCACTGAAACCATTTTCCACAAACTGGATTTCGGGCTGACGTTCCACAATTCCTGCAGCGCCTACACACAAATAGCCGTTAACTAGGTATTTTTTCCATATTTCAACTTATTCATATATAAAGGGGTTGCTCAAGAAAAATATGTTTTTAGAAGAACATACGGCACTTTTAAATCCTAAAGGAAACCGAAGGTAGGGTGCAATAAGGTTGTATAGGATGCATAAGCCAGCTTGAAAATGTTGCCCGCTTAAAGCGCCAGAAAAGAAAATTGTTTAAAAAATATTTACTGGTTTCCCCACGAAATTATGCCGCAGGGCTTATTAGATCTCTAATATCTAATATACGGGTATCCTGTAACCATATTTTGCTAAAGTATTGCTTGGTTGTTGAATTTTAAACATTAAATAAAGTTATAGAAACTGACAAAAGAAATTTTGGTGGATATTTAATTTTTCAGATTCTAGATAAAAAAAAGTGCAATACTTACAAAGGCTGATTGCAACCGACAAAAGAGCGACTCCGTACTTCATGTTTCACTTATTAAATTATTGGTACTAAGTGCTAATCGAATTGATCTACTTATATATATTTTTGAACGTCGCTTCAAGTACCTGTGTCCGTGTAATTAATTATATAAACAACTTGAAATTTTGAAGTTGTTTTGGTTTAGTTAAACGCACGATTTTCGTTCCTTCTGGCCAACCACTTAAGATAATCCAATCTTGTTTTATCCATATTTAGAATCGTATTTTTTCACATTTTCTTTGTTTTGGGATTACCTAATATAAATATTTTTGAAAATATGTGGAACACGGCTTTTCGGCTTAGGCTAGCTTATTTACAAACGCTTGTAAAATATTCATATTATGTCGACATGAAAGTTTACTAATGCGATCTGAAGTTGCTTATCAGGAACATACCGACATATTTAGGCGGCAATCAAATAAATGTTAGCACATTAATATATTTATCATTGCATAATAATTTTATAATCAATGAACGGAATCTTAACTGATAAAAAAAACTACCTAAACCAAAAGCTTTATATTTGCATTTTTGAAAATCCTTTGATTTTAGTTCGGTTTTCTAATAACATGTTTTCCTAACTAAAACTATTTTTTTTTTGGTAGTACACGAATAACTTCACGCAATTTTAGGGTTTACATAAAAAATAATTTAGAGTGACTTAATAGTATGAGAACATGCAGTGTAATTGCAAATGTGAAAGAATGA
>NW_026017478.1:0-2336 GCF_020466585.1 Dendroctonus ponderosae
CAGAACCCGTTCAGTTCTTCCGCAGAACTGAACGGGTTCTGATGAGAACAGTGTAAGCGTTCAAGCAAACCACTTCTGAAGATGCAAGCCACTCGTGTTTGCGAAACGTCAAGAAGAAATTCTTCCGAACGACGGCCTAAAAACCCGAAAAACCCATTAGTTTTAAATAGAACATTTTATTAATCATCATCAACATTGTTCCAGAAATAATATTTGTTTATTGACGGCGAAATCCACAACATTCCATAATTAACTCGACTGGGGAGACTGTGGCAATTCAGACAAGTGCGCTTTACTTTACCATCGTATCCATTAATTAGAAACATGGCAAGTTCCATAAATTCAACATCAAGTACCGAAACATTTAAATTAATTAATAATTTACGTAAATGCCGAGCTATGTCTGGATGGCTCTTGTGCCAGGGCTTGTAAAGGTTTTTATTGCCTTGTTTAACATTGAAAGGTTTCATGTTGGAAATATGCGTTCACGTTCAATTTTTTATTAGGAGGCAATTAGGGCGTTTTACACAGATCGGCTCGGAATCTTAACAACGTTGCCTGTGAGTGAAAACACAAGCGGGAGTCAGATCTAGAAAAAGCGGATAATGGATTTAACAACTTTTGTTATTTGGAAGCTAATTTTTGCAGACACAATACTTTTGACTCGGTTTAACTAAGCAGTAAATTAACTTAAAGTGAGGAGAATTGTTGAATCAGTGTAGGTGCAAATTTGCGGGATTTTCAGACTTAACTACATCCTAAATATATGAATAGGTTCAAGTCACTAGCTGCGCTGTGCTAGAAGTTATAAAAGTCTGAGGGCGCATGAGAAAAAGCGCGGAGGAAAAAAACTGTTGGCGAACATATTTTGCATCGCGTTTTTTGAAAATAAATTTGTCAGAAACAAAAAAATACTCTACAAGTTCAGAATTGTGCGCTCTAAATGTCGTCAAAGTTCCTTCAAAAGTTCGTTCAAATCGCATGAAATCCTGAATTTTGCCCGCTTTATAAAGGTTGATTTGAAAATTAACGCTTTTACGCAACTGCAAACTCTTCAATAAAAACTTCCAACTACCAAAGTAAAGCCAGTGGATACTTGAAAGATTGACATTCTGTATAAAACGCTTTTTATTTAAATCAAATTTTGGCGTAAAATGCACGCAAAAGTCTGATATTCAAATTTCGTGTGACTTTTTGAGATAAATCCACCACAGTTTACTCACGCACGTGGTTATAACTGAATCGCGCTCTTAATTCTCTTACCAGTGATATAAAAACGAACTCTGTGGGTCAAATGGTGCTTGAGCAACGCCAAAAAAGGTGGCATCATGCGCAATAAAAAAACAGGCAAAACTAAAACTCTTGACTTTTTGGTACCAAAATAAAAATACAAAGCAGCCCAAAATATTGCCAAAGTTTAAAAATTTCTTGTAAAGAAATCAACGGTTAAATGGGAAGCAAATGCGCCCAATCAGTAAGTTGATGTTGTTTGTGTTTTGAATAGTGGAACCCAAATTTCCGTATCTGAAGTGGTTCTTTAGCGAAAAGCTTCAGATGAGCTTAATATAAAAATCGCGGCGCAGCGAGGCGCGATGAATTATAACTCACTAACTCATAGAGCGGCGTCCCAACACAGTGTTATCCAGGTCTGGTAAATTTCGGTTAGAAGTTATGAATTTACCAAGCGCGCGTTCACTTGGGTGAAAACGCGCAAAAACCCGAATTTATTGAAATTTCACCAAAATGTTTACAGTTTCTCGACTCCTTTCCGACTTAGGAGTTAGCTACTTGTTTTTTTTTTAATGTAGAGTGCACCCAAGTGAAAACGTCTACTTTCCGACCATCCGACCAAAATTGGCCAAATCCGAACAAATAAGAATTTAGTGCCCTTTAAATACAACTTGGTCAAGTTGTGTCTGTAGACTGCAAAAATTTCAAGTTTGGAGCGGCTGTAGAGCAAAAGTTAGGAAGTTTTCGGGCATTGGGAGCACTTGGGTAAAAACGCGCTCATATTTTAAGAGTTATCAAAAGAACCTAAATGAACCTAAAAAAGAGTATGTTAATAAATTGTGTAACAATAGTAGGATAATACAATATATGAAAATTCGCTCTGATAATTCGTCTGTGCAAATTGTCAGTTACGTGACTTTGACTTAATCTCATTGTTTAAATTAATAAAGGTAATGTTAATTAATAATTTTGGTGTAAATTTAATTTGGGTGTATGTTTCTTTGGTTTATATCAGATTTTAGCATAGGTAACCATGTATGACTTAAATTAAATGAACATGAAGCAACACAATTATTTTGATTTAGTAAAATTAGTGCGCTTTCTTT
>NW_026017479.1:0-2314 GCF_020466585.1 Dendroctonus ponderosae
AGAAGCTAATGTTTGCTCGCGTCGCGAATGTTGGTTCAAAAATGAGCATTTCCTCGCCACTACAGGCTCTCCAAAAAAAAATTGTAACTTCTAATCTGGAGCGAGTCCGAGCTTGAAATGTTCACAAACACTAAAAGACACTTCACTCTAAAAGCCTGCAAAATTTCGGTTAAATTACGCAAAACGCTGATTTTTGCGCGGTTTGTGAATGTTAGTCAGAAAATGAACGTTCTCAGGCAATTGCAGGCTCTTCAACAAAAAATCGTAACTTCTAGTCTGGAGCGAGTTCGAGCTTGAAATTTTCACAAACACTAAAAGACACTTGACTCTAAAAGCCTGCAAAATTTCATTTAAATTACGCAAGACGCTGATTTTTGCGCGGTTTGTGAATGTTAGTCAGAAAATGAACGTTCTCAGGCAATTGCAGGCTCTTCAACAAAAAATTGTAACTTCTAATCCAGAGCAAGTTGCGAATTGAAATTTCTGCAAACCAAAGAAGAGACTTCACTCTAAAGACCTGCAAAATTTCGGTTAAATTACGCAATACGCTGATTTTTGCGCGGTTTGTGAATGTTAGTCAGAAAATTAAAGTTCTCAGGCAATTGCAGGCTCTTTAACAGAAAATTGAAACTTCTAATCTGGAGCGAGTTGGAGGTTGAAATGTCCACAAACCTTAAAAGACAGTTCACTCTAAAAGCCTTTAAAACTTCATCAAAATTCCACGAGAAACTGATTTTTACGCGCTTCGTGAATGTTGTCCCAAAATGAACAAATTCGCGCAACTGCAGACCCTTCAACAAAAAATCGAAACTTCAAATCTACAGCAAGTTGCGACGTGAAATTTCTACAAACTATAGAAAACCCTTTATTCGACTAAACCTCAAACCAAAACAAAAGTTTTCGCGTAAATTTACACTGTTCAAAAAAAAACTTCTAATATTGAACAAGTTCGGTTCTTTGAACTTGCAAGGAAAACGTTTGAAAGAGTGCCGTTAACCTGCGGCTATTGGATTGGATTGCCGGTACTAGTTGTAGCAGGAAAAGTGTGTTTTTTCCCAAAAAAGATTCCGAAGTTTTTCACAAAATTACCAGAACAAGCAGCTGCAGCAAAAAACGTTTACTGTTTAACCCAGCAAAAAATCTGCTAGAAAAATCAATTGATGCCGAGCATCGATTGTCTGCTTTGCACAAAAATGACGACGTTCTAACAGTAAAAATAGCCGATAATAGCCATCATTGATCAAAATCAGAAAATCGTTTACCAGTTCGATTAAAAACCTAATTTGCGTATTGTGAATCTACAATCTGGTTTAAGGTCCGGTAAGCATCGGCTATTCACCGGTTAATCCTTTCCAATGCTCAACATCTCGGAAGAGAAATTGTTTGTTAGCCCATTTAGTTTTTTCGACACCGAAAGATAATGATTTTGTTTTATAAACCTTCTAACGGAAATCGTTTTTTTCCTGCCACTCTATGCTTCTTTACAGTTCGCGTTTATTAAAGTAATTACAGTTTGCATGTAAAAAGCTTTATGGTCAATTTTTATCACATTCAACGCTGTAACGTGAAAAACGCTGATTAAATCTGGGAAGAAGAGGGATTTTTCGCAACCAATTTGCTTTTATATCTTTTTTCATACTGTCGCCAATCAACTTTTCTTCATTACGACTTAATCGTTTTTGACGATTGGACGGCTGATTGTAAAAATTCAAATCTCACATTGGAATGTTTGCAGGATTTGTCTGCTTTTAATGCTTAAAGGTGCTGATTTTTTTTGGGAAAAACAGGGAATTATTTGGGAGATAAACTGATTGATAATCAGATGCATAAAACCGCATACCACGCAGGGGTAATTTGAATAAACCCCTACCTGCAGTGGTTGTCTTATTTTCGTTCTTATGGTACAGTTTAAGGTACAGGTTATGCAAAGTAAGCAATTACAGTTCTTCGGGCTACTTCATGAATGCATTATCGGCAGCAATTAAACGTTTTCAGCCGAAATTATAATGGACTACTTTTTACCTCGATTTGTCTTGACCATTTAATTGGCGAATTTCAACCTCCGGGTTTCGTGGTAATTTTATGGCAAAATTCCGCAAGTGCTAAAATGAAAATTCCTCCTCTTAACATTGCAGGTTAAACGAATTCAATTAAATTGCTGGTTTGGTCAGTTTAATTGGTTAAAATCTGTTTGTTTCATGTGCAGATTTTACCATCAGATGATTTGTTCAAAAAATCGAACTTGCTCTAGAGTGAAGTATTTTCTACAGTTTTTTTGAAATTTCAAGTTGCAACTTGCTCTAGATTTCAAGTT
>NW_026017480.1:0-2333 GCF_020466585.1 Dendroctonus ponderosae
CCCTGATCGCCTTGTTTGTTTTCTGTTCCACATGTTCTTTAAACAACAGCTTCTTATCCAGGGTTACCCCAAGATATTTAACAGTGTCAGACATGTGTATTTTGATCCCATATACATTTGTCTTAGGGCTCTAAGATCTCTCTTCCTTGTGAAAGCGATAATAGATGTCTTGGATGGGCTAATTTTGAGCCCTTCCGTGTTACACCATTGGTCGATGATGTTTAGCGCCTGCTGCATCAATGATGATACAGTGTCTCCAAACTTTCCCTGTACAACACCCCCAGTGCGTAGAAACCCTTCTGCTCACTTCATTGAGTGCGACAGTAACCGTTCTGCAACTCAGCATGTTTTGGATCCATTTACATATTATAGGCTCCACTCCACGATTTGACTGAAAAGAAGTATTGTCAAAGGCTCCCTCTATGTCCCGAAAAGCCGCCAGAGCAATTTTTTTACGCTCTAATGAGGTTTGGGCCCTCTGCACCAACTCGTGGATAGCAGATTCGCAGGATTTTCCCATTTGGTAGGCATATTGGTTGTGATGTAGAGGACTTCTAGTAAGAACCTCTTCCCTGATGTGTCTGTCGATCAGCTTTTCTAGTGTTTTGAGTAAGAAGGATGTTGGGCTGATCGGGCGAAAGGATTTGGCTTGGCAAGCGTTCTATACTCTACAGATATTAACTCGCTTTTATAGTTAAAAAAATGCAGTTTCGAAATTGAATGTGAATATGGTTGGAAAAATTAAGTATGATGTGCTGTTCTCACATAATTACTTAATTAAACTGATTTTTGCATGGTTCCTAATTTTAACATCCACTTTTCGCGGAAACTTAGGCACTTTTATGCTACCGAAATATCTTAGATCTAATCCTGTGTTTGCTGCATCGCAAAATCGGTTCATTTTTTAAATACATCTCACAGTATTCTTCAGTAATTAAAATGCCTGTTTCTGTAAAAATGTTCTTGCGCCTGTAAAAATGTTTTTCTCTTATTATACCCAATTAACTTTAAGTGTATTAAGAGCGATAATTTTTAAATAACGATAGTTTGTTTTAACTAACTCTTTCCATAATGAATAAAGCGCTCCTGGATGATATCGATGATCTGGACTATGAACCAGATGGCGTTGAAAAACCACTGGAGGAAGTGCCGACTCCTGATCAAAATGGACGAGACTTGATTTTGGAATCGTATCATAAGTAATTTATTATTTATAGAAAAGTTTTGTGAAATAGCCAGTGGATTGTTTTTTTTTTTAGCTCTGAAACGCAGAATTTTAACTTTCAGCCATTAGTTTTTCCAAAATCAGCCTCAAGTATTCAAAGTTTTCGGTAAGTTCCAAACAAATATAGATTCTATCTTTGAAATACCTAAAATCGAGTTTTGCTGCCTGGACAGACTGAATGATATTTATTAATAGTCCAGGCAAAACGATATTCTTGTAATTTAAAAGTTATAAAATAATAACCGTGCATCCGAATCCATAGACGATCGGGTGATATTACATCCATACTTCTTACCATTAGGACAGAAATTATATTTATATTTCACTGTTATATTGCCTTCATGTACTTACATATTACGTATTTGCAGAGATTTTGATTATAAGCATCTAGACGTCGATATAGATCAAAATTCGTTTCGAACTCATTATAATTCATATGTGTCCAATTCAGAAAGGTCATACCATTTGGACTCTAGCGATGATGAGGAAAGTACTGTTCCATTTAGTAATTCCTCGTTTCAAGTATCTGGTAAGTCTACTATCAATGTTATACAATGGCTTCATTTCAAAACAAGCCACCCTAAATTGAAGAAATGCACAGTTTTGAAAAAGACATCAATTTAGATATTTTACAGAGTGTCTCTGAAATAAGACCCTTACCAGAAAATAAAACGATCGCTAGCGGTGCTTTTAAGCGGTGCAGCGCGTTCAGTGGTTTTTCTTTGGTTTTACTGAAGAGGAACTATAACAGACGCCGGTTGCGTTGTTTTAATGATAGGAATGAATGAAGTGGCAACATATTTTCAAAGCTACTGGGTCAGCCATAAATTATGACCGAATGACTTTTGCTCCTTTATATATGCAACGGCTGACAAAACCATTTAAATTAGTTTTTGGAAGAAAACGATCTTAATTTAAGAACATTTGTGCCAGCAACAACATGAAGTAGGCTTGGGTAATACTGTGTCTTAAGACACTTGTGCCGCTGTGTGTCTATCTGCCGCGACGCGATGCTTTGAACAACACTTCGGCCCACTCACACGGCAATCTACAGGGTACAATATGCAGGGCCCAATCTGTTAGAGTTGAGCAAGAAATGACTACCTTT
>NW_026017481.1:0-2323 GCF_020466585.1 Dendroctonus ponderosae
TGAGTTGTCAAAATCAAAATTATGTAACATTTGGTGTGCATGTTATGTTAATGCTGTTTTATTTTCACTAGTATTTCTCAGACTGTATTTATGTTTTTTTTTTGACAACGCAGATATATTAATTAGGGAAACAAATTATCATAAAAGAAGAATCCAAGAAATGATACAAATAAAAAACATGCAAAAGCAGTAAATTTCAGATCAGATACCGACAACCTTAGCAACATTTACCAAACCCTAATAAAGCCATAAGTATGGAACACCCGGTACACTAGTGAAAAATTAAAACTATTTCTGCTTATCTCAATACATGCATACCACTCTCGCAAATGTAGAAAATAATTCAGACAAACTCAAGCTTTTCAAGAAGGCAAAGACCTAAAGGGACGTTAATTTTTACCAATCATGAGGTAATTTTTTCCGATGTTTTGCTCTCCCAGAAGGAAGAAATTTTTTTTTCCATTTAAAAACTGATTAATGTTTTAACACTTTGTAAATTATGAATTTTATACAACATGTTTTAATTGTGAATTGGTGTTTGCAGTTTGTGTAAAATTTTAAATCTGATGATGGCGCTGTTGTCTCGCTGCAATGTAATGAAATAAACGATGTTACAAAAATTTTTACTTTACACTTTGACTGAAACCCAGGAAAGATAGGAATATATAATCCCAACGTTTTTAAGTCAACCGTGAGTTTTTGTGCTTTTTGGAATTGTTTCACTAGTAATATTTTTTAATATGGAGAAGCTAAATGAAAGGCTGCGGTTTTCACACAGCGATAATTTAGCATTAATTAAAGACGTTTCTTGTAAAAGTCCGATAAACAGCTCAGAAAGATAAAAAGTGGTTCAAATGCAGTTGTCTGCAATATTTTTCTTAAATGTCTCTGTGTCTGAACACGTAGTCATACATAAGCAAGTACATTTATTTTAAATATTTACCAGTTACCCTGGAATAAGACCATAATGGTTAATATCTGAGCTAGTAGTTATTTCTTAGAGAAATAATATAAAAAGTGCCAATCAAAAGAAGATGATGCTCCGCAACATCATGGCTTAAAAGTTCGGACATGCGTAGGGGTTGCAAATAAGGGATGAATGTTATCACCGAAAGTCGAACCGAAATCTCAATTCAGCTGCCTGTTTTAGGGGTTTTATTACTTATTATTGCTATTATTCAAAAATCGTTCCTAAAGAAGCTATGCGTAGTTTTATGTGGGACATTTGAAACTCTGGATAACACACAAAATACGAAGCTTCATTTTTGTACCAAACACTATTATATGATTTGTAATATCTGAGGTTTTAGGTAATGAACATGTTCGAACTGTCTGATTGAAGCGACCAAGTATAAACCTAGTTGACTGAAAAATTAACACGGACACTTCGACGGGCCTTCTTCAATTCCGATTAATTAACGATAACTGGTAACCCAAGTACATGATTAAGAAAGGCCTGTCAACTGGTATCCAGCTATTTTCGATTTCTTATTCGACGCCGATCAGAAAATCTTCTCGAAGCTATTAATTTAACATACAGCTTTGCCGATATCATTCTCTAATCTTGATGGATATTAACCGGTAGCTGCATACGACATAAAATTGCATACAACGTCCCACTGAATTTTAAATATTCCATTGAAGAATTGCCTACCTTTATGAAAATAATATGCAAATTGCTGGCAGCGTTATTTATTTAATAAGAAATTAATATGTATCGCATGCGGTTTGTAATAAGGCATCCTGCTTTGAATAAAGTATATACTATGGAAATTTATCATAATTAATCAATTAAGAAATTAAATTATTTTTATGGTGTTTTTATTAATAAATTACGCACCATTACCTGTATACCAGGTGTGATAAAAATACATTTATATTTCTTTTATTGTTATTTTATGAGTGGGATGGTAAGCGGTCTGGAAAACACATAATATAGAAATTACTCGTAAGTTATTCTAATTGTTTTATTATCGTCTTATCAGGATTCGTTACTCGGCTTACCCAAACCCACCTAAAGTCATTTAACTTTTAAATTAGAACATGGTAATAAGAATATTTCTAATAATGAAAGTTCGTGAAGGATTCCAAACTATACCCATGTTCTGCTCAGTGTGAGTTGAGAAGGGAATTGTATATTTAAAACGTGACATTCTTCAATACTAAAGTAAAAATGATGTTTATATGTGCTAACATTTGAAAACATGTAATATGAAGTAACAAGCATTTTAAATTATATAGACACTGAACAACACTCTTTAAACAAATCGTATATAAATAATACGAGAATAAATCAGAAAACCTACATAAGAACTCACGAACA
>NW_026017482.1:0-2230 GCF_020466585.1 Dendroctonus ponderosae
CTTCTTGGGACGATTTCAGCTGAAAATGAGTACCATGTCGATGGGGGTTTTCGCCCTCAGAAAAAGCTTTCAGGTTAGAATTGCGTTTTTTTTTTGGAGAATCGCCCATCGACTTTGTACTCATTTTCAGCTGAAATCGACTCGAAAAGCCGAATCTGCCATCGCAATTCGCCTCCGACAGCTTTGGAGCCAGAAACTTGCAAATGTTACTTTCAGGCGTTTAGTTCTTTAAAGGATCTTTTGTAGGAAAATTCTCAAGTGTAGGCAACAGTGTCTTTTTTTGGTTTCCCCACATTCGGTTTTCCCTTAAAACTCCTTTGCTTCGGGCTGGACGCAGTTTAAGGCACTTTTTCCATGAAAATTCTAATTTTCTCAAAAACCGTTGAGCGGATTGCGATTCTGTTGTTAAATTCGGCTTCTTGGGACGATTTCAGCTGAAAATGAGTACCATGTCGATGGGGGTTTTCCCCCTCAAAAAAATATTTTAGGTTAGAATTGCGATTTTTTTTTGGAGAATGACCCATCGACATGGGGCTCATTTTATGCTGAAATTGCCCCAAAAAGTCGAATTTTCAATCGAAACTGGTCTAAGATGCCTCTCGAGGAGCAAGTTACTTGAAAAATTTGATCTGAATTTTCGCAAATAAAAGCCACAGTGACTTTGTAAATTTTTGTGCATTCGATTTGGCAACTAAATGGTTTTGCTTCTGGACTGGACGCAGTTTGGGCCATTTTCAGGCTCAAAAATCGGAAAATTCCCAAAAACCTCTAGGTTTTAGGTTAGAAATGCGTTTTTTTTTTCGAGAAACACCCATTGACACGGCACTCATTTTCAGATAAAATCGTCCCAAAATTCCTCTCCGATCGCTCGAAAGCACGCCACTAACGCTTCGTTTTCGAGTAAAAAAATAAATGTCAAAATTGCCCAGTTTTGCTGGGTCAACCCCAGAAATTGACGCAAAACGTTTTTCAAAAATTCTCGTTCTATATGTTTCTCGTTAAAGGCTTGCAAAAGCCGAGGAGGACTAAATAAAATACGTCGCAATGACAACTAATCAAGTGTCAAATTTGACTAGTCAAAACTTGATTGATGACATTTATCACATAAAACAATACTTAGACACTTTTCGATCGCCTTCCATTTCTTTAAAAGCTTTTGAACTCGCGAATGACCATAAACTGTCAAATTTGACACATCTGTCTAAACCCAGTGACATTTCTGCAGGGTTGCCATATTTCGCAGCCTGACGTTCAGTTGTCAAACTGGCGTAAACTGATTGTACGGTCTCCAGAAGGCCGATGAAAGTTCGGTAAAAAATGCGAAAAATTGCTGAGTGAGTGTGAGTGAACTTACGCGTCTGCCCAGCCTGGTGAGGAGGCCCTCATCGTCCAGGGCGGACAATGAGTGCAGCTGCTCCAGGGCCATGATGAGCGACTCGACTGGCGGGGCGTCCATAAAGTCGAAGTGCAGCAGATCGTTGATCCCCATTGTCTTCAGCTGGAGCACCTGTGGATGGACGGCCGTGTTAACGCATTTGGTAAACAGTAGTAAGTGGCAACGCTGTCGATCAAATGGATCGGGGAGTTTTTGCAACGCGACCCAAATCTGAGCGTATTTTCACAGTTTTGGCCAGCAAATAGGGTGTTTTCATTTTTTTTTTAGTGTTGATATATAGAAAGTAATAATTTTTTTTTGCAGAAAAAGTCTCCATAATAATTTTAAAGCGAATTTGAATTCAAATCAGGTATTTACCGCCAAAAACGCCGAATCCGTATCGTCGGTTGCCTATCACAAGTGTGACGTAGCAGGTCATATCGACAAAGTGTTTCGACAAGGGTTTATTTTGTTGCTGTCGCAGCTTTGGTTTATTACTTAAGTTATTGTGATTAACATTATTTTATTGATTATTATCATCATCCTATTGTTAACCAAAGAGCTATTTTTAATTTGGAAAACGTTGAGCCCAGAGATCGCTTTACCAATTTTCGGTTTCAGAAGGAATACATTCAAAACACATTAAATGAAAATCCAAAATAAAACAGTTAGGTTATGGGTGAGAAGCTAGAAGCTGTGCTTGCGATGTTAGTGGTGTTGCCAAAGTTCAAATTTGCCCGAACAATTTCACATAAAATCCGTAACTAATAATTAATGTAATTAATAATATTAGAAGTAAGTCAAATATGTCAACATCGGCGTTCTGCTGATTAACGTTACCGCTAATAACATAAA
>NW_026017483.1:0-2314 GCF_020466585.1 Dendroctonus ponderosae
TTGAGCAAAGAAAGCTCCTTTGAAGCTGGACAATTCGGTAACAAATTTTCCCCAACAGTGAAGAGAGCATTGCTTTTAACATTTGATCTTCATGCTCCAGTGTGCGACCTGATTCGCAATGGAGTGAGTGCAATATTCGGTCCAGAATCGCCAGAAAACAACGAAATCATCCAGTCAGTAGCTGCAAGCTTGCAAATCCCGTACTTCCAGAATAGTTGGAATCCTCAAGAAGAAGCAGCCACATCGGTGTTCAACTTGCGTCCGAACTCGGACGCTTTGTCCCGCGCTTTGGCCGCCCTCGTCCGGGAAAACGACTGGAAAACCTACACAGTCATGTACGAAAACGAGGACAGTCTTTTGAGGCTCCGAGAGACACTCAAACAGAGGAAACCGAACGATTTGTCCATAGCCTTTATCTGTTTAGGATCTGGGCCGGATTATCGGTGAGATTTTCAATATTTTTTTGGGAATTTGCTCAGTTTTTTCTTAACCAGAATAAACGATTTGCGTTTGAGGGAAGGCGAAATTATCCCATTTCAGGGGAATCAGTTACAGTTTCCATTTTGCAACTGTCTGCTAGACTTGAATTATAAAGACAGCGCGGTGAAAAATCGATGTTTCAAGGAAGACGAATGCTTCTCAAACTGAAAGCCTTTGGGAGGTTTAGTAAGCACATTTGGAGCAATTTTCCTCAATAACTCAAACGGATTTCTTCAGCAATTTTTCTATCCTGATTTTATCATCATTTAGAATTTAGTTTTAGCACCAGAAATTTGTTTTCACTGTTACCAGCTGAGGGCTTAAGGGCCTTTTCCTGCCGGTATCTTTTGTGCGTGTTTTGATCAACCTTTAATCGATTTTTCAATTGCGAGTGATTTTGGTCTGGTTTTTTATTGCTGCGGCTTTCTAAACAAAAAATATTAACTGAAACACTGTTAACACACTTTTTCATTTGCTTGCAGGACGGTGTTGAAACAAATCAAAAAAACCTTAGATACGAGGTTCATATTGGACTGTAAGGCTGATCGTATATTAGACATTTTCCGGCAAGCCAAAGAAGTGGGGCTCCTCAAGGATTACCACAGCTATATTTTAACAGATTTGGTAAGTCTTAAAAATCAATTTTCAATTAATGAGCACAATTTTTTGATGTTGTCTTCTTTGCTGCCTTTTCTAGGATGCGCATTCTTTAGACTGGTCAGAGTTCAATGAAGTGGTTTCAAACATATCCAGCATCCGACTTATGGATCATGAGAGTGACGCTGCAAAGAATATAGGAAAACTTTGGAGAATCGATCCGAAACGCATTAAGGTAAGTCGGGCCCAGTATTAAATTTAAGACAAAATCCAATCATTGTACATACTTTCCTGACTGTGTTTCAGTCATTTATTGTCTATTTATCAATTAAAATACGTTTCGGTGTTTTCCACCATCATCAGTTTGTCTGAAATAACAGATAGTAAAAAAATGTTTTCATTAATTTAAAAAACAATCACAGTTCGTCAACAGCTTCATCATATCACACACTAATATACATCACAATTGCAACACTTTAAAACATTCTAAGATTAATTAGGCGTGATTAGTCAGGACAATCAGAAATAAATTGTGGAACATCTTAACAAATTTCAAAGGTCAAACAAAACACAAATAAAAGTATGGCATGTCATGTTAATGGACTGATAAATGAAACAAACATTTGCATACTAACAGCAGATAAATGTAACAAAACTGTAATTATGTTAAAAAGTGAATACAAAACGAAATGCTAGGCTTAATAAATGATATAAAAACATATAAACCGGAAAAAAAAGATCTTACTACCAATATACAAACAAAACTGAATAAAATAATAAATTTATGGCATCAAAAGAAATTCATAATCGATAATTTGAAACGAACACCAGCTTGCAACAATGGCCGAGCACCATTTATATATGGCCTACCAAAACTTTATAAGGAAAACATTCCATTACGACCGATAGTTAGTAACATAAATGCTCCAACGTACCAATTATCTAAATATCTGTCAGCAGTTTTGAGTAATGTATTGGGAAAGTCACAATATTACATTAAAGACTCATGGAGTTTTTGTGATTTTATAAAACAACAAAAAATACCAAAGAATCATCGGATAATACCACTGGATGTTGTATCATTATATACAAATATTCCAATAGATTACTCAATAAGTTGTATAAAAAATAAATGGGCAGAGATAAAAGAACATACAAAATTACCCGAAAAAGAATTTATTGAGGCGGTAGAATTGTGTTTAAAATCCACATATTTCCAGTACGAAAACAAGTTCTA
>NW_026017484.1:0-2310 GCF_020466585.1 Dendroctonus ponderosae
CAAAGTTCAGAGGCTGGCGTGTCTGGGAATAACTGGAGCAATGTCAACGACGCCGACGGCCGCTATGGAGACACTCCTGGGGCTGGAGCCGTTGCATTTATTCATTGAAGCTGAGGCCCTAAGAAGCGCTTACCGTATGGGTGACGATGTCCTCAGGAAAGCGACGAATTTAGGACACAGTGCGATCTTCAGAAAATTGAAGACAGTCGAACCCATGGGATCAAAAGCTGATCGAATCAAAACTCTAAGCATCTAAAAAACCTTTTAGAACATATGTTCTAAATGAAGGGCGAGATGGTGGAGAGACTCCATCAGCCATCACAGGGGACTCCATATGGTACACGGAGGGCATAAAAACAGCTTCGGGCATAGGCGCTGGTATAGTCAAAAAAGGAAGAACTGGGGAAAGGATCACCTTAAACCTGGGTACAACTACGACAGCTTTCGAAGCAAACATCCTAGCAATAACAAATTGCGCCCGGAAAATGAAGCAAAGAGCCTACACACGTAAGCACATTACCCTCGTAACCGGAGATGAAGCCACAATAAGGGCATCAGAATCGTACACAATCAGGTCACAATGGGTGCTAGATTGTGTAAAAGAACTTACAACCCTGGCCGGGAGCTCAAACAGAGTAAAGCTAACTTGGGCAAGTGGTACGAACAGGAACAAAGAAAACGAGATTGCTGCGGAACTTGCTAAGGCAGGGACCGAGAAACCACTGACCAACCAAGAACCTGCTTGCGGTATATCTCATGCCCAAGTTAGGGTGGCAGTTGGGCAGTGGATCTTGGAACAACACAGAAAGTACTGGGAGGAGACACCGCGACTCCATACCGCAAAGCAGTTGGTTTGACCTCCACAACCAGTACGTAAAAATGAACTGCTAGGTCTCAGCAGGCAAAAAATAAGGAGGATAGTGGCCTTTTTAACAGGACACGCCCCCTGCAAAAAACACCTCTTCAGGATGGGACTGAGCGGAGGACTGAGAAATAAAGAAATGTTTTCGAAAATGATTAAGATTGTTTTTATATCACATATTGTAGTCACATATAGAGTTGTTATTTCTGTTTCAATTGATAGTAAAAACTTTCAGATCGGTCAAGCCGTTTCCGAGGTACAGGTTTTTTTTTTTTTTTGAATTAAGCGGATTGAGTCTTTTGACTAAACTTACTAGATGTTTCACTTATCGGAACAATTTCTATATAAAATCGACTGTTTAAAATACCGTTTGCAATTACGCCATCTAGTAGTCATCTGAGAAATTTCAAAATAATTTCTATCAAATTCATTTCTTCAAGTTTGTTATCAAGGTTTTTTTCCGATCACTCTACAACACATATTTTCCAAGGTACAGCCGCTTCTCATCTTTATTGCGACACCCTGTATAATTTTTTTCTGGAATAAGCTTGAAACATTTATTTTATAATGACACAATCAGCATCAGAGGTTATGAATTGAATGCCGTTGGGCAAGTGTCCGCCATGGCTTTGCTACCACAAACATACTCTTTTCACGTAAATGTAAGTACAGCATTAAATTTAGTATTTTAATGCTTCTGAATCGTGACTATAAAAAATTCCAAGGAAAATAATCAACAAGCGTTAAATCGCATGCTCTAGGCCACTTAGGAAACGAGAACAATTTCTTTGACCGTATGGAATGGCACCCCTGTTCATCCATATTTTGCAACTTTGGCACGAAAAAATTAGCTGACATTTCACACTCACGAATAGCGTCACTGTGCAAAGCATTGGATTCACCAACTGCCTGTTCAGAAAAAAATAGCCCAATGATGCATCGAGCTCCCCAATCAAGCCTGTAAGAAGTTGCTAGTCCCCCATCGGGTTCTTCCCCATGTGACGGATAGGGAAACGCCCCTTTAGATATGAGAGGTACCGAGGAAACAAAATACTCGGGGCGGACCAAAACTAGCACAGGCTGAGCCAAAATGGACGGCTGCAAACAGCGTCTGTCATAGAGAGTTCGTACTTTGATTAGTAAACATCGTGCTACGCATTGCGCTCTGCAGAAACACAGTGTATTCGAAGTTAAAAACTATCTATAAGAATTTATTCTTGGCTGCTAAAAGTTTTGAACTACGCTGTTTCTAGTGTGCTTTTCAACACACTGATACAGCTGGTGCTGAATTTTTCGCTTGAGTTTGTTGTTGCAGGACGTGGAGGAGTCCAAAGCAGTACTGGCAGAGGAAGTGCTGAGGCGCTTTGAGGCGCTCGAGGCGAAGCTGGAATCGACCTTGATGGAGGTTGCGTTTTGGAGGGAAAGGGCGGTAAAGGCGGAAACGCTGT
>NW_026017485.1:0-2309 GCF_020466585.1 Dendroctonus ponderosae
GGTGCCGAAAGGCAGCGCCTTTTATCCCTCCTCGGAGGGCCTGTTGCGGTGTTGTCAACTCACGCTACAATCTTACGCGAGGTTGTTGTCACCACAAAGTGTTGCAACGTCAATGGTTTTTGGTGTCAAATTGTCATTTTCTTGTCATTGTTCATAGTAGAATGTCACCTATGTCTAAGCTTCTAGCTTACCAAAATATTTACAAATCATTTTAGTGACTAATAACTTATTGTTGAAAAGTAGACAACGTGGAATTTACCACTACAATTAGTATCCGGTTATAAAGTTTCACTGAGACTCGGGTTTCAGTGGTAGTTGAACAAAAAACATTATTAAGCCAAAATAGCATGCGCACTTCTCTGGATATCACAAAGGTTTAATAGTTTCAACTGGACTGCTTAGTTGTTAGTCAGCTGTAATCTTGGAAATATGCCATAGACTTGTTTGGGTGTATTTTTTTCGTGTTGTGCTTATTTTCTATGGAAACAATGTTTAGTGGTTTCTGTGGTGTTTTTGTAACATTTTTACTTTTGGCTTTACATCCGATACATAGTGGTAAGTACGAAATTCAAGCTTTATTATCTCGGATTGCTGATTTATTACTGTGTATTCACTCGCGTAATAATACAGAGCGTTTAAGGCCCAGCCTTGTTAAATCTTCCCTACGCTTCCGTTGATTCATTTCTTTGAAGCATGTAGATATAGATCTCCAGAGGATAACTCAACTGTCTCAAGAGCCAGTTTTTGTACTATCAACAACATATTTAAACTGTTATGTTGCCTTACTTTGTTTAGCTCTTAGAATAATAAAAAAAGCTCCATTAAGCATGATTTATAACAAACATGCTGCCCACTTTGCTGAGTTTTCTCAATCTTTCAATACAAAGCTTTCTTTCCTAGAAATCCAGTTTCTTTGTCTAAAACACAATAAGTAATACATTGAATGTTTATCTCATAAATGTGACACGAAAGAATACTGCCTGGATGTAACAATGACCGATTAGCTAGAGTTGAGATGCACATGTTTAAAGTATAGCCAGTTGAGCAAAAGGCTACTTGGGGTCAATTAATCAGCTGCACAGAGTTTTGACTGAATATGCAATTTGCTCCACAAAACAGTTTAATTATATTTAAAAATGTGAAGAGGACTGAAATCGATGCTGGCAATATCAAGGGATTGTAAAGGGTTATTCATATCCGATACCATAAATAAAAGCAATCAGAAACGAAGCAATAAAATTGAGATAAAACGTGGCAATGTTAATCTCTTTCATGATGAAGACATGGGGGATTAAGATTAAGATTTTTGCAGAAATGGAGAGTTTAAAATGCATAATAAAATCCAATTCAACTACCATTTTTGTTGGTTTTGTGCGGTACATATGTATTAAGTATATGGAAAGAAAAACTCGAGTAAATAACAATGTTTAGTATTATTGAAGTTACATATTCCCAACCTTCATAATACGTTCGAATTTTAAATGAACTCTTGCCTCTCCCATTCACATGCCTGGCGTTAAATATTAACAGTTTAAGATCAACTAGCTCGATGAATATAATGTGGAAACATATTGAAAAATGCCTGAACCATAGGAATTCTAATTTTAACATCCTTATATTCTTTTGTTGTTGAAATTAAAAATATTAAAATTAAATACAACTTAATCGACCATCTCCAGTGGGTTAAACCGGCGCTACACGATGCGTCGAACATTCGTTCCAACGTTGGACCGAACATTTGAGTCAAAAAGTTCGGCAGTTCGTGCGGCAAATGTATCTGCTACACGGTGTGTCGAATGCTTGAAGCAAAATTCCTTTTGAATTGTGGTTCAAACGTTTGTCTACATTCGTCAATATGGAGGATACTGCTGACGCTGCAGTTATAGCCGCAGCGGTGCGAGTTTTTAGTTGTGTGAATGGTTTACTCAACGTCATTTTTAAACTTATTTTTTACACTTTGTAAACTTATTAATAGTTATCAAAATTTTGTCGAAATTCCATTAAAGTAATTTTCAACAAGAACGCACGCAATTCTGATTTATTTTCCTGACTGCGTGTACTTATTAGGATATTATTATCTTTCCTGGGTCTCAAAGCGTGAAGTAAAAATTTTGAAAATCGTTATTTCATTACGTTTCGGCGAGACAACAGCTCCATCTCAGATTTAAAATTTACACAAACTCAGACAAATTTAAGGTTTACATTTTCTAAATTTTTCTTAAATTTTAATCAAAATTTTTACTTCACACTTTGCCTGAGACCCAGGAAAGATAAGAATATCATAACGTAGGCAATATCGACGACGAGAT
>NW_026017486.1:0-2306 GCF_020466585.1 Dendroctonus ponderosae
TGTCAATTGCATTCAGAACCAACAAATATAAATAAAACAATATTGGATAAACATTGCTCAAAAATTTGCTACCCACAAAATGAAAGCCACCTAAGGTGAATAGATGACGAACTTATTCTTATTTTACCTAAGTAATTTAATGTACAAGACATAAATATAAGACCGAAATATCGGAAAAATCAAAGTTGAAAATAGTAACCAGGCTTGCTTTGCGTTTCTCGAAACTCCCTTGTGTCTTTTGGTTGTTAATAATGTACCTAGTCTGGGAAGGATTTTAATTGTATTGTTTTTCATTGCTATTCGATTAATTTACGAACGCAGTGTCTGTAGTCATTCATTGTTCGCAATTGTTCGAAAACGTTAATTCACGAATATTTTGCAATTATCGCTAATATGCTTATCGTGTTAAATATCTAACGCGTCAAAGGAAACAGAAATACTCAAATAGAAGCTGCCGACTAATGACACACATGATTAGATACATGTTTATCCCCCATATCAACTAACGGATTAAACAAATCGTTTAAGCCTAGAGATAAGGTAATTATGTATGATAAAATCGCACTACCGACTAATAGATCGTTTTATTCGAAAACCTATCTGGCAAGCGAAACGGCTGCTTATTGAAAAAGTTTGTGTTAAATCCAAAATGTCAAGAATTGTAATCGTCTTGGTGCTTGCATCGATCGTTTGCTCCACTTATTGTTTTGATGGTCAAACCAGAGATGATCTTGGAATTTGTATATGTCCCAGAATATACGCACCAGTTTGTGCATCGGATGGCCATACTTATGGAAATAGATGTCTGGTGGATTGCGAATCCAGACAGCTGCAAACTCGTGGCGGATTGGGTTTGACCATTGCGAAATATGATGCTTGTGAAGAAGACCCTGCGTTAGGTAGGATTGGAGAATTCATAAACACAGAAGAGTTGGCAGAAGAAATTCCAGTAGAAGAGCAAGTCGTGTTGTACTGATTTCTTTCAGAATTATGTTATTGTATGTCTAATGTAAAATAAATTTTACTTACACTACGCTCTGTTGGATTATTATTTGTTTACCATACCGTACTTTCCAGTTCTTTACCATTACTTTTAACTTTAACATACTTTGCAACTTACAACGCATTTCTATCAATATATTATGTGGAATTCGTTTTTATGGCGTAACACACAGGGTTTTCCAAATGTCGCACTTAAAATTAATATTATTTAAGAACGATGCTGCAGAAAACAATAAACACCTGACTTTACGAAAATCTTTCTGTGATAGTAATACCCATTTTTTAGTTTCTTTGCTAGTTTAATGAATTGTTCCTTCACTTTTATAGTGCTTCTCCCCACTATATCAATGTCGTATGCAAAGGCAAGAAGTAATCTGGGCCCATCTTCTGTAAGCTTCTTAAGTGGCACGAAAACAGACATATTTTTGTTGCGCAAAAACCATGAATGCTACAAGATTTTACAAAGAGCACAAAATTGTGAATAAATGATTAGTGATTCTGCATCCAAAATATCTCGATGTACAGTATACAACATTGCGAGATCTCGATCCGTATTTAATAGCTTAAAATGTTCTTAATACGTAGTTAATTCATTAATTAACTTGTGCAGCCCAACTTCCTAAAAGTATTTATATTGTTGAACGCGCTTGGCCTCTTTTTTTATTCAAAAGTATATTCTCAATCTGTTGAACCATACATATACATACACAAACAAGACCAGTTTTTTAAATTTTTTTCCTTTGTATACAACACCTACTTCCTCTCCTCTTCATTAATTATATGCAAATCATGAAAAATAGGAAACCGAAAGTATAACTTCGATTTAACAAACCCACTTAAGTATTAAATTTATGTTACGATAAACGAAATAAGGTTGGGGGAATCGGAAACCGATATTTTCTGGGCCCTATTCATCAAGCAGATAACGTCAGGTAATGGAAAAATGTTCAGATAACATCTATTGGATCCGACTCGTTCTCCGATCTTTTTTAAATCGCAATGTATTCAAAGTTTTAACTTGAGACGAACAAATGTTACATTTACATAAAACTAGTCTTGCTTACAAATTTGCGATATTTTCCGATCTAAAAACTTTGGTTCGTCGATAATTTAAAGCTATCGAAAATGTTTACCACATGAAACCAGTAAATGTATGAATACGGAATAGTGCAAAATTAAAAAAAACCTCAACCTCAATTTTTCATTTTGAAATTAAGTTTGAATGTTAAATTTCCGCAATTACTCAGGATGATCCTAAATTAAATTACTCCCATCAACTTATTTTTTCTCTTGTGTCTCATCAG
>NW_026017487.1:0-2150 GCF_020466585.1 Dendroctonus ponderosae
AAAGAATGGACCAATCATTTTATCACTAAAAATGCGCCACCAGACATTCACAAAAAAAACTCGTTGATCTCGCTTATTTTCAATTAGATGATGATTTTCATTAGCCCAGTAAACATTATTGTGTCTGTTAATTATTTCATTTTTGTTTTGTGCTTTGTGTGATAATATAGTTCTTGTTTCCATAGCCTACTACACATTTTTTATCTTCTTTTGAAGTTTGACGCCAACAAAAGGAGAAAAACATACAAACAGTTATATCGTTAAATTCAGAAACCAATAAGGATTTTAAAAGGCTCACAGCCAACTATGATTAAACTACGTTTAAAAAAATATAAGTTTATTTTTTATCTCGTAAATCAAGTTGACTATGACAACGAGTGCTAGTTTATTGAATTCAACGCAAAAAGTTCTACCAAAGGCAATTTTAACTTTTGTTCTAATTTAGGCAGTTTACGAATTATATGATAATAAAAAAAAGTGTTGATCTCTTGTCTTTTCAAGAACCACGTCGGGTACCTATATTTTGAAAACGGTAATGAATAGGGAATCGAATTCTGCCCAATTTTGCCCATTTAACGGATTCCCTATCTTTAAAAATTTAAAAATTACCCATACAAAGATTCAGAAAATGGCCACCCTGTATTGTGGGTATTTTTGAGAACTAAGGTTTTCGATTTTTATATGTGGAAATTGAAACACATTATTCGGCATAATGGTCGTCGCCGACAAGTGAGTATCTCGTCATAAAAAATCGTGCTGACGCGGCGCGTTTGTTTTGCTTGGTTGAACAAGTCGCCGACAAGTGAGTGTCTCGTCATAAACAATCGTGCGGACGCGGTGTGTTTGTTTTGCATGTTTGAACAAGTCGCCGACAAGTGAGTAACTCGTCAGAAAAAATGGTTTCGGTTTAGTATGTACTACCATTTGCGCCGATCTCGATTATCAACCGATCGCACTAGTGCAGTAATAAATTTAGAAAAACACTAGTACTGTAATAAACTTCATTATCACATTTGAAAGAGTGCCAAGGCATAGGCTTTGGTATCTCGGTAAAGAGGGGGAGGGAGATAGATGAGCTATAACTTTGAAACCGTTATTTGAAAGCTTGGGTAAAACCGCGTCGTTTATCTCTTTGACATTTTTTTTGTATTTTTAATATAATTTTAGTATCATAATAAAAGACTGGGAGGCCCTTGCAGTTTTCAATACTTACATTTTAGTATCTCCTGAACTACTTACCTATTTTTACCACTATTTTTGGCCTTGTTTGAAAGATCATTTTAATATTTTTTAAACACCATTTTCGTTAAACCGTTTAGTCTGAAATAAATCAACTAGATGGCGTTTTCTGCAGCGATTACAAATTTTTGTGATTTTTGGAAATAAATTAAATGAAACGATACTCTTAATTTGACATGTCCTTACACAAGTTGAAATTACCTGCATTGCAGTAAAAACCACATCGTTATATCTCCAGTCGTTCTCGATTTATAGAAGAAAATGTAAATATTTATTTAAAATGTAAATTTTTTATATATTTTATTACAATTAGTTTTGAAGTGTGCCTAAAAGCCAACAGGCGAACTGCACAAATTACAATGTAACAGTAAGAGTTCGAAAAGTCTTAGAATTACCCACACAAAGTCAAGCCAAAAACATATCACAAATGTTCAAAACGTCTTAATGCATTTATTTATTCTAATTTCTGTAGAAAAAACTGCTGCTTCAATCCCAGCCCTGGACAAGGTTCTAATTAGTGCTGTGTAGTTCGCGAACGAACTAGTTCAAAAGATCGAATCAGGAAACTGAACTGAACGATCGAATCTTCTAAATTGAAATAGCGAATCAGTAGGAACTGAACAAAACATGGCATTTCATCTCACTCTTGAAGGAGAAAAAGACCGATGACGCCGATTGAAGTGATTGAATCAATAGCGCTTCTCTTACTTCCACGCGGTTTCTTTCAGTTGGCATTGCCGACTTTGCTGTTCATAGCTGGTGATGAAAATAGATGATCCTTGTTCGCATAGTCTCAGATATGCTCTTTCTTCGTTTATTTCATAAAGAAACATATTATCAAGCGGCAATGCATGCGATTAATTGATTCTAACTCATTTGGGCCCGGATTCTATATTAGGAACATGTGAAAG
>NW_026017488.1:0-36380 GCF_020466585.1 Dendroctonus ponderosae
TCATTCTTTCACATTTGCAATTACACTGCATGTTCTCATACTATTAAGTCACTCTAAATTATTTTTTATGTAAACCCTAAAATTGCGTGAAGTTATTCGTGTACTACCAAAAAAAAAATAGTTTTAGTTAGGAAAACATGTTATTAGAAAACCGAACTAAAATCAAAGGATTTTCAAAAATGCAAATATAAAGCTTTTGGTTTAGGTAGTTTTTTTTATCAGTTAAGATTCCGTTCATTGATTATAAAATTATTATGCAATGATAAATATATTAATGTGCTAACATTTATTTGATTGCCGCCTAAATATGTCGGTATGTTCCTGATAAGCAACTTCAGATCGCATTAGTAAACTTTCATGTCGACATAATATGAATATTTTACAAGCGTTTGTAAATAAGCTAGCCTAAGCCGAAAAGCCGTGTTCCACATATTTTCAAAAATATTTATATTAGGTAATCCCAAAACAAAGAAAATGTGAAAAAATACGATTCTAAATATGGATAAAACAAGATTGGATTATCTTAAGTGGTTGGCCAGAAGGAACGAAAATCGTGCGTTTAACTAAACCAAAACAACTTCAAAATTTCAAGTTGTTTATATAATTAATTACACGGACACAGGTACTTGAAGCGACGTTCAAAAATATATATAAGTAGATCAATTCGATTAGCACTTAGTACCAATAATTTAATAAGTGAAACATGAAGTACGGAGTCGCTCTTTTGTCGGTTGCAATCAGCCTTTGTAAGTATTGCACTTTTTTTTATCTAGAATCTGAAAAATTAAATATCCACCAAAATTTCTTTTGTCAGTTTCTATAACTTTATTTAATGTTTAAAATTCAACAACCAAGCAATACTTTAGCAAAATATGGTTACAGGATACCCGTATATTAGATATTAGAGATCTAATAAGCCCTGCGGCATAATTTCGTGGGGAAACCAGTAAATATTTTTTAAACAATTTTCTTTTCTGGCGCTTTAAGCGGGCAACATTTTCAAGCTGGCTTATGCATCCTATACAACCTTATTGCACCCTACCTTCGGTTTCCTTTAGGATTTAAAAGTGCCGTATGTTCTTCTAAAAACATATTTTTCTTGAGCAACCCCTTTATATATGAATAAGTTGAAATATGGAAAAAATACCTAGTTAACGGCTATTTGTGTGTAGGCGCTGCAGGAATTGTGGAACGTCAGCCCGAAATCCAGTTTGTGGAAAATGGTTTCAGTGGAGAGTGCACAACATCCAGATACTGGGACTGTTGTAAACCCACTTGTTCATGGGTAGGAAACACCGATACGAGCATTGGTATGTAGATACTTTAACTTGCGTTTACGCAAAAGCAAGCGACTCTAAAAAAATTATCGAATATAATTGCGTCTTTTACTATTCTCGCTTAATTCAATTATAAACAAAACTCTTCAGAAGTAGTTCAAGTTAACAATGAGTCATTAAACCGGCTGATAATACTTCAGGTGAATTACTCGCCTGGAATAAAAAGGCAAATGCTCGAAAAAACTGAGAAGGTCGAACGTATTTTTAGGCCCAGTAAAGTCTTGCGCCATCGATGGCTCCAGCGACATTGATGGAAACGTCCAATCTGGATGCGAAGACAATGGAAACGCATACATGTGCAGCGCTCAACAGGGTGTCATCGTCAACAGCACTTTGGCCTACGGGTAAGTGTTACATCCCCTATTTAAGCACTCGAACAAAGTATCGCCTCTTCAGATTCGCAGCTGTTGCCTTTATCAGCCCACCAGAGAACATGTGTTGTACCTGTATGTTAGTTGAATTCAATGGAGGCGGCTGGGGAGACTGTGGTGAGGGCAAGACCATGATTGTCCAAATTACCAACACTGGAGGTACCAGCAGTGCCAACAGTACCGAGAACAACATTGAAATTGCCATTCCCGGAGGTGAGTTGAAAGGAAATGCGCTTTAGCATGAAAACATGTTGAGTTTCCTCTAGGTGGAGTTGGGTACTACACTCAAGGATGTAAGAAGCAATGGAACGCACCTGACCAGGGTTGGGGTGACCAGTACGGTGGAGTAGAAACTGAAGCTGCTTGCGACGACCTGCCCGCAGTATTGCAGCCTGGGTGCAAATTCAGGTGAGTTGATGCAAATGGAAGGTTGGAACCTATTTCGGGTAATTGTTACTTTTCTTTCTTCAGGTGGACGTTCTTGAACGGTTGCTCCAACCCCAACGCCAAGTTCACCCAAGTTGTTTGTCCACAAGAAATTGTCGACATCTCTGGATGTAAGATGGACTAGAAAGTGTTTCATATTTGGTTAGCAATTAAAGTTTTTTTAATCGAGCTGGTTTTTTCTGACTTTTTACAGAGCATTAATCAATATTATAATAGCCATGCAGGTTGGAGAGAAAATCCATATTATTTGTACCTGTACAAACATATGTTTCGGGTTGCCCGAGTTTGCTTTTGCAACCGATTTCCACAATCTTCAGTTGATGGCAATGTCTTATCACTAAAGAAGTTTTGCAATGCAAAAAAACATGATAATCGCTTGGCGCCAGGTCCGGACTATGTGGTGGGTGTATCAAAACTTTCCATCCCAACTCCTAAAATACAACACGTCTCCTGTGGGTCAATTCTGACCGTTTCTGGTCAACCTTCCAGCAAACACACCTCGGTCCCTGAGATGTCCCACGGACGGCATTACAGGACATCTACGCGGAACGTCCATGGGACACACTTTTGGGACTGTTCGGGTCATGTATGGGATGATCCCGTAAAGGTCATTTGGGACATCACTGGGATTATAGACGGGTTGTTTCGAGGACATCTGTGAAACGTTCTTAGGTTAATAGTCAACCGTCAAATTATTGCTAGATTTTCTTTCTTAGAAATTTCATAAGGCATTGGAAGCCAAATATGGGACCAAGAAAATAGGCGATTGGTAAAAAGGAAAACTAAAAGAAAACAGTCCCTTCTGTAATCGATTTTTTCAATCTTTAAAAAACGGTGCATTTCTGTGATCGATTTTTACAATTTTTCCTTGATTCCAATGCCTTATAGCTAAATAAGTTTTGCAATGCAAGAAAAAACTGGAAATCGCTTGGCGCCAGGTCTGGAGCATATGGAAGATGTATCAAAACTTTCCAACCGAGCCTCTAAAATACAACTCGCCTGTTAGTATAATCAAAATTCAGTTGGATTTTTTAGTTTAATTTATAAAATTGGAAAACCGACAAATGGAAACTAAATACTTGATCATTTGATGACGAAAACTGCTGATAAACTAATATTGTTAGGAACACCAGATCGAAGTTTTCCACGGAATTTTCACAGTCGAATGTTTGTGAACGACATTGGAAGCACCAGACATAAAAACAAATAAATTATTAATACGTTTAAGTATAAATCAGCATTGCGCGAAAAATATTTCTTTTAAAATCAAATTAATCAAGTACACAGATTGATGAGTCTCAACGGAAAACCTACTTTGAACAATTTTGTCCAAATTTAATGGGAAGCCAAAACAAAGGGATGAAGAAGATGGAAAAAATGACGACCTTCCCGAGAGACCAAACGGAATAACGATAGAACATAATGGATCGAAAAAAAAAGGAATGTAACAGGAAACATAACAGCTACTAAAATACGGAGAACAATTAACGACAAAATTAATAAAGCTTTTTACCAGAAAATATTCATCCAAAAATTAACGTGAAAAATGCATCACCGTCACCATATAAAAAAAGGTGCAAGAAATCTCCAGAAAATTATAAAGCTCGAACTGTTTTTAGTGAACTCGACGTTTAAAACTGTTGTCAAAATGTTTTGTTTCAATGGAATCGGCGAAACCAAAATTGCGCCTAATTAGCCGTTATGGTATCGGGATCATAAACACATCCACCATTTCAGCCCTGAAATTTTGGCATTACTAAAAAATAAAGCTGTAAACTGTGACGAATTTTCCTTTTGGTCACTTCCATTTCTAACACCTTTTAACTCATAACCAAATGGACCAAACAAAAAACGACGAAAACATTTTTGTATAGCAACATTTCGCGTTACTAATATTTTTCTAACCAGAATAATTCTGAAATTGTTTGATGGCCAATTTAGGAAAAACCATTTATATTACAGCCATCCACCGTAAAAAAAATGGGATTTAATCCCCACTGTTGTGTAATAAAACACGAACCAAATCAAAAGTTTGCAATATATTCACCAAGTATAATAGTTAATTTACTCATGTCTAATTACGCGGCGATAGTTAATTCAGCGTTCTATTTTAAATATCGAGTAATTTCCTTAAACAAAACACTTACCAAGAAAACCTAACAATACCAATCCAGAGACAGTTACGGTAACATATTCAAATGTATATGCACGTATTTACACAAAACTGACTTTTATGGACCTTAATAATTGATAAAGACGAACGAACCAATTTACTACGCATTACAAAAGTTAGGCAAGACTGAGAAATAGATAAAAATAGAGCATCGAAACCAAGTCCATGAAGAATCTGAGAGAAAATCAGATAGAGCTTCGCTAATGTTATACATTGTTTTAAGGAAATTTAAAAAGGCAGAGCCGAATTAATTCAATTGCAACTTTTGCATAAATAGAAATAAATAAATGCTTAAAATGAAACTGACTTTGGTAGGAAACATTTGAAATATTGAAGTTCATTTAAATGTGCAACGAATTCAACAAAATGTTTCAAGGAATGACAAATGCATAACTTTAGTTGGATATGTTAGATGCCACAATAAAAAGCAATATAATTAAACAAACGGAGTAGCTTAATACAATGCTGCAATTTCAAACTTAACAATCTAGAGTGTTTCTAAACATGGTCTAAGTGCAAAATGGGGAATTTTTAAAGCCTTCTATTAAAAACTCAAATATCCTATAAACAAGCATGTGAAGATTTAGTTAATGGTGGGTGATTAAAAAAAAATAACTTTCAGCTTCTCAATTTCTTTAAATATCAACCACAAGTTTCGATTGTGTAAAATCTTATTTCTTGAAGAATTTCTAAAATGTTCTCTCCATTCATGAGCCGACTTTTATTAAACGCATCGTAAAAAATCCAAATCCAAAGTGGAACTGTATAAAGAAACTTATTGGCCATTGGTGAAAAAAAACATGTAAAAAGTGGGGATATGGTTCTAATAATCACAATTTTTTTACATATTTACCAAATAACTTTAGCGAAGGAAAGCTGTTTCTGTATTACACTGTAATCCCGTAACTAAAGTAATTTATTTAAACTGCAATTAATAGAAAATCAATTTAAAAGTCCACACTTTCACATGAACGCCATATTTAGAAACACTGTAAAAGGAAATTGCAGCCCTATAAAATCCAGATCGACCGATCAGCAACAATTTACAATTCAATAAAGCCTTTTTTATTAGTCCTAAACAACCCAAACCAAACGAATTATTTATCTGTATGAGCTTCCGCTGCCTCTATGATAAGTGGATCGACCTCTTGAGTAGCCACCACGACCACCCCTTTGGTACTGCTGATTATGTTGGTTGTCTTGCACATATTGGTCAGCATAAGTCGTTTTGATAGCCTATAGTATGCATAAGATTTTAGATTAACGTAATAATCTAATAATTCTGTTCTTACTTGAAAGTTATCGTAAGTCTTTGGCCTTTTACTCTGTTGGAAATCCTGGCCCGCATAGCCGCCGCTATCACGACGATTATAGCTGTAATTATCGTGACCACCTCGGCTAGCGAAGTTATCATAACTAGTGTGACCACCGCGATTGTCATAATAGTTGTGACCTCCTCTGGTGCTTATTGGATTGTGCCCCCTACTTTCAAAAGAGCTGTTTCCTAATCGATAAGTTCAAGAATTTATCAAACTCATTTATTTCAAAAATAACAAACAATTACCTCCATAACGTCGTTGACTGTCAAAATCTCCTCTAGCTGAATAACCACCTCGACCTCGACCTGTAGAAGAATTGTTGAATCGGGTCATTTTGTTCATGGAGCCAGAAATAGCCATTTCAGTCTTGTAGCTTCACTTCTAGCGATCTTACCTTCACCTCTATACCCACTATTTCCGCGCGGTGGACCGCCCCGTCCACTACCTCCGCCTCTGGTGGGCGCCCCACCCACTGTAGAACGATTTTGCTGCCACGAAGGCATTTCTGGTGGCGGGGGGGCTTGTTCCCAGCTGCGGCCTCCCCTATCGGGTACCTTCAAAAATAGTTTCGCAATAACATTAAAAAACATAAATTGTCGCAAAAATACCTGTCCAATAATAACTTTATTCAACGGAGTCTTTGTGTTCTTCCGAACGGAGGCATTACTGGTTTTTTCAATTACAGCAATATCAGTTCTAGCGGCAATCAAGTCAGATATGTCTACGCCAGGTTGGGTATGCAGCAATTTCCTATTATCATGATATATTTTTTCAAATACTGCTTCTTTGCCTTGCGTTCTATTCGACCACTGAAACACAGTTCACATTTCGGTATTCAAGCGGCTCAAATGAGAAGAAAATTATACCTGAAAAGACTGAATGGTGACATCGAGCCTGGTCAGCATCATCTCCCTTCTAATTTTGTATTCATTATTTAAATCGCTTTGAACACCTTTCAAAATTCCCCATTGCTCATCAGATAGGAAACCATTGAAAATGCCTTTCCCTATCAGATCAGCACCAGCTTTCTTCAAAGCCAAGGGAATCGTGGTTACAAGCTTATCAAATAACTGTTTTACAGTAATATTCGGTGGTGGTTTAGGAAAACGTAAAGTCTGTAGTATTAGGCGCATATCAGCCCCTTCTGGTGTTTCTTGCTAAAACAAAACATGATATTAAAAAATTAAGAGTTAACTTTTTTTACAAATTTACCAGTTTCAGTTCTATTTTTTTATCAGGCTTTCGATCTTGCAGCATCCTGGCCCCCATTAACTCAGTAACCAAATAATCTACCAAAAGAACCTTTTCTGCATAGTTTTGAAGTCTCTCCGACACTAAGCCATGTGTTAAACATTTATAAGGACAATCTAAAACCAATTAAACGTAAATAAATAGGCTTCGAACGATCACCATCACGCAAAAAACATACTTAATTCCTTTAAAAATGATGTAACCTCCATCACAAAAGCCACCGAATCTTCAGGCGATGTTATCTCATTCACTTCTTCATCAATACTAAGCAGAATTCGAATTTCATTTGAGAGAAATTGAACTAGTTTGGTATACGATTTATCTTTTGGTCCAATTTCACATGCATCATGAAGATCAGAATATTTACAAAGAGGACCAGAATACCTAAAATCAATTAAGTATTAGTAATTAGGCGATTGAGCAGAATGCCTTGAAGGGTTTTCCGGATTAAGACATCCAATCAGCTAAATTGAATATTTATATTCAACTGACTTTTGGTTAAGCATAATTCTATGTTTAGTTAGCTTGATTTTTGCTTAAGCTTAATTTTATGTTTAGTTAACTTGATTCAATTTTTGGGCATAGAAAAAATCTTGCTGGATGGCGTCTTGTGCATACATTTTTCAGTAAAATGCTGATATAAAGATCCGCAGGAGATTTAACATAAAAACGTAATTTTTGCTGAAATTTCTTCAGAAAATATCAGGTTTGTCATCAATTTTTTTGAATTATTTAAAAACCTTGGCAGGGTATTTTAAATGTAATTTCCATTATCCTTTATTAAAAAAGTTCTAAATTTTACTGTTGAGAGATTCGGAGTTTCTAGTAAAGCCTAATTAGCAAACAATGCAATTTTAGCTGCTCTATCGGAAAAAATCGAATTCTTTTCGATTTGGAATTGGTCTGGTCTTTACGATTTCCGATATATCAATGAAAATTGTTAAAAATTCATCATATGTTGACTTTTGCAGCTTAGACATTTCGTTTTATTTCGAATGGTTTCTAAAAGCTCTCAAAATTCGCAATCGAAATGGATCTTAGAACGAGCAGATTTGGATCATTTCCGAAATATGTTTAAACTTTATATTTTGTCTTTAGAGCTTAAACATTTTTGCGACTAATAAGCGAACACTGACTCGCGAAAAACACACTTTCGAGATGAGCTGGCAAAGGTCCATATTACTAGTTCCATATGTCCAACTGTTTTGTCCAACTGTTTCTGCGATACACTTTTTTTAAATAGAGGTAATTCATTAGAATAAAACCTGACATAATGTGTGCTTATAAATCTTCGAATGCTAGAGTCCTAATGAAACTTAAGATTGGTCATTTAGACTTTTGAACAGTTTTTGGTCGCCTAAGGTCCATTTCGATTTTATACTACAACATAGCTAACAATAATCTTTCTAAATGGTCCATTGAAAGAAAAAATGCGAATTTTCAGCTGTCTAGAAAAACAGAATCAAAACAAATTGAACAATGTTCCTAAACTAAAACTCCTAATACGACTTGAATTTCCGAAAACGTGTGTCCATGAGCGACTTTTCGGCTCAATATCTTGAAAGCTGCCGTCAAGCAGTAAAAAAACGTTTCTATGCCAAATATATTAATTATAATAATTAGCAAAATCTATCCATATTCGGTTGCAGTTATTAGGCCTTCACAGGTAAACTTTTATTAACGTTATCATCAATTATTGTCCCCAAAAAACATCAGTTATTAATGCTGAGAAAGTAAAACTGACTAATTTCTGTAGTGTCTAGTGCACGTACGAGCAGATGCCTGTTTCAACATTATAACGTGATCATTTTAGAGTGATTTTTTCAATAAGACCTAGATATATATATGGATTATTCCAAGGAAGAACACATGCAGACTAAAAACCAGACATGCAATTAATAAATTTAAATATTGAAATAGATGAAAGCCTAGAGTACCTTGGGGGTTACACAAGGCATATCCTCACACACAAATATCACAAAATTATACAAGTAAAATTAGTATAAACCGAATATAACATCAAATAATAATTTTTTTTGTGGCCTGTTTCACTCACCCAATGTCTTCCAAGCCTTTTAAAATCTTGTCTTCTAACATGCTGATGGTTCCAAAACTTTGAGATGTGGAGTAAACAGAATAAACTAGAGGCTAGTTTGTATAAAGAAATATATTTGTGGAAGATGTGTTAAAAATGACTTATTTACTATTTTAGCCGCATTGACATTAATAAACAGAAGCCATTTGACTTTTCATGTCATTAACCTCATTCCTAAAGTTACAAAGTGAAAAAACGAGAATGCTATATTAGGAAATGACCAAGCCGGCAGCTGTGTAATTAAAAACCTTGATTACAAAAGACATTTTTATTTTAGTTTGTTTAAAATTTCATAATTCAAAAATTGGTGCAGAAAATGACCCCATACAATTTCGACTGGATTTGTAATTATAAAATATTATATTAAATCAAAATGCCTTGGAGCTGCGGCGATGCCGGATTGTCCAGTTAAATTTTTGAGATATTTCCTACGTCCTGGTAACAATCAGCTGGTTTGTTTGGTTGCATATATGAAAATTTTTAATTTTGACTTACAGATTCTAGTAAACTCGAAAATTCAGTGTTTTCCACTTTTTTCGAAGTTAATTTCGGTAAGTACCCATTATACCGTGTTGTTCGCTTAATTCTAACATCATTATAGGTGAGAGTTTTTGTAAAGAAATTGTTTATCGAAGAAAATCTCTTTATCATTCAACATGGCGCTATTGGATACATGTGAATTGCCACATAACATTTTTGCTTTTTTCTATTTAGTTTTGTAGGGTAGGAATAGATATGAACGATTTTTTTCTTGTAATTTTATCATTACTTTTGGCGGTGCTTGTTGTGGTACTCTTTGTGGCTTTTGGTAAGCGATATTTTCATATGTTCTAGGTTAAAACATTCAGAACTCCTTTGTTCTCTTTGCAGTAACTTTTGCATTAAATCTGCAATTTTTATATTGATTTTGTTAATTGTTTCTGTTTAATTCATACTCAGTTCACGATAAATCAAACGTTTTCTTGGTTCTTGGTTCATATGTTTGAAGTTATTGTAAAAACCATTTGTATTTTTTTGTAAATAGGTGGGTGTAACACTTTAAACGTGGTAGCGCCTCTATCTTTTGGAAATTTGCCAGTTAATTAAGCAGCAAACGTTACTACCCAATGAAATACCAAATAAATTTACTCAATAGAACCAAATTCTACTGTACTGTTATCCGCAAGGCAGCAAAATACTGTATACTATATGTACATTATATAATACGTATTACGTACAATATTTACCAAAGTTGGTCCAAATAAAATACTTGTTGAATTCTGAACATTTGATCTAACTGAAGCAGGGACGAACGAAATAAAAAAGTAGAAAATCCTTAAATATCATTAAAAGGTAAAAAATATCTTATATGGTTCTCAAGAGACAAAAGTTCGATATCATATGCCCAAAATTGTATCGTTATTTCAACATTGAGATTTTGTTAGTATGTTGAACTCGAATTTTCCTCCTCGCCCTAAGATATCAATAAACCCTCAGTTCATTTACTGTTTTATTTGGAGTATGTTTTTCTTACTACATTTTCCTTTGCTTCCAGGCTGGTATTTATTGTGGGTTCTGGTCTTGAGCAGGTTTAAATTTGTCAGAGACTTACTGAACAGTGCTAAGGACAGTAAAGATTCACCACCGCCGAGGCAATCTAAAACCAAGAAGACTAGAAAAGACTGATTTTAATTAATTAAGGTATATTAGGTAAGCGTGTTCATCTATGATGTAAATACTGGGAGGTATTTTAAAACTTGCGATAATAGTTGCATTTCCTTTTATGTCAACCGGTTTCTCCAATTTATTAATAGATTCATGTTATTTTTAAACATTAGCATTTTTGTTAATTAGTTCAAACTTCAGGGTTTCACCATTTATTCTTAAACGCGACCAATGTGTTTTCCGCATGTTTATTTCTAGTAATTCTCAGATAACTATAACCTTTGTCCCTAGTTCATAGAAGACAGTTAGAGCTCAAAATACGGAAAATTTTCCCCCAATCGCTTTAATCCCTGATGTTTGCCGACGTAGAAAAGTGGACATACAAATGGGGGTTTCCGTCCAAAAGCACTATGCTTAAAAAATCCCAACTTTCAATCTAGAGCAAGCACACCCTTGAAACTTTCACAGTCCATATAAGACCGTCACAGCTCAAAATACTGAAAATTTTGCCTCAATTGACTTAGGTCCATATGTATAAACGATGCTCAAGCCTGAGCCGAGCCTCAAGTACCAGACTTGGCGTTGACTGCGTTTTATAAACCTTTATCATGCTCAAGCCAGTGCTCAAGCTTAATAGAGCGTAATAGAGGAGAAAATTGAGAGCACGTGTTAGTTAGTAAAATATATAAGCGGACAATCCTGGACTACCAATATCACAATATCACCCATTACTCAATTGCTGGTATGTTTAAGATTATATGCAACAAGTAGTTTTCCATTCTATAAATTCTATAGCAAGTAGCAAATTTTCTATGATTTCATGTCTACTTTCTTACATAAAGTGTATATTATATTGTAGCTTGTGTCCGGTGATCTTCGTGATATAAGTCAGTTTTTCAGCGCTCCAAAATACATAATAACGTTGACGCCATCTTAGCTTCGCAAAGTTCGCCAACAGCCCCAATATAAAATTACTAAATAAATACGAAAGTCTCTAAAAACTTATACTCGACCGATATTTCGACGAGAATTCACGAAGTACTGTTTATAAATCGATCTCTTGGTCGAGCACGAGTTCGTACTTGGCGAAGCATGAGCTGATTATTGGCTGCAGTATCGTTTATAAATACATGCCTTAATCCCTGATTTTTGCCGACGTGGCAAACTTGGAATAAAAATGGAGGTTTTCGCCCAAAAGCACTCTTTGCTTGAAAAATCCAACTTTCAATCGAGAGCAAGCAGACAATTGAAAGTTTCTCAGTCCATTGAACACAGTTGCCGCTCAACACACTGAAAATATTGCCCAAATTGCCTTAACCTCTGATTTTTTCCACAGCAATAAGGATCTACTTACAATGAATATAAGGTGCGCTAAACCAGAAGATTTAATGAATATGCAGCACTGCAATTTATTGTGTTTGCCTGAAAACTATCAAATGAAGTACTACTTTTACCATGGATTAAGCTGGCCTCAACTCAGCTATGTTGCTGAGGATGAAAATGGTAAGCAGATTTAAGCACGTAAGCAAATAATATATTTTCCACGCTTTGGTGATTAAAGATCATTCTGCTGCATATATTGATTCATCAGAGAAACTTCAAAGCAAGCAAGTCATAGTTTATTTCGGTTTGTTTGATCGTTTTCCAAAGACTTTTCAGTTTGAATAATATTCATTTATCAGTCTCCTGATTTCTTTAGGCATTGTCATATAGAGCTATTATTTTAAAATTACTGTTTTCGTATTTTTATTTTTACTTGCTCGATTTCATTTGCAGCCTCTTCATAATGTGTACTTTTTTTAATTAAAACCGACCTAAACGAAATTAATCGCTTATTCTTTTTCATCAGTTTATTGAAATATTGAGGTATTATAGAGCGATAAAAGTACGCAAAATAACATTGTTTTAAAATTTCTTGAGAACATGGTCTACTTACCTTTAGTAACGTAGAAGGAAAGTCATGTGACGTTGTGTAAGCTATCAAGTTTTGTGGTAAGAGCGAATGACAGACCAATAAGATTAAGTTCTTTTGGGAATTGAATTGTAAAAAATAACATTTCCAGTGTTTTATTAAAGTATGTTTCCCCTTTTTCATTTAATAATTATAGCTAATGTGTTTTTTAATCTATAAAAAAACTTCAAATAAATATTATTATTATTATCAAGGGAAGATTGTCGGTTACGTGCTGGCAAAAATGGAAGAAGACCAGGAAGATTTGAAACATGGGCACATTACATCTTTAGCAGTGAAGAGATCGCATAGACGTTTGGGTTTAGCACAAAAGCTAATGGATCAAGCCTCAGAAGCGATGGTTGAATGTTTCGACGCCAAATACGTATCGTTACACGTGAGAAAAAGTAACAGGGCTGCCTTGAATCTCTACAAAAACTCCCTGAAGTTTGAAACTGTTGAGATTGAACCAAAATATTATGCAGACGGTGAGGATGCGTATTCGATGAGGCGAAACCTGTCACACTTTTCAAGAAAAAAGGACGATCAACAGAAAGCAGAGGAATAATGGGATAATTAAATTTTAAACAATTAATGCTCCGATCAATTACTAACTGATTGATTATTATGGAAATAAATATTGGCTTTCGATCCATTTGCGTTATTTTTTACCTGAAATCATCATCTGGGTTAGTTTGCCCGCTTATTTTAAAGCAAGCATAGGAAAATGAACTAAACTACTATTTTCAGCAAATTTTACTTTTATAAACCTTTTTATAAATTATATCCCTGGAAACAGTTGTCTTGGATGACTTTTGAAACTTAACATAAATACATAGTATAGTAATCACCTGTAGTTAAATTTTAAATGAGATAAAATGCGTTACTTTAGATCCATTCTTCAAGGCCGTTTTAAACTACCTACATATTTGTGCGTTTTCGATTTTACTTTTGTAGGTGCTGTTTTATTATATATGCTATGGAGCGATTTGCGCGTCATATGTTTTCTATTACTCATTTACTGAATATTTTAATTATAAGTATTTCTTGCACATAATACATATGGAAAGCGCAATGTTGATGCCACGAACGTTTCTAAAAAATCTTATCTTAGTTATGAGATCGTCAAGTTAATTAGCACATAAATAAATTTTACTATTATATAGATTATACACGGACATAAGGACTAAGAAAGTACCAATGATCATCTCCTCAAAAACTAATAAATTACCACCTTCCAACTTAATTTTTTTGCTATATCCTATTTCCGCAGTAACTTCTTATGACTAGTTTTGATTAAAATACATTAATTATTTCTACTAGATCGGGTACATATGGCGGATATTTTCGTTATCTTAAAAATACTTTACCTAAAACCGATAAAGGCACGATATTGTAGAAAACTATTATAAAAGACTTACGGATTTTTTTTATAAATAATGTCTCGTATAAAATTACCAAAAAGTTATCAACTTTTAAAATAAATTATAAATATGCCAACAAATCGAAATTAATTTTAGGCAATCATGTATAATAGATGTATGTAGTATTACAATAGGGCCTTTGCACGTGGAAGAAAATACCCTATTACTGAAGACTAGTTTTAAGTTGAAGTTTTGAGAAGTGAAAAATCTGCAGATAAAACAAACAGTTAAATCATGCAAAAGACAACGATAAAATTTTGATGCCTGGGAGTTGAAAATCGTTTTACGAAAAGATCTTTCCTTAAAATGTTTAGTACTTATTTTACTTAATTTACTTATCAATTATTTAAAATACGTAATCTATGGAAAACTCTGGGACCACCACTGAACAAGTTTTAACATGGAACAAATTACAACATTTAACCCTGCTGTTTTTTCGTTATAAATGGTCCTTTAGCAATTCCATTTCCAATTTGATTTGTTGCGTATATTTGTCAATGGAACACCTAAACGGCGCTAAAAAAATAATCTTGGAATATTAAATCTTGGAAATTTGTATACACTGATAAAAGATATTTTTCAAAGCATTGGCCCGTGTGTTCCATTGATTTATACTTTAAAATCTATTATTTCGAGTTTATTTATTAGTCAAATATACAAGATATATTTTAAAAGGAACGTGGCTTAAGTGAAGATCAATCGTTGATCGGCCCGAAAAATTCAATTCTTTTAACTATTTTTTTGCTTAGTACTATAAAGAAACGAATAATTAAAGTAGAATTTCACAGTACACTGGGTGATTCAAGTGCAGATCTCGCGGTCGCTAATTTCAGGCTAAACCCAGCTGATAAGTATTTTAAAAATGTTAACCGTTGATCATCGTATGGTCTAGCTGTAAGGATTAGTTTTGTCTTGCATCTTAAATTAATTTTGTAAAAACTTTCCGCTGTGTCGTTGAGATATTGAGGTATTTTCTGGGAAGCCACATTTCTAGCGTAAAAACGAAATAAAATTTAATGTGATTAGTTGAGCTCTGCGTGCAAAAAAACGTGTTATTCACCGAAAAATATGAGTACAAAATGATATTCATTAAAATTATACGCAAAATAAAGTTGCAATATGATATTTCGGGCCATCTTGTACATGTATTCGATTCTATAAATAAAAAACTACCCTTATTACTTATGTGCCTACACTAAGCATCATACTAAAGCCATCCGGTGTTATGATTATGGCCACTTAAAGGAATCACTCCAGGAAGTTTCGGTAAAATGTGTTGAGTCTGCTTACACTCTTCGTCTGGGGTTTGAGTGGATCCTGTTGGTGGATTGCTGGATGAGGAAGTATACAGGAGTGGTTCGCGAGAAGAACCATTCGCCCCAGGTAAACCAGTAGGTATGGTTGCCGTGAAACTTTCTTCTGGAACAAAGGATTATGTCTTAAGAAGAAGTAGAGAATCTTATTATGTGACATAATTAATATAAAAACATAATATAATACATACAAATTGTTAATGGTGCATTTTACTTGCAGTCCCTTATTGGATCACTTGCTGTACCTACATGATCTACTCAAATTGGCAAATGTGGCTTATTCCAGTTCTTTCACTATTAAAAATATTCTATCGGGGTTTTCCACGACCGGTACGTGGCCTGTTGATAGAAATGCATTCACCGATGATTGATTTTTCAATTTTATCAATCAGAATCTCTCAAGTTCTTACAGAAACGCCTGAGAAGAATCGCATAGAAGAAGGAGCTGAGAGAAGGCTGCCAAAATAGAAAAGTCATTTTCAAGTGGAATATGAAAAACCCAATAAAAAATTGAAAAATTGAAACTGACGATGAAAAGTTTACACAATTAGTCAATGAAAACGACTATGTTTTAGTCAAGTTGCACAGAAAATTGATCAAAAAGAATACACAGTCAAATATTATAACGAAAAATATTAAAAAAAACGAAGATTCGTATAAGTTGCAGTCAATAATTTGCTGATGCTGACTTTACAAAGTATGTCATCAATCAGATCATGTTAAGGATCATGTATTCAATGAACAGCTATAACTAAAAAATAAAGTTCAATTCAAAATGAAATTGTTTCAGTTAAAATCCCATGGGCATTTCAGGCCCATACGTGTTGAGAGCTGCCCCCCTTGAATAAAGTTTATGTTTTCATATTTTTGAAATAACTAATAAAAACAAAAAAAAACTTCACCTTAAGTTAATAAGGTAGTTAAAGTATCGAATTTTTAACCGTTTTTTTGTTCTAATGGTTCGTAACATTTCGTTGCTTCATTTGTTTACAATAAGAAACCATTAAAGACCAAATTTTTGGAAATACACTATTTTCATTCGAATATGGTTAAAAGTGCCGCTATTGCTCCTACTCAGATAATCGCTTTAAAAGATCTTCCTTATTAGAGCAAGAAATGCTTAAAAGTAAGTGGCAAATGGCCTTATCAAAACAATTCATGTATGCGTCTCAAATGCCTTCGGTTATATCGTTTATTATTAATTATTTTAACTGTAAATAATTTCATTACAATGTGTACAAGATGCGAGAGTATCATACATACACTTTTCCTGCTAACAGGTTTAACTGCCAGCCCACACGCATTGTAGGGGAGTGGGCCACCATAAGACTAAAAAAGTTAAAGTGGCTTTTTTTCCAAACACTTTACTTGATCGTCCAGAAAAGTTGATTAGCTGGTCGGAATTGCATTTATTTATGTACGCAACGGTGGAAAGCACATAATTACTTTGAATTTATAGATTTTTTATTGTTTAATTTTTTTGTAAGTCTTTGAAGTAAATCAATAAAAAAACGATAACTTCAAAATTGTCACATATTGCTATTCTAATCTTGTATATTAAATTAATTAGCTTCAAACTGGGCTTAAACAAAATTAAAACAAAAGAAATTACAAATTTTCTAATTTTACTCTTTGAAAAACACTTAACGAATATTAAAAATGCTAAAATTTAGCTCAAATTTATAATAGGAATGCAATACTTTTATTTTACCTAAAGCACAAGGCAAAATAATTTTTATGTCTTTTAAGACAACAGTCCCAATATCAGGTTGATCAGTGATTACAAAATGCCCTCTGAATTTCCCCGACTTCCTTAAAAAACTAACTTTAACTTCTTCGGATGTGTCGCCAAGTAATAATTTTTCCTACGAAGAAAACCTTCCTATTCTAAATTATTAAACTCAACTAACACAAAATCATCTTATTTGGGTGGTCTATCTAATTCCTCGAACGCAGTTGGATCGGGTTCAGGTATCCAATCAGAATCGTAGTGTGAATTCGCAAATGGAATCTTCTCCGTCGTCATTGGAAGACATCTTCTTTGTTAATTTTTTAAAATCCTTTGAAAAAACGTTTCTCTTCGCTGCTTCTTTTTTGGAAACTTCTATCTTTCTCTTTCTTCTTTTTCTTTGCATTTTATTTCAATTTTCTCTTTTTCTGGAGTATCCGTAGGGATGATACTTGTTGCTTTTTATCTTTTACTATTAGAGAGTTTTCTTTTACAAGCTTTTGGGTAGCCTCACATATCTGTGAAGTGTTTGAAAAGAACACCATTGCGATCAGATGCTTTTCGCAATGACAGTTTTACTCCACTCACTCCCACTAAAACTTCTTGGACTGCTCCTTTCATATTTTCTTCTGATAATATACCCTTCTGGGACTTTATTTTGCGACCCCTGGGCATCTAAAGATACAAAATCGCCCAATTAATTATTAAAGCTTAAAAGTTTTTCCATAAGACAGTGTCTTATGGTAGCCGATTTACACGTTATAACATTTTTTCAAATTTTCGGTAAATTTGATTTAAAATCACAAAGTTTCTTTATACAAATAAAAAGCACTTACAACACTATAGCTACAACTTAAATTTCTTACCTTTAACTTTATGTTTTCACTAAAAAAATTAGCTCAGAATAATACACGTGAAAAAAAAAGTCTCCGCTCACATGCGTCTTTGTCGAAATCTTAGTCAAGACTGATTGAGTGATTGAGAGAAAAGTGAGACTGGTTTAGACCGGAATAAACTTTACCACCGAAGCAACACTTCATTGATTCACTTCACTCATTCACTCATAATAAATGTCTACACTTAGTGTAAAAGAAAATATTGCAAAGTCTCATGGTGGCCGGTGTCTCGTGGTGCCCCACTCTCCCCTACTTAGAATGCTGATTTTGCTTCAGCCTAAGTTTATAATTATTTTAAATTCAAAAGAAATTCAGTTTTATTGTTTACCATTTAAAATATTACAAAAACGTTTCGGTGTTTTTGTCCACCATCATCAGTTTGTATGTATGGTTGTTTCTACCTTCACATTCGGTATGCCATTGAAAAATTATGAATAAAAGAAAAGAAATGCCAAAGAAAGAACGATTTTTCAATGGCTTACCAAATGTGAAGGTAGAAACAACCACACATACAAACTGATGATGGCGGATAAAAACACCGAAACGTTTTTGTAATATTTTAAATGGTAAACAATAAAACTGACTGGAACCCAGGAATTTCTTTTGAATTAAGTTGAATTACAGTCAGGAAAATATACACAATTTATAATTATGGCAATTGCAACAAATACATTATTCTGTATGCACACGTTAAGTTGTAAGCTTACTGCTCGTAATAAGTTGCATTTTTTAAAAACAATTTTAAAGGACGTTGCTTATAATTCGAGTCCTTACCAGTCGTTGAAGGAGTTATAGTTGGCCCGCTACTGGCTGGTGGTATCTCGATGGAGCCCTGTTGAGATTGAGTTTTTTCATGACGAGATACTGGTTGGGAAATAACTTCTGGAACACGAGTTGGTACACTGGAAGCTCTCTTTAACACTTGAGGAATCTGCAATTTATTAAATTTTGATAGAGAAAATGTATCGTGTGAGTTGTTATTTACTAATCTAAAAACTTCTTTGCTTCAATAGTACTTGAGAATTTACAGACCATTTTATCATTTTTACTCAGGGATTTTATCGTTCGGTTTTTCTCATGCTTATACACGCAAGCATTATGTAAACATATATTGAAGTGCTTAGGACGAAAGCTATATTGAGCCCAATGGCAAATGTGTTATCAACCTAAAATAACTGCAACCATGCCAATTCTTTCGCTTCAAAATCGCACTTGATCACAAACTGGTATCTACAAATTTCTGCGCGAAATAACTTACATTTTTCGGAGGCATACATTTCTTTGAAATGGTTTCACTTATGGTGCTATTTGGAACTACAATAGGACTAGTGTTTCGGGAAGCCGAAAATTTCTTGCGCTTCTTCTTCAGCAAGGCCAAGCCATGGGCCAGACCATGCAGCTCTGGCTCTGGATGATCCTGATCTCGGCTAGTATTTTCCATGCTTTGATTGGAGTCTGTTCCACTGATCGAGCCTGGAATTTACAGTTTATTCTACAGTTAAAGTCTACATTTTGTGATTCGAAGCTCAATAACTTGATGTTGTGCGTTCCATGCGCACAAAAATCTCGAAATGTGTTTACCGTTTTCATCAGAAGCAGGACTGTTGCTGTGGCTGTGATTATGTCCATTTTCCTTGCAATTATTACATACAGAGTCTTCTGAGCGCGATCGGCCGATTAGTCTGGACACTTTTCCAGTTTTTGCTGCTTCAATCAAGGTGCCCCATCTGCGCTTGTGGGAACCGGTTCTCTTAAAGTGCAGTCTGGAAGCAAAAATTGGATATAAAGAACACTATCACAAATCACATAATCTCAAAATTTACCTTCCCAGACCTCGATGATGATGGTGGTGATGATGATGATGACCGTGGCCATCATTTATGCTTCCTTGGCTTGAAGAAACAGTGCTGCTGTGCTGGGTCAGTCTGCGCGGGGTGGAGCTGAAGATGCCTGATAGCGTCGAGCCGAAGAAGTCGTGGTGGCCTTCATGATGATGTCCTGAGAGGTCATATTATTTATATATACGTTTCTAAATGTTGATAAACTTGAATAACTGCTGATACCTTGAAGAGAAGCTATAAACTCAGCTACTGGCGGTAGTGTGGAAGACGACGTAGTGGAAGGTTGAGGAGCTATATTGAAGCCTTTCATCAGTCTTCGTTCTTTCTGCCTATTTTTCTTACCGCCCGTTCCTGAAAAATCACCCCTTAGCACGCAGCAAATCGTGACTAAGTCAGCATTTTCCTACCCATGCCACTGTGGGCAGTACTGGTGTTCATTCCAGAGTTTTTCAGGATTTCGATCAGCTCGAACCGGAATGCGGATATGTCCTGCTTGATTTCATTCACGTCATCTTCAGTCACCCCTTGGTTTTCAGCTTTCCGTTGTTCAACTGTTACGTATCGTCTGACCAAGTTTCTCATAATGCCCTAGAACAATGAAGGAAGTCAATAAAAGTATCTGGAAATCTGGAAATTTATTGATAACTTAAAGACGATTTAACAAATATGATGATAATAAAAAAAGACAAACGCTATTAGGCATGATGGAATCGCAAAAATATAAACAAGCCCTGTTTTATTCAGATCTAGCTTCAATTTAAATAGAAAAATACGAGCCTTGGACACCTCCAGTTTCATTATAAAATTTACGTACTTAAATTACCATGTATAAGAAATGAGAAGGGAGCCGCGCAAATAATTTAATAGTTCTAGACAAGGTGTTCCATGAAGAAGGGGTATTATTTTAACCACCTACTCTACGTCCGAAAATAACCGTAGTTTGCTATATGAACTATAGGCCAAAAATGCTTCGTTAGGGTTTAACACGGTGTTGAAATTTAATAAAACATATGTAAAATGATAAATTTCTTCAAAACGCATAGAGATATTTTAACATCATTTTCCAGGCATCAATAGCTAGGGAAGACGCATGTTTTCCAATAAAATAGTTTTGCCAAATTTTGCCAGTGGCGTGCGTTTTATTTTTACATCACTATATTTTTTAATTGTTGCATTTAATTTTCAAATTACTTGATTTATTGTGTTGGCAGATAATCTTGGCTTTATTCAAATGCTAAAATAGCACAGAATCGGGAGCAAAATGCCTAAAGGTAGCTGTGATTGGTTTGCGGATAGCTCCTTAAAAAGCTGCAAGTGATCCTGGCCTACTTAATTAGAAATTGGCATATTTTTGCCAAATTTCACACTCTGAACAAATTATTTTTGCCAAACGATTCATGCTAGGGAATTTCAGCGGCCAGAAGTTTTTGCCACGTTACTAACAAAATGGTGATTCTGCTGTATCAACGTTTAGGGCTTTACGAGCAGATTACGGTCGACATAATCGACCCACAGAGCAAACAATTCCGAACACAGTGAAAAAATTTGAAGAGACTGGATCGGTTACTGATATTGTAAAGCCTGAGCATCATCGCAACATTAGATCAGCTGAAAATATCGCTGTTTTTGCTCAAAGTGTGGAGGAACACCCGAATTCGTCGATTCCCCGACGTGCTCAACATTTGGGCTTGTCTTACGGCTCATTGTGGCGAATTTTTCAATTGGATTTGAAGCTGCATCCGTACAAAGTCCAACTGACTCAAGAACATGGGCAACATAGAACATACGCAAATTGGGTGATTGAACAACAAGCCGTTGATGATGATTTTTCGAACCGAATTTTCTGCAGCGATGAGGCTCATTTTTCGCTCGGTGGTTACGTGAATAAACAGAACAGTCATATATGGGGCTCTGAAAATCATCATTCCACTTCAGGTTGATGGGTATGACCGGTTTTTTGAGGATGTGGTCAAGTTTTGCAAAAGCCGCCCACGTCTGGCCAATTCGCCTGGATATTTCTGCTGCCTGGTGGTTCCTGCCAATCTTAATGTTGTGGCCAAGGTACACATCCTTTTCAACAACTTCAAGCGTGTGCTTGTCGAGTGTGTCCTGGATCTCACTTTGACTCATGATCTTAGTCTTTTGGAGGGTCACCCTCAGGGCGACTGWCTCCCACGCTTTCTTCAGCCTTCTCATTATGGGTCCAAGCTGGTCGGCATCAGCGCTCAGCCGGACMATATCGTCAGCTAAACGTAGGTGAGTCAGGAATGTCCCATCGATATTGATGTCTTTTTTCTACCATGTCAGGTTTTTAAACAYGTCCTGTAGCSCTAKTGTGAACAGTTTTGACGAGGTTTCGCCTTGTCTAACTCCTCTYTTAATAGGGATCCTCGTGGAGAGTGGCATGTACATATATATATATCTGATGAGATTCTAGTGTCTTGAGTGAATCCTCGAAGCGGCCATCGCATGTAGAGCTGCCCAAATCTTCMCAGAATCGAAAGATCTCTGGTAATCGACCAACGCCAGGTGTAGTGGGATGTTGTGTTCAGTGGATTTATCGATCAGCGTGCTGTCTGGATGTGGTCTATCGTTCTGTACCTACCCCTTCCTGAATCCAGCTTGCGCTCCAGGATGGTAAAAGTGGAGCTTGTTGGTGATTATTTTGGTAAGGAGCTTGTATAACACTGAGAGGAGGTAATTCTCGATGTTTGTAGAGTCGCCCTTCTTGAAAAGGATGGTGACCTCAGCATTTCTCTATGCCTCTGGAATCCTTCCTTCTTCGAGGCACTTGTTAAAGATAATGAGTTGTGCCTTGTTCAGTTTCTCCTCCAGACTTCGGTATCTCACTCGTCACTTGGTCTTCTGTGGGAGCTTTACGATTTCTCATCTCTTTTAATGCTGTTCTTAGCTCTGACCCATCAATTTCTGGGATCTCCTCGGAACCGACGATCTTTTCTCTCTGATTTTGCGGAGATAGTCAGGTTCTGGTACTGACTGGGTTTATAGTCTCCGATGGAAGTTCTCGATGATCGCAACGATTTCGCCTTTCCCTGACACAACTACGCCCCGCTCGATCCTGATCATGTATATGAGTGATTTTCCTCTAGCCGTTCTGGAACGAAGGTCCCTCATGTTCATCTTGTCCTCAGTGGCTTCTCGAATCATCCGTGAGTTGTGCGCTTTTAAGTCACTACGAATCGCTCTCGTTACTAGCTGGAGGTACTCCGGTGCATCGCTATCCATCACATTGCGTTCTTCCAGTCTGGTTGTGCGAGAATGAGTTTCGGGTTTCACTGCCTTCCAAACGTGCAGACTTTCTTTGTTGCAACTCGAATAATTTCGACGATTTTCTCTGTCAGCTGATTTAACTCCAGACCTTTCAGTGTCTCCGTCGGTTCTAATAAATTCAACTCTTWAGTGRAGAATTTGCACATTTGCAATTTAAAAAAAAATCGAAAATATCCAAAATAATTTAAAAAAATGCATTKCAAATTTTCTTTGCAAACCATTCAGTTGCTCCTCAAAATACATTTTGGGATTAAAAATTTAATAAATTAGAGTAATTAGTAGATAAATAGAGATAMATTTAGAGCCAGTTTCCTTCCAAAACTGTTGCAAATAAAAAATTTCTTATAGACAGGGAATGTGTCGAGAATACACTTTGATAAACCATTCAATGTTCGATTTTGAAAACGAGTTAATCGAGGTAAAAAATCAAAGTATTTTATTCATCTTTTCGACCTGCAAATCATCATAACGTTTTTCAATCGATTGTAATTTTCCAAGATACAGTTTTTATAGAAAATCGTACGTGTTTCAACAAATTTCAACATTTTGAAATAAACCCGGCATTAAGAGTTATGCAGAAAATTCCGACAGACAAAAAGCTGTTTTCCTACAGACAAAAAGAAAAATCAGATAATTAAACCCTCAAAAGAATTGATAGAAAACATTTGCCTTGCAAAATCGTCTTATCGACCTTAAAACCCCTATGACTGTTTCTCAACGGCTTTCAATTTTGCAAAATAAGATTTTTAGACAAAATGACTCGCTTTAGACGATCTAAATTTTCAATGATCCAAATCGGGCTCGTATTAAGAGAGTTACTCATTTGCACCATATAATTATAATAACAGCTGAATATTCATAAAATGCCTGCCATTCGCGTTGGTGTTTGCCATCGTATAAAGTATTTATTTTCCAAAATTGTCTATGAAATTCTAAACATTATCGGTAAATTCAGAAGCGTGCAGTTACGGATGCCCGTGGCAAAAATGAACAAAATTATTTTATTGCAAAACATTCGTATTTCCTAGCAATTGATGTCTGGAAAATTTCGTTAAAGTAGCTCCATGAGTTTTGAAGAAATTAATCATGTACTTTTTAAATTAAATTTCAACACTATAAAGCAAACTGGGGTTATTTTCGGACCTAGAATCAGTGGTTCAAATAATGCCCATTCCTCATGAAACACATTGTATATTATTAATCTTATGTGAAATTAGGTATAACAAAAAATCCTACCTGATATCTGAAATCCCTCTCGCTTGCTTGTTTGACTTTCCTCTGAAAGAAAAAAGCATTAACGTCGTTTACAATTAATTTTCATTAAAATTTACTCAAACTTGAAATTTGTGAAATTAACAAAACGAAAACTACCTGCAGCTTTTCTTAAATTTTCATCAATCAGTGTCATGTTTCATGTTTAGTCATGTCTACACAAGCATGCAGTTTCCAAAGTACATGTTGATTCTACTTTCTACATCTTTCCTGGATTTTACACTGGTGCACTCAATTTTCCAAGTGGACACCGTAACTATCCATGACTATCATTTTAGCGGTTCGCAGATTTACGAAGTAAATAACAATTTTCGAGAAAAACGCGATGTGCTAGTATCATCCAGGCCAGAATTTTTATTTGATATTAATCTGTCCAATGATGGAAAACCCTTGACCGTGCACATAAAGCAAAGAGACAGCGAAATATTAGCCGATAATTTTACTTGGAGTGGTAACTTGTGGAAAACTAGCAATTTATATGAAGGATATATCAGCAATTATCCAGAAACCAGTTCAGTTAACGGCTATGTAAAGGAGGGAAACTTCTACGGCCATATAATCCTTAACAATACCATGTATTATATCGACGAATATAAACCCGCATTAGGAATGAATGTGACTGATGATGTCATTGCTGAGCGAAACGCGCTGGTTTTCAAAAGAGATTCAGTCACTTACGGGATTTTTCTTGCGCAGACCAAATCAGCCAATTTGCTATTTAAACAACTGGTAAACCGGCAATATTATGAAAACAAATACCAAAAGTGGAAACAAAATGGGTATGTATGCGAATATTTGTCTCTTAAAATGCTTCGTTTAAAGCTTACATACTGAGCTATTGAATATTGCATTAAATATTTTTTGCCTTTGTTGTTGCTTCGTTTGGATATCTTATTTAAAATGTACTATGTAAATGGGCTGTTTAACAAAATTATTTCCTCTATTTCATATAAATATTCAATGCTTATTTTCTGTCCCTGCAAATACGAAGGAGGCTTGAAGTTAGTAATGAAGAAGTTTTTTGAGGCGCTGTTAAGAAAACTGGTGAGTTTCCCAGACTTGTAGGCCGTCGTGACAAATACTTTTAATCTGATGTTTTCCAAGCACGAGTATCCTGCATCTTTAGAGGTGGTTTGACTATCAGTCGTGCTTGCAAAATGCCAGGAAGAAATTATTTTTTATGACGCCCTAGAAACTCGAAAAACTCACTAGTTTACGTATAATTTTCGATATAAACTGTACGCAAAACTGCAGATAAATTATACCAACCGCTGTTTTTACCTTTTATTTTTAACTGAATTGAAGCTGCTTATTGAAACCAGATTTACTTTTTCCATTTCTGTCGGACTGAAGCAAATGCAAACGAACTAAATTGTAACAAACACAGGCAAATATTACAAAATCAAACTCATACAGATTTAACAAACCACCTATAAGTTTTAAAAGAGTGGTTAAGACATAAACATGTTTCTTACCTGTTCGAAGTGCAATTCATGAATATTTTCTATAGATAGAATCTTGTTGGTTATAAGTAGTTAAATTTTTCTGTAATTAACTTAGTTGGCTCTCTCTTTCCAGAATGTTTGTTCCCAAATTTAAGAGAATATCGCATCATCGCATTGTATTCGAATCAAAACGAAAATTTCAAATGATACCCAAAATATTAAAAATAAAATGCTAGAAGAAATGTTAAAATAGAAGAAAAAGAATGGAGAAAAAGAAAGAAGTATTTCACTCCAATTTAAACAAGACTTGCTTTTTTGTAATGAACTGAGTATATTAAATGTATTCATAGCAAATATACACAGTTTAATGCAAAAAGGTAAGTCTTGTTTGATTGGAGTTTTTCAGTGTGTTCACACGGGCTTTCTCTGCTTAATTTTTACTTTCTTGTTTATTAAATACATCTTCATATAACGGTTTAGGTAACTGAATCCAGTTTTTATTCCTATTTTCCTTTGAACACTTTTTTATTTATTCAAGTGTGCTCTTTTCCATTTAATTGGAAGCTGAAAATAATAATTAATTTAAAAGTATAAATGTTATCGAATAAAGTCCAACTTTATATGAAATCTATTAAGTACTGGAAACTGTCCCAGCTGAAAAAGTCTGCTGAATCTTAATCTGTTCACAATTTCTGAGTCGTAGAAGCTTCTAGGGCTCAGAAAGTGTGTACCCGATCATTCTTGGGCCGAAATTCATCTCAGTTTCACATTCGAGGCGTAGAAGCTTAGAAACTGCTGAGTCACTTGAGAAAGAGAATTTAGAATTTAGCCTAGTGGAGAGCCTATGGTACGAGTTTGGAATACGTTGCATTTTCTAAGCCTCCGCGAACACCTGATTTAAACATTGTAGATTTTTTTTTGTAGATAGCACCCTACCCTTAATAAACTCGTAGATTTTTCTTTGTAGATAGCACCCTACCCTTAATAAACGCTTTATTGTTTTTCGGTAGACAGAAGGGCAAACTCCGTTATTTTTTAAATTAAATCTAAAATATGCACAATGTTACGGTGTTAAGTGTAAATCTGCCGAAATGTAACCTTTAATATTATATGTTTATTATCCACTATAAACACAATCAGAGGAAATGCGTAAAAAATTATTTAAAAAAAATCGAATCAAGTAATACAAACTTATGATTATAATATTTTTAATAATTTTTTTAGTATGCTTTGTCCATTGGTCGTGGTAATCGATAACTCCTTTTTAACTTTGGTTCATAAATCGAACACAGAAGCGGCCATATCTCAAGTGCTTTTCTCCTTGGAGGAAGCAAATGCGATATTCAGATCCACAGACTTTGATGGAGACGGAGTACCTGATAACATTGGATTTTACGTGAAAAAAATTGAGATCTGGTCCACTGGCGAAGCGACTTACTTTTTACCACGTTACACACCAGGCGCCATGAGGGTGTTTGACTATTTAACTCAATTCATGAAGTAAGTAGTAGTAGGGTAGTAAAAGTCAGTAAAGGTTGTTAAGAAAGCTTGCATTTTGATAAGCAATAGTTGAGTAAATATTCTAACAAAAAACGATCAGGTCAAGATCCCTGATCAGGGTTTTTACGCTATTTTAATACGATATTTTTTGATACAAATTGTTCTTCAATTCATTCTCGGATTTTTCTAAATCTTTAACTTGTTCTTAACTATTGTTTAAGGATTGTTGCAAATTTTTTCTATAGTAGCAAACTTTAGGTATGAAGAATTGCCAAAACACTGCCTAGGCATAGTATTCACCGCTCAAAAGTTCGACAAAGGCACTTTGGGGGCAAGTTACACTCCTGATAGCACATCTTTGCATCCTACAGCAGGAATTTGCGATAAGAAAACAGCGAATTTAGGAACCATGAACGGTTTGGTAATTACGGCTTCGACATCCCGAACTCCTCTAGTCAATCAGGTCATCTTCGAAGTTACCATCACTCATGAATTAGGTGAATATCCACTGAAGAAAAGTAATTTCTATCGTTTCGAACTGGCAACAACACTTGCAGCTGTGTATGTTTCAACTTTAACTCTAAGATGTTTAAGATATTGCAAATTGCCAATAATTTTAATTTTATAAATTACGCTTATGCACAAAAGAATTTTCCTTTTCGATAAGAATTTCAAAATATTTACTTTAATTAAAACATGTAATGTTATTTTATTTTAACAATAAACTAAAAAGACAACCTGGACTGAACTGAGACATTTACTGTTGATGATTGGTAACATATTTAAGTTGAAAATAACGAACTCTAATTATCGCGAAAGAATAAATAAGAAAACACAAATTGTTCTGATAGGAATATCCAAAAAAAAGTACGGCAAAAGAAATTTCAAATTTTCATGTTAATTTGGAAATGCTTTGAACAATTTCCAGATTCAAACCCTAATATTTGAACAGTAATTAATCTGTGACATAATCAATACCGAAACACCCCAAATTCCTAGCTGAAAGTCCCATGTTTGTTGTTTTCGAATTAATGTTAATGTTTAGTAATAAATTAACTTGATGTGTATAATTTAGGGCACAGCTTTGGTGCTCTACACGACGAAAGGCCTGAATGTTTCGGTTATTTAATGTCCCCGAAATCATTTGCTGATTATTACGGAAACAGAACTCATTTGATGTTTTCCCCATGCAGCAAAGGACAAGTATTAAGGACTCTGGTTATGAAAGGAGATTGTTTCGAGCCAGTGCAGACGACATTTTGTGGAAACGGTCAGTTTCCAGCTTTATTTCTGTTAGATTAACTCGTTTGTTCTCCTCACACGATGGATATTTAGTGAATTCAGACAGCTTTTCCAGATACGGGAATTTGTTTCTCTGCTTTTAACATTTTCGTAAGAATTGCTTTCAACTGCAGACAAAGCTAAAAATACCTTGGCATTGAAATTAGTGTCTACAAGAATATGAAACTGTTTCTCTTTTCTTTGATTACATTATTATTAATTTCAAAAGAAATTGCTGGGTTCCAGTCAATTTTATTGTTTATTATTTAAAATGTTACAAATACGTTTCGGTGTTTTTCTCCACCATTATCAGTTTGTATGTATGGTTGTTTCTACCAAGCACATTGCCAAGTGTGAAGGTAGGAACAACCATACATACAAACTGATGATGGTGGAGAAAAACACCGAAACGTATTTGTAACATTTTAAATAATAAACAATAAAATTGACTGGAATCCAGCAATTTCTTTTGAATTGAGTTAAAATACAGTCAGGAAAATATACACAATTATTATTTATTTATTTAGCTCGCATTTTCTAACCTAATTTACGCAATAGAATCATTTTTTATTCTTTGCAGCCATTTTTTACGCAGCAGGGAACGACGAGTTGTTGAAAATAATAAATTTGAATATAGTAGGTTATTAACATATAATACTTTATTAAAAATATACCAAACTTAAAATATAACAATTTATTATTCTTGGAAGGATTTGTAAAGAAATTCAATGATTTTTTAATATAATTTTCCAAAAGCTGCGAATTGTGCCTAATATTTGTTAAGAAATCAGTAGGTATTAATTATGAAGCATATCAAAATGTGTAATATTTATTCTTTTTTATTCGTAATATTTACTCCCTTTTATCTAATAATAAATATATTTCAGCTGCCCACATATTTTGAGAGTTGTATCCAAACAAATCCTGTGTTTTTTAAGTTTTCAGAAATATTAAAACATGTAATTCTTTTAAGAACTTAGTCGATTTAATAATAAATGAAATATAAAAGTGTCGGGAAATAAAAGCGCATTTTTTATTTGTGAATTAACAAAAATTTACATACTTTCATCTAACAACAAATTGCATTGATTGTACAATTTGCACAAACTGCCTTCGAACTTGAACCATTTTAGAAGAAGATAATATGGATCGATTTCTATACTTACCAAATATTTAGGGTTCAAGAAAAATTAATTCTCATTAGTTTCTAGAAAATATCGCGTGTTTGGTAAGTTTCAAATAATATTTCTTCAGGTATTGTCGAGCAAGGCGAAGATTGCGACTGCGGCTTAACCAGAGATTGTCTTAAGATGGACCCATGCTGTGTGCCTCGAAGAACCAAAGAATATCCATGTCAAATTAATAAAAAACGCGGATTCCAATGCCATCCTTCGCAAGGCGAATGTTGTACGAATAGCTGCAAGTATAGCACGCATTTGGAACATTTTGTGGTGAGTTTGTGGTACACAGAATTACAAATTCGAACACAAAAATACTCGATCGATAATTTTCCCAAAAATTTGTTTAGGCTTTTAACGTTCATAAAGATAATCCTGAGTTCAATGCATTAAAGAAGTGATTTCCAATGCACAGATAAAATCCAAAAGGCAACAAAAGATAACGGAAAACTAAGTATACTTATCTCCTTATGCTAATGATGAAACAAATTTGCAAATCATGTAAACGGCGTCTTGAAGATGATTGAAGCAAGACAACAAAATCGACAATTTTAACAATAATGCTAAAAAGGACAGATTTTTCAAGATTGGAAAAACATTAAAAAAATTCTAATAGAGAAAGCGTAATTGAAATTGGCAAAACATTGCAAAAGTTTTTGTTGTTTCTGTCAAAGTCTTGTTCTGTAGGAAAGGAAAACACTTTTTAGAGAAAAACGAATATAAAAATTACATGTGAAAAATAATTGAAAGCAAACAAAACGTAGTTTTTGAAACTGCGTTATATTATTTCAAACAAATAGACTTAAACTGAATACTAATGTAAAATTTTGACTAAGGGTAATATTTTTTAAATAAATTTGCTATGGTTAATAATTAATTATGTTATATGGTTATGTTTTCTCATTCGTTAGACTCACATATTTTAATTGATGCGATCATTTACATGTTTTTGCTTCCAGTATCTAAAACTTTACTGCGTTAAAGGTGAATTGTCCAGATTTTAAAAATTGTATTTGAAACTTAAAAAAAATTGCGAAAAAGTGTATAATTAATTTGTAGAGGACAGACAGAGAAGGAAATTAACATGTACTGTTGCAAATGTTCATATCAAAATTTTAAGAGTTTCATTGTGCAGACGTTTTATCCATTTTCGATCATTCGTTTCAGAGTAAACGTTTTCTAAAGTAATAGATACAAAAACGCCAATGGAAATAACACAACCTAAACCGTAGTAAAAAGCACCAAAACATCTACAGCCATTAACTTAGGATTGAAGAAAAAAAACAAAATAATTTCGTTAAAAATATTTATGTTCTCATGGAATTATCAGCAAAGAAAGCAGTTTGTTGCTTGATTTAAGCAAAAAACTTGAACGTAAAGAGTTATGAAAGAACGCGGCTTCTAATTCACACATTGCCGAACATTGTCACAAAATATTAAGAAAAAGGGATTTTCTTTCTGGGCAGGCTGATCCTAAGCTTCCTTCCATCCTTTAATAATTCTTCTCAGCCGGTGCTAATATTTTATATCATTTAAATATATTTGTCATGTTCATATAAATAAAATTTGTTTAATTTTTTCTGTCTAGTATATTATGAATATACCCAAACTCATCTTTAAATGAGAATTTCGAAATTTGGGCTCATTTATGAATTGCAAAAATTTTTAATGTCACTTAAAATATTGTAATCAAAATCTGTGCTTCTCCGCTCCAAAGAGTATTTAGTACTAGATTGGAATACATTTTTCTCAAAAGATTCGTCCGGATACTGTTGAAATCGTCCATAATATTGATGATATTTTTTAATGTATATCATTCTGTGAATATTAAGTGGCCAAAATATTAGCAATAAATTTGCAAACTCTCTTGAATTAGTTGGGTTCAACCCGAGCCAATTTATGCCGTTTAAGTTTGGTATGTTTTCCATCTTCTTCGTTATTTGACTAGTTATAATTTCCAGAGTTTTTTGGCATGGTGTTTAAGCTCATGCAAATGCGCGGCGGCATAAGGAAAACTTTGCAATTTCAAAACTACCTCATTTTCTTCCTGCACCCATTTAATCTGATTTTTTATGTTAATGCCAGCGATTTTTATACATTTCAGAACTGTAAAAATTTTGATCGTGGTTGTCCATGTACGAATTCCAACTCCAACTGCACTTGTGGCCTTAATGGAGTTTGCATTGGAAGCGAATGTCACAGCATAGAATGTGGCCGAATCGGACTAAAACAATGCCAATGCCTTCCGCACACTATCGAAGAAAAAGTTTGCAGCGTTTGTTGCCAATATCAAAACTCTTGCTTACCAGCTTTAGAAGCCACCAATCATGTCCTGTCCTCGATCAAGGGCCGAGATGTTCTGAAGAGTTTGCTTATTACCGAAACAGTGATTTATAATCCGAAACAATTCAGCTCGAAGACTTTTTGTATGGATCAACAGTGCGTAAAGTTGGAGTTTTTCCAGGCCAGGTTCGGTGGGTATTGTTTGCACAAAGGAAAACTTGGAAAGTGCCAGCCGAACTCCCAATGCGCAATTTTGAAAGCCAAGCAAAGTTTTCCGTCGTTTCAAAGTGCCTCAACGAATTTGCCTTCGGATGTCATCAGTACAATATGTTACTGGGTGCTTAACAGATTTCTAACAAATTTACTTTTTTGAGCCAAGTATCAATACCTACTATAAAAATTACTTGGACTATGTAATACCAAAAAATACATAAAGCTGAATAAAATCGCTTTTTCCAAATGAATGCGTTGATCCATTTCTCCAGACTAGAAGCCGAACAAGCAAATCGAATGTAAATTGAACAGTACTCCACTAAAAGCAGTTGAAATGTTCCGTTTTACTACATATTTATCAGTTTTTTTCCGCGAAATACTACCCGAAAAAGCAATGGGGCGTTTCAAAGGAAAATGCAATCGGCTGAAACCCTCAATAAATATTTTCTACTAGATTTGCTTTAGGGTTTTTGCTCGCAAAGCTATAGTTTTAGACACTGAGGTTTTCAGACATACACAATAAACAATGGTTTCAATACAACAAAACTTTATATGGATAATTAAAAGTATGAATAGAATTGCTTACCCTGATGGTACGCATATGCTCCTTTTTAGCTGCTCTGGATCCGCAAAATTTCCTTCGCAGCCACTGTATAATATACCAACCGCTCTTCGGGGTTGGAATGATGTTAAAGGGTGGAGGCACAGTTCCTCCTTCTTCGAAGTAGCTTATCCAAAGTTTGCTTCTGGCAAATTTCCACTCTGTATCAGCTCGTTCCTACAGAACAACAAGACCATAGAATGCTCTAGTTTTTTTTTTATCTAAGTTGTTTTGTTAAATGCCCTATTTTTCACTTGTTGAGATGAGGGATGAGCAACGGAAAACCCCTCCTATACATTTAAACACTACGCTTATATATTAGAAACGTAAATGAACTAAGTAACTCTAATACAACATACAGTAGAAAAATGTAAAAAAACCAGAAACCAACCTGTTGGTCTATATTTGCAGATATAGGTGACTAATCGTATGGCTTCGATCAATAGTCGCACTTTATTATTTTTATTGAAGAAACTAAGTGTTAGAAAACATCAGTAGGCACTTCCAAAACGAGTCATGATTCTCTTGGAAATTTTGTGAAAATCTTGAGACTTATAAACTGAGTATAGACTCTAATGTTCATGTTTACGTTATTCATATTCTTTGGTATCGCGACATACAGGTCAAAATCCGACATAATCTTTTATTTCCACATATAATGTAATATAATTTATACACTACTTCGTAAACTTAACGCATAGCTGAAATTCGTTAAAATACCGTCACTTTTGACTAAATATTTTCTCAGTCTGTGATCCGATTTTTTATTGTTCGAATTATAGCTCTGTTCTTAGACAAAATTCAAAATATAAGATAAGCAAAAAAACTTAAACAAACATATTGTTCGGGGTGTTTAAATACTGTCTTACTGAATACTTCTTGGTCAAAGTTCAAATTTTCCTTCGGGTCGAAGGATAAAAGTATACCTACGACGTTATAGTCTCATGTCTTCAAATTAATTGGGATCTTTAATCGTTTGTTTATCCTGAGCCATTCGAGGGATATTCACTTTTTTTGTAACCGTAATAACAGTGTTTGCTTCAAAATTCACTTCAAACAAATTTAAAATTTCAAGAATGCAAAGACCCAAAAGAACGTAATGTTTACCAATTATGAGGTGAGTTTTTCAAATATTTTGCTCTCCCAACAGGAAATTTTTTCCCTCAACTGATGAATGTTTTAACCCTTTATAAATTGTCGTTTTTATACAACATGTTTTAATTGTGAATTGGTGTTTGAGTAAATTTTAAATCTGATGATGGCGCTGTTGTCTCAGCGAAACGTAATGAAATCAACGATATTCAAACTTCTACTTCACACTTTGACTGAGACCCAGGGAGGATAAGAATATAGTTGTAAATATATTTAAAAAAATCCGTTAAACATTGACGGGCCGCGCAAAAAAGTACGTAGGGCTGCGGGTTGCTCATCTCTGGCCTATTTTTATTAACATTGTATTTTTGCCAAATTATTTTTAAATTTTATCAATTTTTAAAAGTGTGCAAACCTAAAAATGCCCCAGCTTTAACCTTCTCCAACTTTAGACGTAAACATCAGCAGTTACTTTTTCAAACAAGAAACCCTCACACATTTCACCCAGTATTCGCAGAAATCAATTTGTCATAAATACAAAATCAAAGAATAAATAAAATTATTAATAACATTTTATTGACACGACTACAACCATCAAGTAAGGATTTTTGGAAATATTTTCACTTACCGAAATCAGTTGATAGGAATGATTCATCATGGCGATGAGAAGATTAAGTAGAACGACGATATTGATAACTGAATAAGTGCCGAACATCAGCATCCCCCAAAATCGGGTGAAAATTCTGATTTCGTTCAACTCGAAACTATCCAAATCGATCAACCCGAATACGGCCCAAAAAAGTGTCTGAACTGTCTCGAACAAGCTGGAAAAATTCAAATGTGTGTTATATCAGCAAGTAACTATTTTCACATTTGTGAGATATTTGAATAATGGCTCGAACCACTTGGCCTTTTTGTATAAAATTGTTCTCAAATGCAAAATTAAGAATTTGAAACTTTCAGTAAAGTGAACCAGATGTGCTAATGTAATGCATTATGGGCAAAGTATACAAATTAAGAAACGAATGGAAAAATTGGTAAATTGCTAAGGGTATAAACATAAATTTAAAGTTTGGTCAAAGAAGTGAATACGTATACTTTTGGAGAACTGACGAGACTGATATTTCTGCTTGATTGTTTTCCACTTAATCACTACTTTTCCTTGCTAATTTAATTATACGGGCACCCACAACTAGAAACCACTTTAGTTCAACTTCTTCGGATCATACATAATTGAGCAACTTTTTCCTGAATTAACTGTTCTATAAGTTTGAATAGCCAGTTACCATAAAATTAGTTAGTCGTTTTTTCGATAAAATTTTTATTTCTTTGTACCGATAGGTACATTAGTTTGATAAAAGTGGAATTTTTTGTTATCGTCTAAATTATAATGCCTGGTATAATTCCTTATTTCATTTAGTATTAAAAAAATAGCAACTATATTTGATTCTTTGAAGAAATAGGCTTTCAAGCAATTGGTCCTTCTGTTCATGTTATCCAAACTAATGCTTCTTCGACGGTCACGTACTCAATCCAGTTAGAATTTAATTTTCCTTAAAACATCGGCAAACTCAGAAATGTCTAATTAACTTGAAACGAAAGAAAAACTAGTTTATTAGACTCCAGAAAGATTTTGTTTGTCAAAGTTTAAGAAATGGTGTGAAATAAAAAGAAAAAAAAAGGTGTGTATTTCTACCAATACAGATTTACTAATTTTGGGACGATAGTTGTGAAAACAAGCAAGATTAAAATAGAATGGAAAGCCCAAGGTATGAATAGTTACAATTGAAAATTCATAAATATAAAACACATCTTATCATCAGTATCCTCCATTTATTTTTATTAGAGATTACCACCAAACCACTTTAATAAAATATACACTAAAAAATGCGATGTGATAGAAACATATTAGCTGGTTGAAGATAATAAAGTTAAATGCACCTTTATGAGGATAAAGCTTCCTGAAATTGGGCTCTCTCAAAAAGTTRATACTAACTAAAAAGAATRGTAATAGAAAGACCGAAAYTATGGAGTTGGAAAATCGTATTTCCTATATCGACTAAATCGTAAAAATTTGAAGACTACCTACTAGACCGAAATCAGAAGTTAAGCATCACAACRAACATAAAGGAAATTTTTGAAATACTTCTTGTACAAACGCTTTCGGAAGAGGAAATGRTACACATACCCGTRAAAAAAMAAGAGTTTCCGGACGATCAAGTGTTATCAACAATTAAGAGCAAACGATTTTTAATGATTTTGARGAATGTGGTTTGTATTGTTCGATTACAATGTGCAAAATAAACCCAGCAGCTTACTTTTTCAAGAAGAATCATATTTCAGCAATAAAATGAGAAGAACTCCAATCGACAATTTTCAAATTCGGAAATTGTGAAGTAAAAGTTCTTCATTCTTTACAATTAACCAAATTAC